>NC_041221.1:13586447-13599415 GCF_002837175.3 Physeter macrocephalus | reverse complement strand
ACACACACACACACACACACACACACACACACAAATGGCAAGAAAACTGCTGAGAAGGGAGCTTATCCACTCTGAGCCCCTCAGAGTCCCTGGGGACAAAGCGGGACGGGCTCATTCAGGCCCGTCCACCAAAAGCCTGAGACTGGGCTCGCGGCATTAAACCAGCAAGACTCCATGCAAAGTGTCCGCTTGACTTTCTCCCAGTGATTCACAAACACAGCCTCGCACCCCCGAGGAGCAACCTCAGAGCCACACAGGGACAGACGGACGAGGTGCCCTGCCCGCTCCCGCCACGCAGAGGGCAGGTGGCCCGTGAGGCTCGGCGGCCAGCATTCCTGCCACCCTCAGGGATGCTCTGGAGGGAAAAGAAGCTCCGCTCAGATGTGCTGAGCCACGAAGTGATTCAGCACCGAGGGACACGTCAAGTTGGCACAGAAAGCCAGCACTTCTGCAATGTCAGACAAGCGCTCAGTCTGGGCGCGGGCTGGTGGACGGCGGCCTCTCCCATGTTCCAGGAACGCGCCGGACACAGCAGGACGCAGCCTAAGGCCTCTGCCACATGCTTCTGCAAACACGGGGAGCAACGCGGACGGACAAAACCCACCATTCTCTTGCTCTGCACCTGAGAGGCACCGGACCAGAGGCAGCCGGGACCCTTGTCAGCTGCCTAAGGACACGGTGGCCGTTTGGGGAACGAGCCCGTGCAGAGCTCAGCCACGTCCATCTCTGCCCTCCCTGCGGCGCTCACGGCCTCGGGTCGCTTGTCCACGTGCTGAGGTCCCCGGGCAGCGCTGCCGGGACTCGCCACTCCCCCGCGCGCGGCATCGCCGCTCCGACACGCGTGCGGCGCCTCGTGTGTGACACCGCTCTACAAAGTACCTTCACACGTGATGTTTTCTAACCCTCAGCAGCCCCTGGGGGAGCGACGAGGAGAAGAGGGCCACCACCGAGAGGCACGAAGTCACCTCCCGGGAGCCACTCGAGCCCGGGGCCCATCCCGCAGCTCCCACGGGGGAGGGCCGGTCACCTGCCACGTATCTGCACCGCGGGCCTTAACCAACAGGGGACAGCGTCGCTTACGCTACAGCCTACTGCCGCAGTGCACGGTGAAACGCAGGGACAAAGCCTTAGCAGGCTGGATTTCAAAACGGGAAAATAAAGTGGAAATGAGAAAACCAGTAGGCACCTAGAATGGTGTTATTCTTTCAGGCGGTACTGGCGTGAGCGGGAGGAGGCGTGCTGTCTTCGGGGGTAAGCCGGCCACAGGGGTCGTTAGTCTCTGGCCGTGAGGACCCTGGCCCGGCGATCCCCGGGGGGACGTGCCCTCAGGAAGCCGAGCAGGGAAGAGCCGCGCACGGTGCCCGCCGGACCTCGACAGGGAAACAGAGCAGCTCTGGTGCCGCCAGCAGGGCTGGCTGCAGGCGTCGCTGTCCACACAACGGGGTCAGGCACGGCCCTCGCGGTCTTCACCCAGGGACAGGGGCAGACGGCAAAGGTCAGCAGCGTGACGAGAACCAAGGAAAGTGGGCCGCAAAGACGGCCTGGACGACGTGGTCCACGTGTGGGTATATGTGAGCGTATGTGCGTGCGTGTGAGCACACGTGTGCGTGCGTGTGAGCACGTGTGTGCGTGCGTGTGCGTTCCGACTCAGACTCGGGATGGGGAAGGCCTCCTGGTGAAGTGAGAGGTGCCAGGTGCAGCGCGCCTCGGGGGAGAAGCCGGGAGCAGGCTGGGGGACACCGAGGACCAGGAAGAGGAGGAAGCGTCGGTGGGGCGTCACCACGGGGGCTGGAGCCACGCAGTGACAGGGGCGGCACCGGGGCTACTGACACAGAACCTCGATGCGCCCTGGGGAAGGAAGCCGGTGGGAGTAGAACTGGAGGCCTGGGGACCTTTGGGGGCACGGGAGCAGCCCGCGTGTGGCCTGTCTCGGGGGGAATCGGTGAGGTTCCACGAGGGACAGTGGGGGTTTGGGGGAGAGACACGGAGGAAGGGGTCACGGCAGGGCAGGGGCCTGGCTTGGACACCAGCGCGGTGACCTCACTGCAGGAGACGGGGAGAGGGTAGGGGTGTTTCACAGCTGTGAGTGGACAGGGGGGCCCTGCTGAGATCAGGCGCCTGGGCTGAGGACACACAGCCTGCGGGGAAACCTGTGGACCTGGGGTTTAGGGCTCGGAGCTGAGAGGACAGCAAGCTGGGGTCACGGCCTCGCAGGTAATTAAAATAACAAGGAGCGACGGGAGGCCCCTGGCAGACACGACCTCAGGCAGAGCCCCCCAAATGACACCATTCCAGACGCTTAACGGTCTTTCCCTTCACGTTTAGTTTCCTTTTTTAAAATATTTATTTATTTATTTAATTTATTTTGGCTGCACCAGGTCTTAGCTGTGGCACGCAGGATCTTCACTGCGGCACGCGGGATCTTTAGTTGCTGCGTGCGGACTCCTTGGTTGCGGCCTCCACGCGGGGATCAGTTCCCCAACCAGGGATCGAACCCAGGCCCCCTGCACTGGGAGCGCAGGGTTTTACCCACTGGACCACCAGGGAAGTCCCGACATTTATTTTCCAGTTTTGAAATCGGACATGCTAAAATGTATTAACCATCTTAAAAAACACGCCCTTTCACTTTTACTGGCATATACTGCACACTGCACATGTATGGTAGTTTTCCAGCTATCAAAAACGTCATTTGAAGAAAACTGTTTGGATGGTGGCTTAGTCTCCGGTTCTAAAAAAGCAGACACCACCTCAGTTGTACGGATGACAGAGAAGTTGACGGGAAGTTAAGTTCATTGAAGACAAAATCTGAGACAGGTTTTGCAGTTGTGTCCCAAACTAGTTAAACCGCTTGATAAAGATGTGCACTGGGAGGGAGGGGCCCCCGGCTTTAAGCTCCCCGGACACCACAATCGTCTTCCACCAGGCAGTTGTGGGCCAGGATAAAATTTACCCCAAGTTAGCTTAGTCACTTAAGTATACTCGAACCTACGGCATGCCTTAACTTTCATTATTGTTTATTCATCAGGATTTGTATCGATTCACCTTAGCAATCTCTTCAAGCTCAGAGTTTTGTTTTGGGATCATTTTCCTTCTTTGTCAATGATGTCTTCAGAAGTCCCCTTTTATGAGTCCAGAAAATTAACCTATAATGGTTCCAGATCAGTCCCACTCCTGGGCTCCTGGCAGAAGCAGGCAGAACTCCTGAAGGCAGAACCTGTCCAGGGAGATGTGCTCCAGGGAATCTGCAGACAACGTCCTCCTGAATACAAGATCACAGTCCAAGTTACGAGGCACACGAGAAACTAGCTTCAGGGAGCGAGAGGCAGCATGACAAACAGTGGAATTCAACCCCCAAGACATTTAGACTTCGGTATTATTTGGGGTGCTATTATTACTTTGGCATTATTCTTTGCAGCATATAGAATAATATGCTTGGAGATAAAAAAGGAAATTGAAATATGTGCAAAGAAAAGAACACCAAGCAAGAGAAGAGGTGGGTTTGGAAAGAACCACAGAGAACGTTCGAGAATGAAAACTATAATCACCGAAATGAACAGTTTAATGAGCAGGTTAAGCAGCAGATTAGACAAGAGATGAAGATGGAGCTGGAAAACTGGAAAGGAAAGCTGAGGAAATCACCCAGAATGTGGCAAAAAAAAAAAAAGACTAAAAGGCAGACATGAACAAGAGTTGAAGAGGCTTGGAAGATGGTGTGAGAAAGTCAAGCATAAGGTAGAAGCAAAATTCAACAAAAGAATGGCTGAAATTTTTCCAGAATTACTGAGAGACACAAAACTTTATCCTCAGGAAGCACACTGACTCCAAAGCAGGAAAATAAGAAGAAATCCACCCCAGAGATGCCACCATGAAATTGAAGCCTACTGGATGTAAAAGGGACCACAAACACAGCAGAGAGGAAACACTACTGATGCAGGAAGGACAGCGGAACTGACAGCGGGTCCCTGAGACAGGAGGAGGTGACAGGGTGTAATCCACGTCTCAGAGAACGCCAGTCAGAGCCACACGGACCATGTCCTCTGCCCACAAGGCTTCTGAGGTGAAGTCAAGAGTAAATATATAACCTAAAATCCCAGTGCATTTAGAAAATAAAAGTACCTCTGTATCACTCATGGGTCATAGAAGAATAATGAAGGATTTTTAAATGCTCAAAAACTCAAATACTGAGCAATGACATTACTGCACACCAAAATATACAGGACACAGGACAGGAGAAACAGGAAGGAAGGTTATAGCCTTAAATGCTTATGATAGAAATAAAGTCTGAAAATTAAGAAACTATGCTTAGAAAAAATAAAAAAGAAGTTAAGCTTTCAACTCAATAACCTGTAAAGGGAACACCAGGAAAGAAAAAAAAAAAAAACCCAGAGAGTGTAGAAAGATACGATTACGACGAAAGGATAAATTAATGACACGAGAACCAAAGATGTGTTGGGCAAGATCTATAAAACTGAAAGTCAGCTCTTTGCGAATGGCAATGAAACAGAGAAGCCTCTGCTAAGATGAATCAACAAAAAAGAAAAGCAAAGACATTTTAGGAGTGAAAGGGGGAGCTTAATGTCAGATACAGTAGAGATTTAAAAATTAAGAAAATATTATGACTTTTGTACCAAGAAACTGACAAGGTAACTGACATGGATACCGGGGTAGACGGGTCTAAGACGACCCCCATGGTTCACACCCTTGTGTAACCCGCACCCTCGAGGGTGGGCTGGACCTGGTGACTGGCTTCCAACAAAAAGTGGACAAGAAAAGTAGTGGAAGGTGGCATCCGAGATGTGGTTTACAGCACTGAGACTGCGTCTGGCTGGTGCTCTCTCGCCCTCCCTCTCCCCCTCTCACTCTCACGCTGACGGACAAGTTGCCAGGTTGGGGAGCCCTCAGAACAACTGGCAGCGACCTGAATCCTGACAGAAACATGAATGAACTTGAAGAGGGATCCTTGCCCCGTGGCGCCTTCAGATAAGACTGCAGCCCCAGGCGACACCTTGGTCACTGCCCGTGAGGGACCCCGGGGCCTGAGGACCCAGCTAAGCTGAGCCTGGATTCCTGGACCACAGAAACGGTGAGATGGTAAGTGTTGCTGACAGCCAGTAAGTGTTGGGGTCATTTGTTATATAGCAACAGATCACTAAGGCAGATCACTCCCTAGAAAATAATACCAAATCTTATTTTCAAAAGGCCGGAAAAGCTGAACAGATCTGTACTATTAAAGTAATCGACCAGGAGGTAAAAGTCTGTCTGCGCGAAAACCAGGCCCAGACCAAGAAATTATGTAAGAAACGCATAACCTCGGTCTCACATAAGCTCTTTTATACCACAGAAAAGGAGGCAATACTGTCCACTCGTATGATGAGACCAGTATAAGCCAGCACCAAACCCAGACAAGACGGGGACAGTATAATAAAGGACAATTACAAGCCACGCACACTTCTAAACAAAGGTGCAACAAATTCTAAACAAAATATTAACAAACCGAACGCGGTAATGCGATACAAAATAATATATCATGGCCGAGATGGGACATTTCCAGAAAAGCAAGAAAATCTACTCATGTACTTCACCAAATCAACCTATCAAAGGAGAAAAATCTCATACAATCAGCTTAATACATGCAGAAAAAGTCTTTGATAAAACATTTTCAGTCAAATATTTGTATAAACAAGACAACTTTCTTAACCGGAAAGGGGGCATCTAAAGAAAAATAAGCATTCTCTCTCTCTCTTTCTTTTTTATAATTTCATTGTTGTAAACAGGTAACATAATCCAAGGAGGTAAGTAACACACTGTGGCCCCTCCCGCTGTACCCTCCCACCCCTTACATGAAGTCTTGAGTCTCCTCCCAGTACGTCGTCACTTCAATACAAGAAATTTGAAGAGGTGTTCTTACCGCACCCCCCCGCCCCGGTGCCTTACGCTTCGCCCTAACCCCGGCCTCTCCCCCAGCAGTGTCCCCGGGGCCGTTCGTAAGCAGTGCTGCTGGGGACACCTTGCCCATACTGGGGGCGCCCAGACGTCCCGGGGACCACGTGCCAGGGGCGCCTAGAGGTGAAAGCCCCCTGTGCCCACACGGCCCGCCAGTCCACACCCACACCTGCGCTCCATCGACGCACGTCCGTGCCCGCACCTGGCCCAGGCACTCTCTCTACACTCTGGCTCCCCGGCTGCGGCAGGCCGGCATCTCACTGTGGTTTTATTTTTGCGTCTCTCTGCTGACCCATGAAGGTAAGTCTTGAATCTCTTCTCCTCTTATTTCCTTCCATCTGTTTGCTCCTTTGTTCCCAGGAGGTGCCATAGGAAGATTCTGAACTAAGCGGCCTCCGTGTCTGTACCAACACCAGACGGGAAAACTGAGCAGCATTTCCTGAAAATCAGGAATAGGACAAAAACGCCCCATCACACTTCCATTCAATACGGCCCTGATGGCCCTGGCCCAGGCAGTAAAACAGGATGGAAAAAGGTTAAAGGCATAAGGAAGGAACGAAGCCATCACCATTCCCTGTCTACGCAGGAAATCCCCGAAATCTAAATTATAAGAAATAGAGATCGGCAAGGTGACTGGATATGAAATCAATATGCAAAATCAACTGCATTTCTGTTCAACACCAACAAGAGTTAGAAATTTTTTTTAATAAAAAAATAAATTTTAAAAATACCACTTATGAAAGTAACAAACATAATAAGGACACCTGGGAATAAATTTAACCACAGAGTCTAAGAGAGTATACTTATAGTATATACAGGGCCTTATTAAAAGCCATTTAAGAAGATCTACATTAGTTGAGACACACCACGTTTACAGCAGGAAGTCTTAATACCATAAAATAGAAATTCCCCTCAACTGATCTATGGAATTGGTGCAATTTCCATCTAAATCCTGACAAAGTTTTTCATGAAACTTGACAAGCTGATTTTAACACAGAAAAACAAAGAGCAAGAATAGCCAGGCGCCCTAGAGAACCCAGGTGGCAGGGGGGCGGTAGGGGGGGAGGATGTCCAGACAGCAACGGGGGCGGGTGCCACTCACGCAGACACACGGACCGGCAGGACAGAGAAGCCAACCGAGGGCACTGGACGCGCGGCCGCAGTGGCACAACAGGTCAGCAGGGCAAGAGGACTGACCGGCTGAGGCTGGTGTCAGGACAACTGTTCTCCACATGGGGACAGAGCTCCCTACTCGTCACCACAGAGTCCACTCCCGAGGGACTAAGGGCTTCAGCGTGGAAAGCAAACGTTACAACCTCTACGAGAAAGCACAGGAGGACACACGAGTGACCCCAGGGCTGGGAAAGACTTCTCAGCAACACTCGGAAGGCCACAAAAGAAAAGATGGATAAACTCCACATTAAATTAAGAATTTCTATTCATCAAAATAAAGTAAAAAGACAAGACACGGCTAGGAAAGGTACCTGATGAACACATTACAACAAAGGATCACCACCCTGAATACATAAGGAAACATGTCCTATAGAATTATATGTAAGGAATACGTATGAAAAAGTTATCACCTAACAGGAAAATGGGTGAAGGAATTCACAGGGGAGGAAACACGTCTACCAGTAAATATAGGGAGAGTATCAACCCCATCTACCAGGAAGCGCAAATCAAGGCCACGATCAGACAGGAACATCTTGCATCCAATCTATTTGCAAAAATTAATGACAATACCACGTGCTATGGAGTATGTGAGTCCACTTACACCCTTAGTCTGAGTCTTTCCCATCACTCTGGGAAACAGCCCAGTGTAAATATCACTGTGTAAATTTTAACCTGCCTGGACTTCCCCGCCCAGTGGTCCCATTCTACACGTGTAACAAGAGGCGTGGACACAGAACATGCCATCAAAACAGAGCAAGATGAGGAGTGCCTTCTGGTAAAAGTCCCGATGCATTTTGTAAACATTACTTCATCTTTACACGGACCTCAGGAGGGCCTCCTGCACGTACTTGGAGACACACGGAGTTCCTCTGTGCCCAGACTGACACCTCCCTGGGTACCATCTTCTCTTTTCCTCTACCCAGCATCACGTAACCCCATCCTGTTTCCATCAGCCATGGTTGAGATAAGAAAGACAGTTCTTTTGGTTTTCACCTGTACATAAAGTCTTGGGTTTCTGTTATTCTTGTTTTGCTTCTCTTGCATGCATTTTGAAAGTGCCCATTTAGACCTCATTTAATTGGCTCACTTACTTTATTTTGAAAATTAAACAAATATTGTAGACCAGAGGTTGTAAAAATAGTGGCCCAGAGGCTAAATTCAGGCAGGAACATTTTTTTCGTTTGCCTGCAGCTTGTTAAAAATAAATAATTGCATAGAAAGACCTAGATTTTTGTCTTGTCTCAGCAGATCAAAGAGCTAGTGACTTTGGTCCCGTACCTGCCTGGCATGTCTGCTAGGGGTCCGTGGCTGGGGGTCCGGGGCTGGGGGTCCGGGGCTGGGGGTCAGGCAAGGCACATCCGAGAGAAGAGACGTACAGTCATCGCTCATCGGCTCGGCCACCCCTGCCTGGCCCTTGTTAGATCTGTGTCTACAGCTTTCACATATAGCTTTGTTTACCAAAGTAGTAGAACCATCTATACCCAATAACTCACTAAAATTTAAAGAAGTGCCAGGTACAAAGCAGTTGGGACCCCAGGAAAACACCCTGTTGGCTTGGAGCTAGAACCGGACCGCAGGCCACCAAAGCATCTTCTAACAAATGTTCTAGAACTGAAGTTACGGTAGTTAGTGCCTCGATTTAGGAAGCTGAAAATAGCTGTCGTGTGCGCTGACACGCGTGTGCTCTGACCTCTGTCCCCCGTCCAGAAGCGCTCTGCTTCCTTTCATCGCTGGACACTCACTTTTGTGTACCAGCTCACCACTAGTGATAGCGAAGGAGCCCAAATAACAGCTCAAGGGGACCTGCCAGACTGCAGGGCTTCTCCTAAAACGAAACCAAAACACTGCCGGGGACCAAGGGACTATTCACGGTTTGGGGTTGTTTTTACTGTTGCGATGATTTATTTCTACTTTTGTGGATTCCAAGTCACTAAACTTTGTCTCTGAGGCTGTCAGGGTGCTTTGACACCCAGACTCCCCTCAGGAGAGAACCTGCCGCCGGGCGTTGGGGGGTGCCTGCCGTACCTGGCTGCCCGAAGGGCGGGACCCAAGGACCCCAGGCTGACTTTCTCAGAGCCACATCCTCCCAGGCCTCCCCGCTCCCTGTCCCCTCACTCAGGGGTCGGATCACCCCCTCCAGCCCCTCCCTTCAGCCCCCACAGCGTTCCCCCGGCCGAACCTCCTGCACGTCCCATCTTGGCGTCCTCCTCACGCGGAACCCAAACAGGTGACGGCTTCATCTAACAATCTGACTTGTCTTATTTTGGCAAAAATCACTCCTAGCAAGCCATATTTTGGAAGGTACACCAATTGATTAATTTCTCTCTGAACATAAGGATGATGTGTATCTTCATTCATTCATTCAATCAATCACTCCAATTAGCCTGGGACGATGGTCTAATTAGAAATCAATGTATGAAAAGCATAACCCAATCATCAGCACATTCTTTATGTTAAGAGTCAATAGGCAGCTCTTCACTTTACTGCCACTGAGCGGAAAATGAAAAGCTGAGCACAGATGAATCTGCATAAATGGAATTTCTTTCTTCCCCAGGCAACGTCATCGCTAGCGTGTACCTGTTTCTATCGTCTTCAGCGGGGTTTTCCGGGCCCCAGTCCACCAGGTCTCGCCTCCTACAAGCAAAAAGGTTTTTTTTAAATGAATACTTCTGTGAAGCCAGTCACTGAGTTTCTGCTTCAAAAACGCAGATTTTCATAGATTGAGTTTTCTGAGCACCGCATTGGTTTGGACTCAATGAGACCTCGTTGGAAATCTAGATGCATCACTTGCCAGCCGAGAGACTGTGGCCAATCTCTCCCACCTAGTCCTCCAACTGTGTAATGGGGCAATACCCTGTCCTCACAGAAACAACATGATGAGCCCATCAGATGCCTCATGGAGATGCAATAATTGGAGCTGTTGTCATCAGACTAGACGCAAAGCAGGGACACACTGAACGTCAGCATATACTTATAAGGTTTTCAGGTCAGCAAACCGAGTGATGAAGAGAAAAAGAGCCCCCCGTTGCTGGAGCTCTGGAATTCAGTCCCCCCCCCACAGGGGTGCAGCCAGCGGGGCTCACAGGCCCCGTGAGAGCAGATGGGGTAAGGGTGTCCCTCACTGCAGCTTCTCACTGCTGGTCACGGTAGAACTCACTACCATCCTTCTTATCGCCGCTTTCATTCCCCACCCACTTTCAGAGAGAACTGAGAAGGGCCACATCAATGATGCATGGCCTCCCGGGGCCACCTGAGGACAGGCCTCTCGGCTGCTGGCAGGCAGCTCCCACCAGGAGCGCCCAGCTTCAGCTTCGGTTTTTAGTCCTGCGTGATGCAAAGCGCTCCTGCCTGGAAGGAGATTGCTGCCTGTCACATACTGAAGGATACAGTTTCTTTCAACACTAATATTTAAAATGTATCCTATCTGTGACCTTCTGGCTGCACTCGCGGAAAGACATGGCGAATTAAAGCGCAGCGTCCAGGGCCAAAGGCTCCAGCCCTGCAGCGGGAACTCGGGCCAACTTTCCCCGGGCATCTGCCCCTCCGCCACCAAAGAGGAACACAGATGCCGCCCCCAGATGATCCGTGTTTCGGTTTCTAGCACTTTGCTCCACAAAGATAATCAGGACGTCGTGAATTCTTCTAAATAACTAAACGAGAGACCGTCCCAGGCTGAACCACTCATGGGTTTGCCTAAAATCCAGCATTTTGAAATTAGTAATTTAGGATTAGTTTAAGATTATTACGAAGTGGTTTTAGAAACAACAGATTAAGTCAGAGTCATTTCGCTTTACAATGTGAATCAACTCATTTAAAACCTCAAGCATTCCTTGGTTAACCAAAAGTAAAATCCATGAAATTTCCAAGCAATTGTTTTACAAAATTCAGTCCAATCTGACTGTAACATACATTTCTCAATGAGAAGACTGAGTAACTAAAGATCTTATGTCATATAGTCAAATCATTAAGAAAGGAACAGGCAAATGCAGCCAATTGTATCCAGTGCTTTGCTCTATAAATATCAATCCGCCACAACTTGTAACAGTAAAATATTAGAGTTTCTGATGAGGCCCAAGAGAGGGAAGAAAAAGATGGAAGCAGAAGCCACTGCTTTTGCCCCAGGTGGACTTTGATGGGGTCAGGGGCTAACTGCTAACAGCGAGGGGCCGCCACTGATCTCCAATGAAGGCCCCTCTCGTGTCTCCCACGCTAGGTCAGGCTGAAAGCCAGGGGAAGATGTGTGTTTTCGGGGTCCAATGTGATCGGACGCGTTGACCACACCCTCCCCTCCACCCCGCCCCGGAAAACCCAGTAAATTGGCTCTTCTCAAACACAATTTCTGTTTCTCATTTTCCTCGTTTATATTGATTTCAACATTTCCCTCCTACCTCTGATTTGACCAGAGATAAAAGTGTTTCCAGACTTTTAGCAGACAGATGGGGCTGAGAAGGTGGGAGTCCATGGATCTTAGTTTAAATTCAGGCCACGCCGATTTGCGACCCAACCTTCAGGGGGTAACCAAACCTCTGGGTTTTCTCAGACCACTCTTTTCCAAGGGGGAAGTGCCATCAGAGGGGTCACATGGAAAGGGCTAACCCTGTGTATTAGGACCCACGCTAGTTAACGTGGGACGCTGGAGTAAAAATGGACAGACCAGATCACTTCGGTGGATGCACTTTTTCTAACTTCCAAAATAGACAACTGCTTTCAGTTTGCTTCCCTGGCCCTGGCACCTAGACGTGGGACAGGCACACGGACCTTCAGCCTGCAGGCCCGGGCGCAGCAGCATCCTCCCAGGAGGCGGCTTCTAGAGTCCACACCCTGGCAATGCAAGTGTCCCTCCTGCACCTCCCTTCACCTCCCACGACAGGGACTTTAACCCTGCTCCCGCACGTTCTCCAGGCCACTGCCCAGCCTCAGCCCTCTTGGCAGACATGCCTCCGCAGGCCCCACGCAGGTGTGGTGAGCAGCACACTCCGGCCAACACGGCCAGTCTGCGGGCCCGTGAAGTGTGGTTCAGAGCACCAAGGCCTGCCCCTTGCGCCCGCTGAACCTCAGCCACGTGTGGGGGCATTCCGAATGTCACTCACGTGTGTGTGTGAACGTCAGTCACATGTAGCACCTTTTTTAAAACAATGCAATCACCAAGATTCCCTCAGAGTGGCTGAGAAAGGGATATAGAAGTGAGTTGTAACAGGCCAACTCTGCAACTTTGAGGGAGAGGAGGGTGGAGTCAGGATGATCCGGAAAAGGGGGAGGGAAAGCAGTAAAGGAAATGATCAAATTAGAGAATGTTCAGACTCTCACTGAGATCCCTTATGAAGCTTTTAAACGGAGAAAACGTTGATTAGCAGTCCCTAAATGAGTACAGTCAGCCTGCAGAGCTGTAATTTGGAACACGTAGGGGATCCCCCCGGCTTAGTCCAACATCACTGGGCCCCTCAGCACACAGCCATCGCCAGGCCACCACACGCCGCTCGGGGTTTGGGATCTCTGGGTGGTTTCCACCCTTAACATGGGTGGCAGTTCTCATTCCAGTCTATCTCAGGGCCAACGGCCCACCTCATTTTTCCTTCTCATAAGATCATATTTCCTATGAAAAGGAACCTAACTGCTCTAGTATTCTCTTAGAGGAGACTGTATATAGTGTGCTTTAAAAAAAGTCTGGGGGGGGCGGTCCTCTGGTTAAGAATCCGCCTGCCAGTGCAGGGGACACGGGTTCGAGCCCTGGTCCGGGAAGATCCCACACCATCAGAGGGGTCACATGGAAAGGGCTAACCCTGTGTATTAGGACCCACGCTAGTTAACGTGGGACGCTGGAGTAAAAATGGACAGACCAGATCACTTCGGTG
>NC_041221.1:13583347-13585947 GCF_002837175.3 Physeter macrocephalus | reverse complement strand
TTCCCAGGTGCTGGGGCCCCGTGACACCTGCGGCACCGGCCGTGTCTGAGTCCCTGGGGCCCTTTCGTTCTAGGCTCCGTCGGTGGGGCTGAGCCTGACCCGGGCGAGGAGCAGGCGGGGGGCGACGAGGAGGAGGAGGACAGCGCCGGCACCACCCTCCAGGTGGGTGGCCAGGCTCCGTGCGGGCTGAGCTCTCGGCCTCTGGAAGGCAGAGCGGGGTGGCATCCATCCAGCTGGGACTTGAAGGAACGCAGGCGCCCCGGGGCCTCGTCTGCAGAAAGAAGCGCAGATTTGTTGAAAGTGGAGTTGGGGGCTGGGCGCCGGGAGGCTGGGCTCCGGCTTCACTGCTCGACAGCTGCCCCAGGTCTGCCTGCGGCTCCCCTCGAGGGCGAGGGCGTTGGGGCCGCCAGGGTGGCGTGTGCTGAGTGGGGGGGGTTTGGGTCCCCACTCGGGGTCAGAGCTCAGCGGACAGGATCCGTGACTTCAGGCAAGTTGGACACGTAGGGTCCTTCCTGACGTGATACATTTCAGAAGTTGATTACCTGATGAATTAATAAGATTTTAGGTAGCTTGGGTTAAATTTATCAGACTAATTCTACGTGTTTCTCCCGGAGGGTTTACGTTTGTGCCGAGGCTCACCTCGCGGTCCCTCCTGATCCATTGGGCGGCGCTGCCCGGGAGCGTCTGCTGCCGCGTGTGCTGGGGACGCGTTTGCGGGGGGAGGGGGCCGCGGGGGACCTTGGGGCGCAGCCTCGGCGTGTGGCCCTCGTGCTCTTTCTGCCTGTTGGTTCCCGTCCTGGGATCGCCTGGGGAGGGGGATGACTTTGGCCTCCACGGTGTCTGTCTGTGAAACAGTTCGACTACGAGGCCGTGGCCAACAGACTGTTCGAGATGGCCAGTCGCCAGGACACCCCTCCGCAGAACCGGAAGCGCCTCTACAAAGTGATCCGGAAGTGAGTAGCCTCGGGCCCTCCGCTCTCTGCTGGCCTCAGCCAGGTGGGAGGGCAGCCGTCTTCAGAGCTCGGGCGTGAAGGGGCTTCCCGGGGGCGGCTCCCCCCTCTCCAGAGGCCGTGGTGGGTGACAGTCTCTCGTTCTTGCAGGTTGCAGGCCCTCTCGGAAGGTGAGCATCGGGCCGCCAGGCCTAGACGGCATCTCGTCCTCTTGGGAGTGGATCGGGTGGCGTGTTCTCCCACAGCGTGGATGGGTGCAGAGAGGCCGGAGGTGGTGTTTCTCCGGGGGAGGCAGGCTGCGGGCCTTTGCGGCCCTTGTCCTAGTGAAGCCCGGGGGAATCTCAGGGCTGAGTGTGCGGGAGGGGCTGACCTGGCGCCCAAGAACCTGCATTTCCAGTCAGTGCCCAGGCCTGCCACCCTGCTCGGCGCTGCAGCACCCAGCTCCACTTCTCGGTGTGTGGCTGGCGGAGCCGGCGTGGCTTGTTCTGAAAGACGGTTTCCTAGAAGGTTTAAGATAGCAGATGTAAGCGTTTTTTCTCCAACATTTCATTACGAAAAATTTTAGACACGTGGCAAAGTCGGAAAGGATTTTACAGTGCATACCTGCACGTCCGCCACCTCGCTTCCGCCATCAGTTTAGTGTCCTTGTTTTCCCGTGTTTCTGCCTCCCCCCGCCCACCCCTCAGTCAGGTTGTACTCCCAAATACTTCACGCCGGGGTCGTGTTTTTTAGGTGAAATGTACGTTCAGTGGAACGCGTGAATACTGGGTGCATCTGGTGGGCTTAGGCTGACGCACACACCTGTGTGACTCAAACCCACCGGGACCCAGAAAGGTCACCTGCCCCTTCCCAACATAAGCGTCTGTAGGATGGAGCGAGACGTGTCCCAGCGCTCCAGGAACCGGCTCTTCCGGGTGCCGTCTCGGCGCCCGGTGAGCTGCCCGCAGCTGCAGCGGAGTCCGGCCGGGGCCTCCTTGCCCGGAGCTCGCGGCCGTGGTGCTGGTGGCAGTGGACGCACAGACCGTAGCCTCCCAGCCCACGGCCTCCTGATGGCCTGCCTTGGTCTTTAGGCGTCTTCCCCGAGGACGACATCCCAGAAAAAGCCTACAGGAATCCGCGGGGTGGGAGACGGGTGAGGATGAAGAAGCGCTTGTCCGAATCCCAGCTGCAGAACAAGATAGGTAGGCCTGGTGGTGGGCTGCTGGCCTGGGGCTTCGTTACCTGCCTTCTGTCCTCCCCGCTCATGTCACCTGTGACCGAGGCCTGTTTCCAGGCGTGATTCCCCCTCCCCAGCCTGCGGCCCCCCAGCGCCCACTGCCCCCGTGTCCTGGAGGTGTGGTGCCCTGGCCCCGCCGCCCCGCTGCACGGGGCTGTTGCTGCTGTCTGGCCCGTGGGCCACTCCCTGTGCTCCCCACTCTCCTTCCCTGTGGCTCCGGTCTGGTGCCTCTTCCTGACCCTTTTCCATCTTTGATCTGACCTGGTCCGTGCCTCCTCTTCCACCTCCCGTGGCGTCCTCCAGGGAGCCCCGAACCTCGCTGTGCTCTCCTCCTTGATTTTAGAGGCTTCCCCCCTCCCGTCTTCCCTCCCCTCCCGCCTTCCTGCCTCTCCCCCTTCTCCCCCCTCCCCCCTTCTCCCCCTCCCCCCTTTCCC
>NC_041221.1:13550381-13582544 GCF_002837175.3 Physeter macrocephalus | reverse complement strand
GCTTGTCCACAGGCCTGTGGTTAGAACGTGACTGACCTTGCTAAGGGCTGTCGTGTGCTCCTGTCACACCCCAAGCCCTGTACCCACTGTAGAACACTGGGGCTGCCCCCTGTAGTGGGATGGGCTGTGCCCACAGCACCGAGCAGGGCAGGAGCCAGAGGCACCCTTGGCTGGGAGGGGACACAGAAGAGGGAGAGATGGTGGCTCCACCCCCCACCGAGACCCCTCCTGTGTCATCCGTGTGTGGTCAACTGTCTCCAAGTCCTGGGGATGCGCTCTTTGAAGGGTCTCTCCATTCACCCCTGCTCCGGCCTGGGCCAACCCTGTCAGCTCGTTTCACACCAGGGCCGCTTAGCAGGCGTGGACTGGCTCACACACTCAGGCCAGGCTGGGCCCTGGATGCTGACTGGAGAGGCCCGGCCCTGCTCTCCCAGCTGCCCCTTCTGACCAGCTTACCCTCTGGCCCCGTGTGCACTGAGCCTGGGCCCGCCCGCCCCAGATGTCCTGCCTTTGCCCGGTTCCCTTTCTTCCTGTTCTGTCCTCGTGCCGGTCGTCCTAAAGGCCCACCTCCCGGTCAGCCTCCCTGGCGTCAGGAGCCCGAGAAGGTTTCGCCTGCCTGACGGCCGTGGAGCCCAGCCTCGCTGGCACAGGCCTCTGTGGGGCCGACGCGGGTGCACTCCCGAGGCCATCGGTGCCTCTGCTGAGCACTCTGCCGCCCTGGGGCTGGCACCTCGGCCAGCATCACAGCAGTTGGAGCCGGCCTTCTCGGCGCCTCGTTTACTAGGCCTTGCCGTTTCAGGGAGAGCCGCAGAGGAGGCCTCGTGTCCAGGCCCGAGCCCGGCATCTGCGAGGCGGCGCCGGAACGCAGGGGCTGACCCCGCCGTGCCCCGGGAGCAGCCTGGAGGCCGTGGCAGGAGAGGGGCCCCCGGGAGGCGGCGGCGGCCTTGGGCGGGGGCCAGAGCGAAGGCGACCGATGGCCAGGCGCCAAAGGCGAAAAGGAAGCGGGCCCTGGGCGGCCAGAAGTGATGTCCGTCTGGCGCTCCGGGGAGGATGAGGGACGGGACAGTCAGGCTGGGTTCCCGAGACTCTGGACACCGACTGCTCCCCGACTTACTGTGTCGGGAAGTGGCAGAGGT
The DNA here is from genome assembly GCF_002837175.3 of Physeter macrocephalus. Lineage (NCBI taxonomy): Eukaryota > Metazoa > Chordata > Mammalia > Artiodactyla > Physeteridae > Physeter > Physeter macrocephalus. The sequence goes on along the minus strand of NC_041221.1, from coordinate 13,581,408 downwards.
CAGGACTAAAGGGGGTTGGGCCCTCACTTAGCGCCTGCGTCCCAGAAAGTGCTGCGGCTGTGCGGACCTCGGTCAGGCTGGCGGACCCCCGGGACTGGAGCCTCCCTGCAGGCACCCTCCCTGGGCAGGGGACCGGCTGCCCGCCGGGCGTCTGTAAATAAAGTGCCACGCGGTGCCTACAAACCAGTCCTGCCCTGGTGCGTTTATGCGGGTTCTCTGGGGCTGTTTGTGTTTTGCACCCGACGTCTGTTGACGCGGTCCTCAGACACGCTCGGCGAGATGAGGCCGAGGGTTAACAGCGTCGTCTGGACGTGCGCTTTATCAGCTCGGGTTGGGAGCTGACGGTGAGCCGGTGCTTTGGGCCAACCCCGTTGCCTGGGCAGGAGGGTCGGCTCCCTGCCCGCCCCTTGTCCGTGACTGAGGCAGAGCTGGATCTGAGGTCCCTGTGGGCGTCTGCACGCCTCCCCTCGGCTCCTTTGGATTCCGTTTCAGCCCTTGGCCCCGAGTCCCAGTTAGATGGAAAGTAGAAACGGGACGTAGTGCCGTGTGGGCTCCGGTGGCTCCCAGGCAGGGCTGTGGCCGTGGCGAGGGCTGCCTGGGTGACAGGTGCGTGCGCCTCGGTCAGCCAGGCTGGCCTCTTCTGGGCCGAGGTGTGTGCAGCCCGGCGACAGGCCCAGCCTGGGGGGGACCCGTAGAGGCCGGAGCCGAACCTCAGGTTCCAAAGCCCAGCCGTGTGTGAGCGCGGCCCCCCTGGAGTAGACGCCTGGGGACCCCGTTTTGGTCCAGCTGTGAGGTGGGTGGGGCTGGTGGGGTGCAGGAGCGGGGAGGGTCGTGACAGGTCCCAGAGTCCGCGTCCCTTAAAGTTTAAGTGCCTTTCCCTGTTGGCGAAAATAATCAGTAAACAGTCTGCGACAGGAATAGAGAAGAGTTTTATTTGAGCCAGACTGAGGACTGTGACCCGGAAGGCAGCCTGTCACGACTGTGAGGGCTGCTCCGGGGAGGCAGGCGCACGGCGAGGCAGCGCGGCCTGGCCCCGGGAGGGAGGCTCGTGTCAAAGGAGGACGAGCGCTGGCCTCCCAGGAAGGGAGGCGTCTCATCTTTATGTTTAACATGGACATTCTTCTGGTCAGTGCGCCCTTTTCGTTAATAGTTACAGCAGATGCACAGTGTGTGTTTGATGGGCCGCAGACGGGCTGCTCCAGTCAGCGTCAATGCAACTTAGCTCACGCATAAGCCAGGACGACCTCCCCAGGCCTTCGTGTGTGCACATTCGTTTCACCAGCCCAAAGCAGCTTCAGGAGACGTCCACCACATACTGCCGGCGGGCAGGGCTGGCTAAGGGGCGAGGTGACCTGGCTGACACCCTCGAGCCGTCACTTCCTCCCCAGCAGGCACCCTGGGAGGGAGGGCGCTGCTGCTATTAGCGCTGTTTTGTGGGTGCGGGCAGGTATTTTTTCTTTTTTTTTTGGTTTTTTTTGGCCACGCAGCATGCAGGATCTTAGTTCCCAGACCAGGGATCGAACCTGTCCCCCTGCAGTGGAAGTGCGGAATCCTAACCACTGGACCACCAGGGAAGTCTCTTTTTTTTGGTTTGTTTTTATTGAAATTCCTTTGATCAAAAAGTATGGAAGCAGCCATACTCTAGAAGTTTCTGGGGGGAAAGAAGCAGCAGTCACTCCTGATTGCAGTTCTTAAACCAGTGCCATTCTCCTGTCACTGTTTTCAGGCCACGTTGTATGAACATCTCCCGTGTCTTCAACTGTAACCGCGTTACGTAGCTGTGGGCATTGGTGGGCTGTGGGTTGCAGTTGGCGACGGGCAGTGTTTCTCCGGTGTGAGGAAACGTTCCCATCGGGCAAAATGAGGGAAGTAAATACGACCGCCAGCCATGTGCCCCAGGAAAGCTTGTGTTCCAAAGGGGACGTCGTTTCTTGAAGCGCCTTACTGAGATATGATTCACACTCCATACAACGTTTTCACCCCTGAGGATGCCTGGGCCCCTCCCAGCCCCCGCCCCCAGCCCCTGGCAACCGCCAACTGCTTTCTGTGCTGCTTTCTCGATTTTCAGATAGTGAAAATCAGTGTGTGGCTTCCTTCAGCGTGTGTTCAGCGTTCACGCGCCTTGGGACATGTGTCAGAATTTCATTGCCTGTCTGGCTGAGTAGTAAATACCCTGCTGTGCGGATAGGCCCTCTTGGGTGGGAGCGTCGCAGAAGCGACGTTGGCTCTCCCTCCGTCCTGCCCAGGCCACCGGGTTTCCACCTGCCCTGCCGTTGGGAGGGGGTCTTGAGGAAGTGACCTTCCCCCGGGGGCCAACACGGCGTTGTAGGAGGGGCTCTGGAATTGCGATGCCCACTTACTTGTCGGTCCGTCAGCAGCCCGTGGTTTCCCGTCTGACCCAGGGGTTATACGTGATCCCTTACTGTCACTCACGTCACTGCTCCGCGCAGTCTCCGGTGGGAGCCCTCAGGCCGGCTCCTGAGACCCTTCCCCAGGCTCTCGCTCCCTTGCCCTCGTTACGGCAGGAAGCCCCAGCCCTGGACCAGCCGTGTCTCCAGAGAGCCCTGGCTCCTTTGAGGGCCTGGCCCTGCACGGCCCTGGAGGAGCTGGTGTGGGTGAGGGTCTCCTGGGCCCGTCGTCTTTCTTATTGAGATTTACTTTACAGACCATACGATCCAGTGGTTCTTAGTATATTCATAGGGTTGTGTGTCTGTCACCTCAGTCCATCTTAGGACATTTTCATTTACCCCCAAAGAAACGCTGTGCTCAAGGCCTCCTATACACTGGGGAGAAAGCCTGTGGGAGGCTTTTGGACCACCAGGGGCCCCACCGTGGGATTACTGATCACCAGGCTAAGACGTTCGTCTATAGTTTCCTGGAGCAGTTGGGGTCTAGGACAGATATCACCGCGTCTGAGTGACGTAAGAGCTTCCGGTAGCAAGTGTGTTTTTATAGCTTTGCGGTTATGACTGGCTCCGCTAAAGGTTCTCTTCCCGGGAGACTGGATGGTCGCTCTGGAGCTAGTTCGGGGACCACCCCCACCCCCTGCCACGTGCCAGTACACGTGGACCGACCCAGAGCTTCGTCCTGATAGCGAGATGGCAGCCATGTCGTGGGGTTCTCGGCTCTTCTCCGCGGCTTGCTGAGAAAGGTCCGGAACAACAGCCCGAAGTTCTTAAGGTGCTTACATCAGCCTGTTTGCTCATCAGACGCTCCTGTGGCCCCAAACTCCATTGTAGCCGGGACCAGCCGGAGCCAGGCTGACGACTTTGGCCCCTTGACGCAAGTGGGGTAGCTCTGGCCCAGGCTGGGTCTAAGGGCTGCGTGGGAAGGTCTTGTTCCGGGAGGGCGGGCCTGGGGAGGCGCCTGTGTGCTGCAGACAGTTCGCGCGGGGGGGGACCTGCCGGGGCGGCTTGGGACCCCCCTCGGGTAGTGGGGTGGGCTGGATTTGGGGACAGTCCCATCAGCAGCTGAGACCGGGCCCTGGCCCCTCCTCAGGAGAGTCCCCGCCTGCCCTGGGCCTGTTTCCTCATCTGTACATGGGGGGCGGCCAGAGGGATCAGGCGATGTCACGGGGCACCCCTGACAAGTGGGCGGTGGCCTGCCCCTGGCGCCAGCACGACGGAGCGTGGGGTGCCCGGGGAGGGACGATGGAAACCAGCCCCACTTCTGTCCTTTCCTGGGAGGCGTTCACCCGAGTTAGGATTTGCGCAGCGTCTTGCAGCAGCTGCCCCAGCGCCCGTAGAGGACGGGAGGCGGGCAGTCCGCGCCCGGCCCCTCCTGGTGGTTCCAGGGCGGCGCCCGCCCCCAGCCCCTGGGGTCCGGCCACACGTGGGCGCCTGCACACCTCCCGGTGGCCCCGATCGCCCTTTCCTCGCCTCCATCTCGCTTGGGGGTCCGAGCTGCATGAGTTCCAGTTTTGACGTTCGGTGTTTTGGGGGCTGTGCTCCCTGGCTGGATCTGAGACCTTCGGGTGTCCCGTGCCCCTGGCAGCCCAGCTCCCTGCCCCTCTCCGCAGTCACCCCCTCTCCCTTATTTCCTCCCCCCTCCCCTCCCCCCTTTCCTGCTTAAATGTTTATTCAGTCTCGCAGGAGATAGCTGCAGGACTGTCCTGTATGAGATAGCTGCCGCGTCATGAACTACTGCAAACTTGGCGGTGGACGTGGCAGCTCTGTAGGTTAGGAGTCAGGGCGTGGGTAGTGGGGCCCCTGCTCGAGGTCTCACGGGCTGAGATCAGGTGTCGCGGGGCTGCCACCACACTTGAGGCTCGGGTCCCTTTCCCGGCTCACTGCTCGTTGGCAGGATGAGGCCAAGGTCCCCGTTTTCCTGCTGGCTGTCAGCCGGAGTGGCTCTGAGCTCCTAGGCACTGCCCGCGGCTCCTGGCCACACGCCCAAGGCCGGCAGGAGAAATGCTCACACTCCGAACCTCTGACTTTGTCCCCAGCTCCAGCTCACCTGATGAGGTCAGGCCCACCCACGCCTGGGGAGGGGAACCGTAGGGCGTGCACGCCTAGGGGTGGGCGCCCAGGGGCCGGCTGAGAATCCACCCGCGCAGTCCCATGTCCCGTCCCTCTTTCTCTTCTGAGTCTTAACCCTGAGAGCTTGACCCAGGAGCAGAGGACTGAGGGGCCCTTTCCCTCTCCCGCCCCTGGGAAGTTCCTCGCCGTGGGAGGTTTGCCAGAGAGTGAGAGGATAGGAAACGCCGCACTGCTGGGAAGCAGCGTAGGGTGGACGGAGCCAGAAAGGGGGCCGGGCCCCCGGCGCCCAGGCTGCTCTGCCTTGCCCTGCAGTGCCGCCAATTCCCTGGCGGGGGTCCAGGCTGATGAAGGGGGAGGGAGAGATGTCTCAGGTCTTCCTGTCGCCACCTGCCCCCCCCGTGACCCTTGGCCCGGCTGCCCCTGCCTCACAGCCTGCGCCACCCCCGCCCTGGGCTCTGCCCTGCCTGCCGCCCGCAGAGCACCTGGGGCCTGCCCGGAGCTGGTGACGCCTGCAGGACCAGCGGTGGCTGCAGCGCCATCTGCTGGGCGTGGGCCCACGTCACCCTGGCCCTGGCCTCCCCTGTTGTGTGGAGCCGCCTGGACTGGCTCCTTTCCCACCTGCTCCAGGCTGGAGGGCAGGCTGCTGCTGGGGCTTGCGGGCCTCCCTGATGCGGTTCTGAGCCTGAGCTCCGAGGCGGCCGGTGGCGGGGACGGCGCTGCTCTCTGAGCCCCCAGCGCCCCTCGGTCGTCTCCTGACCGATGGGAGAGGATGATGGCCCCAAGGCGCTGGCGTGGTGCGCGGGGTGTCCCTGGCACCCCATTTGCTTCGTGGCACTTGAGCGGCCTGGGCCTCGCCCTGGAGGTGTCGCTCCGGGGAGGGGGTGGGGGACTGTCTGGTTGGTGCCCGTCTTGGCAGCCCTCCCACCGTGAGGACAGAAGGTCCTGCTCTCACCTAAGGGCTCCATGTCACCTGCACACGGAGAAACCCCCCACCGTCCCCGAGGAGGCCTGAGGCCTGCACACCCCGCAGCTCCCCGTCCAGGGGCTGCCCCCCAGAGCAGGCTCCCCACCCTCCCGGCCAGACCCCGTCTTCTGGAACCGAGACCCCTAAAGCTGAGTTTCCTTACGGAGTTTAGGATTCATCTCTCATCCAAAACTTCATCCCCTTTCTGTCCCCTCTGACCTCAAGCCTGGGCTAACAACACTAGTCACCAGAGTCAGATGCTTAGGGCTGCTGTCGTCCATAACATCGTTAACGAACTAAAATTGCCATTATGGAGTCATCGTTAACCTACAAACCCGGGTGGTTTCTCCAGGGCAAGGTGAGCTCACAGACCCCTGAGCCGGGGACCGCCTGGGACACCCTGACTCCCGAAACCATGACTCAGAAATGTCACAAGACAGAGGTTCACCCCCAGCTTCTTTGTTCTTCCCCTTAAACACATCCCCCCACCCAAAGACCAGGTGGGAGTGGCTCTGAGGCTCGTCTCCCCGTTCCTCGCTCGGTGCCTGCAGTAAACCCCTACTCTGCTGCAAACCCCACTGTCGGAGTGCGGCTTTGCGCCTGGGCACACGGCTTGCTACACGTCTCTCGGCAACGTGGTTTCCAAGGAAACGGGCCTTCCAGGTCAGTCCGACCGGCTCTGACTTCCTCACCACCCCCTTCACTTGGCACCACGCAGCGTCGTCCGGTTCCCCGTTGGAGCCTGGGCCTCTGGCTCCAGCCCCACCCCCTACCCCTGGAGGAGGGGCCTCAGCTGCTCTCAGGCCCAGGGGTTTGTGCTTTGGGCCTTTGGCATTGCAGTCTGTGTCTGTCCTTTTATTTTTTAATTTTTAAATTAAAAAAGAATTTTGACCACGCCTCGTGGCATGTGGGATCTTAGTCCCCCACCGGGGATCGAACCCGTGCTCCCTGCAGTGGAAGCGTGGCGTCCTAACCACTGGACTGCCAGGGAAGTCCCTGTCCTTTTAATAACTGAGTAAATTCTGCCTTGATATGATGTGAATTGAAGATGTGGTTGAATTTCAAAAGTGGGGGCATTTGGACTCGGAATGCTTCAGCTCCCAGAACCCAGACTCACACTGGCTTACGCGGGGGAGGCGGGTCACGGGCCTTGCCCTGGAGAATTCTGGGAGTGGGCTGGCCTCAGGTGAGGTCACCAACTGTCAAGTCCCTTTTCCTCCCTGCCTGGCTGGTGTCCCCTGACCGAGCGGCCGCTCCTGGGGCTTCCGCGCCCTCAGTCGCCCCACTGGGGACGGTCTCGTGTTCGCAGCCTGAGTCCTGAGGCTCAGGCTGCCCTGACCCACCGCTGGTCGGAGGAGGTGCCACAGCCTGACACCCACAGGCCACGGAACCTCTGGGACCACAACATAGTGATGGAGGCGTCGGGCGGCTGGAGCGCAGAACACCTACTCCCCCGCCCCCCAGGGTTTCCTGTCTTCACCTTTTCTTAGCATAAAAACTCCCCACAAAGTAGAGAAGTAGAGAAGTGCCGGCAAGTCAGGGGCAGTTGGCTCTGAAGCTGAGTATCATTGATAACACATGGTGGCCTGGGGGTCCCTCTTTCTCCCAAGGCCCCTCAGCGCAGGACTCACGTGGGTTTTCTGGTCCGCCCAGCCTCCCCTCTTCCCCACGTGGGCAGCGTGGGAACTGCGGCAGGGCCTGAGCCGTCACAGCCCTGCTCGCGCCTGTTTGAAAGTGACGTGACGATGAGCGTTTTACTTTCCTGGCTGGAAGCAGCTGAGAGGCCTGGTGAGATTTCATTATTTTGTTGTTGTTTTTCCTTTGAAAGAATTTCTTTTTAGAAAGTTCCGGTGAAAGGCACGCATTTCTCTCTAGATGAGAGCAAAAGTCCCCTCGGAGTCACGACCCCATGGGCGTCCCAGCACGTTGCAGAAGGTCCTGGGAGGGAGGAAAGGCTCTCGCCCAGGAGCTGGGCTCACGCCGGGGCGGGACCCCTGTGAGTGCAGGGGCAGCTGCGTCCAGGTCTGTAGGTGCTGTCGAAGGGCCCCATTTTCTGCGTGAACTTGGGCTAAAGCACACGCAGCGCTGGGTGGATGTGGACCCCAGGTTTGCCTGCAGGGGCCCAGGGGGTCATTGACAGCTGGCTCTCGGAAGCAGAGCCTGAGACGGGGCTTCTCATCCAGGTGACTGATGGTGCAGCTCTCGGGAGGAGGGGGCAGGCAGGACGGGCTGGGGAGGAGCGGCTGGCTTGTGGCCTCGGCTGGGGACCTTCCGCCTGGTCCCACGGGAGCCCCGGAGTAGGGCCGCCATAGAGTCGGGCGTCTTAAGGCCAGGCTGGCCTGTTGGGGGAAGCCCCCAAATCAGTCATTGGCTGCGGGGTTAGGGTAAAACCTTGACGAGAGTGTTCAAGGCGTACGGTGTCCAGGAGTCTGCGTCCACGTGTCTAGAACTGGGTGAGGGCCCCGAGGCCCACAGTTTGCAGGACCCCGTCTAAAATAATGAGCCTGTGGGGTGGGGCCCCTCTTTAAAATCATGCGGAATTCAGAGCAGGACGTGAACCCAAGCGCAGGGTCTCTTGAGTGCAGGACCCTGAGCAACTGCACAGGCCGCAGCCATGGAGCCGGGCCCCCACCCCTGACGGGATCTCCTGGCATCCCTGCTGTGGGCTCCGCGGGTTTGGGCTCCTCTCTGAGCCTCCGCTGAGGGCCTACCATGTGCCAGGTTCTGTCCTCGCGGAACCCACGTTCTAGAGGCAGAGACCACGGGCTTGGAGAAAGTAGAGCGAGGTGAAGGGTCGGGTGTGGAGGGCAAGGGGTGGTCCAGTGAGGTCACCTTTGGGCAAAGCCGTGAGTTGAGGGATATCAGGGGCAGAGGGGACCCCAGTGCAGACGCCCTGAGTGGCGAGCATGCTGGCTTGTGGAGCGGCCAGGAGGCCGGTGGGCTGGAGAGGCGAGGTGGGTGGTAACAGGTGGCCCGGTCACGGGACCGCCTTGACAGTTACGGCCGACTGGGGGCGCCGACAACAGAAATTTACCTCCTCAGGGTCTGGAGGCTGGACGTCCGAGATCCAGGACTTCACCATATGGGTTTCGGGGGTCACAGGTCAGCCCGTGGCAGCCGCCAGCACCTAACGAGCCCAGAGGTGTGCGGTAACTGAGTGTTATTTGAGGGGTCTGAGTAAGAGACAGAGGGTCCCTCCTGCCTTGGCAAGGATGTGGAAAATAATAATCTTAAGGTATTGCTCAACATTCTTCTGAGGATTGTTTTTCCCTTCATAGCAGCGACCAGAGGGACAGCTGTAGATTCTTTTTTTTTTTTTTAAGATTTTTAATTATTTAATTAATTAAATTTATTTATTTTTGGCTGCATCGGGTCTTCGTTGCTGCACGCGGGCTTTCTCTAGTTGCAGCGAGTGGGGGCTACTCTTTGTTGCGGTGCGCGGGCTTCTCATTGCGGTGGCTTCTCGTTGGTGGAGCACGGGCTCTAGGCACACGGGCTTCGGTCGTTGTGGCACGTGGGCTTCGGTAGTTGTGGCTCGCGGGCTCTAGAGCGCAGGCTCTAGTTGCAGCGAGTGGGGGCTACTCTTTGTTGCGGTGCGCGGGCTTCTCATTGCGGTGGCTTCTCGTTGGTGGAGCACGGGCTCTAGGCACACGGGCTTCGGTCGTTGTGGCACGTGGGCTTCGGTAGTTGTGGCTCGCGGGCTCTAGAGCGCAGGCTCAGTAGTTGTGGCGCACGGGCTTAGTTGCTCCGCGGCATGTGGGATCTTCCCGGACCAGGGCTCGAACCCGTGTCCCCTGCCTTGGCAGGCGGATTCTTAACCACTGCGCCACCAGGGAAGTCCACTTGTAGATTGTAACAGAGAACAGAAGCGAGTTTATTTTGTGAAATTCATGTGTCCCCAGACAATGCGCCTTGCGTAATTCGTGCCGTGTTTTAATCTCTGCACAGCTCAGCATTTTATTTCCAAACAGTGGCCGGTGTTCGTGTGCATGGGGCAGAAGGAGGGGAGGGTCCCCCCACATTCCAGAGACCCCCAGCAGCCGTGTCCCGGAGCAGAGAGAGCATGAGGTGGAACTAGCTTCGTGTCCCAGTCAGGACAGGAAGGAAGAGGCAGGCACAGGAGGCCCCTCCCCTCAGCCTGCCCCACCCTGCCCGCCCGCTCTCCACCCCAGCATTTCGTCTCAGTGAGCCTGTGGCGATGCTACTTTGTGGGTCACGCGGCCAACGTGGAAATTCTGCCCCGCAGTGTAGCATCAGCGTCCTTCTGCCCCCGGGGTGCCAGGTTGTCAGCTGCCGGGCGCTCAGTGGCACTCGGTGGGAGGCGATGGAGAAGGATCCACCAGGATGGAAGCTGCCACGGGGTTAACGGGTCAGACGTGAGCTCTCAGGATGGGGCTGTGCAGATGCATCTGTGGGCTTTGGAGGATGCTGGGCCCCCAGCTGAGAATCACATGCCGACCTTGCCCTTCCTGTCCAGGCCTCCCAGACCCTTCCCTGCCCGAGGGCAGTCGAGAGATGATGAAGGAGAAAAAAGGGGTGAAGATGGGAGGGTAGAACCCAGGCACCATTGTGCAGCTCCTGATGAATTAAGGGATGCAGGCGATGGAAACCGATGGATGTGACATCACGAAAGAGCAGAAACAAGCAGCCCTACGTGGCTCTCAGTGGAGACCCCACCGCTGCCTGCGAGGAGGTCTTGCAAGAAAAAAAGAAAAGGAACCCAAGATGGATTAAGCCTGCAGAGCTGATGCCAGTTGACAGAAATGCGTCCTTTTGTCCAGGGGAAACTCCCCAGGACAAACAGCCTGCTTCAACAGAAACTCTGTAAAGGGAATTCCCTGGCGGTCCAGTGGCGCTTTCGCTTCTGTGGGCCTGGGTTCAATCCCTGGTTGAGGAACTAAGATCCCGCAAGCCGCTCGGCATGGCCAAAAAAAAAGAAACTAAACAATAAAAAAAACTCTGTAGAGAAAGAAGAGGTGGGGGCAGGGACCTACGGAAACAGAACTGAGACACCAGCTAGTCTCCATCTGTAGATGGAATTTGTTATCCCGGGAGACAAACCAGGAGAACGCTGACGTTGCCAGGACGGTGCGGGAAGGGTGATGATCTCGTGCATCCGACAGTTTAGGAGATGTGATTTGGGGTGTGAGGAGGATGTTTATAAGGGGTGTCCAGTGACCCACTTCTGAGCTGGGCAGTTTGCTCGCAAGGATGTCACAGGACCCAGAGAACTAGAGTGGGAATGAGGGCTGGACACCACGTGCGTGTGTCCCCCGGCCTCCAGGCCGTGCAGCGGAGGTGGGAGAGCATCCTTGTGGGAAGGACACGCTCAAGGGTTCAAGGGTGGGAACCACTGAGGTTGTCAGGGGTTTATCCTATGATTCTTTCTTCTTTCATCTGTTTGAGATGTCACCTACTTCTCTATGAGAAGTAAAAGAAATCTTTGGAAAACATCATTTTCATGATTTCTGTTTTATTGCTATCTTTAGGGCTTTAGAAGTGGGATGTGTTTTAAAAGCCAGGCATTTATATGAGAACAAAGTAATCAATTGGTTATATTATGTTGTAAAATTGAAATCATTTTGCTTTAAATTACCCTGTTCTGGTTTATACACAGCGTCTAAATCTAGATGCAGCATTTGTGTGCTGTGTGGGTCTGGCCCCTCGCTTACTCACGAACCTACCGTCCACACACGTGGGGCCCTCCTGGGGGTACAGGCTGAGGGGTCCCCTGGGGACAGGGACCTACCCTGGCAGCAGCCTCCTCCTTCCAGACCTGCCCTGGAGGTAAATGTGTGCGTTCTCATGTTTAGCCATTTTAGCTCCCCGCTCCCCCTCGTCCCTTCTTGCCTCACCACGGTCACCCCAACGCTCAGTATCAGCACCACAGTCACGGCCTCGACGGCCGCCACTCACCCTGACCCTTTCACTGGACGCCCTGCCACCACCGCGACACCCACGTGGGAGCCAGGGGGCCGGGGTGCTGAGGAACTGGCCAGGCTCTGGGCATAGCCCAGTGTTCCCCACCCTCCCCTGCCTGGCTGTCCCCCACTCGCGGCTCCCGCACGGGAGGGCAGGGGCCTCTGAAGGACTCACCAGCCAGCTTCCTGCTGGTTCTACCTACAGGAACCCACGGACACGGGAGGCTGGGAGCAGGGGCTGGGCCTCCTCCTCCCACTTCCAGTAGCGTCGGGGGGCTCAGAGGCGCCATCTGGCCATGCCCCTGGGGGTCACACAGCCACTGAGCGGCACCCACGGATGGGCAAGTCCTCGGGGGGAGCCGGGGGAGGGAGCAGGCGAGGGGCGGCAGGTGAGGGAGAAGCAGCCGCCCTGTGCAATGTTCAGGGCCGTCAGGGCACGTCCGAAAGTCTTTTGTCCTAGAAACCAGATGATGCAGAGACCACGCAAAAGCAAGTGATGAAGAGGGAAGCCCACCCAGGTCAGGCAGGAGCACCGAGCAGCCCCCCAGAGGCCCCTCCACGTGCCCCTCCCAGTCACACCGGTAACCACCATCCTGGCTTCTGTGGTCCATGAAAATTCAGTTAACACTCAAGTTAAGAATCAAAAAGGGAATTTTATTCCAAACTGGGGATTCTAACCCGGGAAGCAGATTCTCAGAAGCTCTGAGCACTGTTCTGCCTGCTAGAAGTCCAAGGCACAGTCACATACATTTTCGAGACAAGGGATCGTCTGTCAAAAGGACATGCTGGTATCTTGCCTAAAGTTCACCAGGGATACACGGTCCCGGTAGCACGTACCCAGCGAGCAGCAGGTCACCATGACTTCCTAGAGTTGGGAAAGACGCCATCCTTCTAAGAAGTTACAGTGCCAGCGTCAGAAGGGAGAAAATAAATTGATCTTTGCGGTGAGCAGGGCTTCCCACCTTTGAGGAGGTCGGCCTCATGTGTAATGCAGAGGCCCAAACCAACACACGGAGAGGATCTTACGTTTAATTTTTCTTGTCCTGCCTTCACATATAAATTTTATTTCCTCATAGTCAATCACCGCCTGTGTGTTTAAATAGGGTCACCACCCAAGTGTGCTTCCCTAGAGCCTGTAGTTTACTCCGGTCTGTTTCTTGTTTTTCTGCGTGGTTTTTATTGTGGTGAAATACACATAACATGAACTTTACCATTAGTGGCGTTTAGTCCACTCCCAGTGCGGTGCAGCAGCATCTCTACATAGTTCCAGAATATTCTCACCACCCCAAAAGGAGCCCTGCACCATTACCCGTCACTCCCCACCCCCAGCCGCAGCCCCGGACACCCACTAAGCTACTTCTGTCTCTGTGGATTTGTTACTCTGGGTATTTCCTCTAAAGGGGAGCGTACAGTATGTGGCCTTTTGTGTCTGGCTGCTTTCACCGAGCAGAATGTTTTCAAGGCTCATGCCCGTCGTCCCACGTGTCAGTACTTCCTTCGTTTTTGTGGCTGAACACTGTTGCACTGAGCCGAGGGGGGACCACGTTGTGTTCATCCGTCATCTGCCGATGGACACTTGGGTTGTTGCCACGTTTTGCTCTTGTGAATCGTGCTGCTGTGGACACGGGAGTGTGTTTTTTTCTTCCGGTTTTATTGAGATGTAGTTGACGTACGACTCTATACAGGTTTAAGGTGGACAGCGTAAGGATTTGACGTACATCCGTCATGAAATGACCACAGTGAGTTTCGTGAACGTCCTTCGTCTCATAGAGATACAGCATTAAAGAAGTAGAAAAAATTTATTTTTCGCTGTGATGCGAACGCTGAAGATTTATTCTCTGAACAACTTTCATGTATAGCGTACAGCAGTGTAAGTTATATTTATCATGTTGTACGTTATATCCCTGGTACTTATAATGGGAGTTTGTACCTTTTGACCACTTTCATCCAATTCCCCTGCCCCTTCCCGCCCCTGGTAACCACAAATTTGAGCTCTCTTTCTATGAGTTTGTTTGTTTCTGCAGTATAATTGACCTATGTTAATTCCTGTTACACAACATAGTGATTCGATATTTCGATATTTCTGTACAGTCCAAAATGATCACCGCACTGAGTCTAGTTCCGATCTGTCACCACACAAAGGTAGTACATGGGAGTTGACTGTACTCCCCACGCTGCACGTTTCGTACCTGTGACTCGTTTGTTTTGCAGCTGGAAGTTTGTACCTCTTAACCTCCCTCACTACTTCTCTCCTCCTCTCTACCAGCCCCTCTCCCTCGGCAACCTGTTTGTTCTCTGTATCTACAACTCTGTATCTCATAAGTTTGTTACGTTTGTTCATTTGTTTTGTTTTTTTAGATTCCACATATAAGTGAAATCATAGAGTATTTGTCTTTCTCTGTCTGACTTACTTCACTCAGCGTAATACCCTCTTGGTTCATCCATGTCATCACAAATGGCCAGATTCCATTCTTTTCTATGGCTGAGTAATATTCTGCTGTATATGTATGGGCAGCATATATACGGGTCTTGTTTTTGGATCCATTTAGCCACTCTTGATTGGGGCATTTAGTCCATTTACATTTAAATGAATTATTGATAGGTATGTACTTATTTCCATTTTGTTAACTGTTTGGGGTTGTTTTGTGGTTCTTTATTATTACTTTCTTCTTCTTTTGCTCTCTTCCCTTATGATTTGATGACTGTCTTTAGTGTTATGTTTGGATTCCTTTCTCTTTTTTTTTTTTTCCCTTTGCGGTACGCGGGCCTCTCACTGCTGTGGCCTCTCCCGTTGCGGGGCACGGGCTCCGGACGCGCAGGCTCAGCGGCCACGGCTCACGGGCCCAGCCGCTCCGCGGCATGTGGGATCCCCCCGGACCGGGGCACAAACCCGCGTCCCCTGCATCGGCAGGCGGACTCTCAACCACTGCGCCACCAGGGAAGCCCTCCTTTCTCTTTTGAATGTGTGTATTTATTATAGATTTTTGTTTGTGGTTACCATGATGTGTGTATGTATAATCGTATATAAACACATATACATACATATATGTGTATATGTATGATTACTTAAAGTTCCTGATCTCCTAAGTTCAAGTACATTTTAAAAATCCTGCATTTGTACTCTCTTTCCCTCACAATCACTGTTTTTGACATACTTTACGTTTAATTGTCCTGTGTATCCCTTAACTGCTTATTGTGGTTATAGATTATTTTACTGCTTTTGTCTTTTAACCTTCCCATTAGCTCTGTGTGTGGATGATTCACTGCCTTTACTGTACGTTTGCCTTTACCAGTGAGATTTTTCCTTTTGTAATTTTCATGTCTCTAGTTGTGGTCTGTTCTTTTTTCCTTGGAAAAGTCCCTTTAACAGTTCTTGTAAAGCTGATTTGGCGCTGCTAAACTCTTTCAGCTTTTGCTGGTCTGTAAAACTTTTGATCTGTCCATCAAATCTGAACGAGAGCCTTGTTGAGTAGAGTTAGTTGTAGGTTTTTCTCTTTCGTCACTTTAGTATCATGCCACTCCCTTCAGGCCTGCAGAGTTTCTGCTGAAAAGTCAGCTGATAGCCTTGTGGGAGTTCCCTTGTATGTTATTTGTTGCTTTTCCCTGATGCTTTTTTAAAAAAAAAATTTGTTTATTTTATTATTTATTTATTTTTGGCAGTGTTGGGTCTTCGTTGCTGCACGTGGGCTTTCTCTAGTTGCAGTGAGCGGGGGCTACTCTTCGTTGTGGTGCACGGGCTTCTCATTGCGGTGGCTTCTCTTGTTGCGGAGCATGGGGTCTAGGTGCGTGGGCTTCAGTAGTTGTGGCGCACGGGCTCAGTAGTTGTGGCTCACGGGCTTAGTTGCTCCGCAGCACGTGGGATCTTCCCGGACCAGGGCTCGATCCCGTGTCTGCTGCGTTGGCAGGCGGATTCTTAACCACAGCGCCACCAGGGAAGTCCCCTCCCTGACGCTTTTAATAGTCTCTCTTTATCTTTAATTTTTGACATTTTAAGTACAGTGTGTCTTGGCCTGGTCCTCTTTGGGTCGATCCTATTTGGGACTCTCTGTGCTTCCTGGACTTCCTGGATGTCTGTTTCTTGTCCCAGGTCAGGGAAGTTTTCAGCTATTATGTCTTCAAATATGTTCTCTGCCCCTTTCTCTCTCTCCGCTCCTTCTGGGACCCCTATAGTGTAAATGTTAGTAATGGCTTTTGTTATCACAGAGTCTCTTTCACTGTCCTCATTTCTTTTGATTCTTTTTCTTTCTTTCTCTGCTTTTTTTTAGCAGCAGTGATTTCCGCCACTCTATCTTCCAGCTCACTGATCCCTTCTTCTGCCTCATTTAGTTTACTGTTGATTCCTTCTAGTGTATTCTTCATTTCAGTTATTGTATTCTTCAGCTCTTTTTTTGTTGTTCTTTATATTTTCTAACTCTTTTTAAAAAACTTCTAACTTCTCACTCTGTGCGTGCATTGTCCTCCCGACTTCTTTGATCATTTTTACCGTCATTACTCTGAACTTTCTCGGGTAGATTGCCTTCGCTTAGTTCTTCTTCTGGGGCTTTATCTTGTACCTTAATTTGAGACATGTTACTCTGTCGCCTCATTTTGCCTAGTATGCTGTTTTTATTTCTAGGTATCCGATAGGTTGGTTGTCTTTCCTGGCCTTGGAGAAGTGGCCTTTTGTAGGAGACGTTCCACGCGCCCCAGGAACGCATTCTCCTCTGGTTGCGAGAACCGTGTGCTCCAAGGGGTGCTCCCTGTTTGGGCTGCGTGGGTCCTTTGGTTGTGGAGGGCTGACTGTGGGCATCTGGTAGGTTTGGCTGCCCCCCGTCTGGTTGGTTGCCAGGCCCTGCCTTGTGTGGCAAGGCTGCTGGCCACTGGTTGGCGGGGCCAGGTCATGAGGTGTCTGGCTGCAGAGCCCCAGGTGGTCTTGGGGCTAGTGCTGGCCCACTGATGGGCAGGGCTGGGTCCTGGGGTCTCTGGCTGTAGAGCCGTGGGGGGATCCCAAAGCTGGTGGATGGGGTTGGCGCCCAGGAGGTTCTGGGCCCGGTGCTGGCCTGCTGGTGGGTGGAGCTGGATCCTGGGGTCTCTGGTGGACAGGACTGGGTCTTGGGGCAGCTGTGGGCTCAGAAGGTGTCAAGACAGCAGGCCTACGGGTGGGTGGGCCTGTGTCCCCATCAGGCTGTTTGCCAGCTGCTTGGCCTGAGGTGTCCCAGTACTGGTGTCCACGGGCTGCTGGGCGGGGCCGGGTCCCAGCACTGATAACTAGAGGGCGGACTCCACAGTGGTGCCTGCCAAGCACCAGTGCCCACGTGGTAGAACCATCTCCCCTACTTGCTGCCACCAGTGTCTGTGTCCCCAGGGTGAGGTCCAGTTACCTCCTGCTTCCCCAAGACGAGCAGGCGGTCTGACCCAGGCTTTTTTCAAATCCCTGCTTCTGCCGTGCATTCCCGAGTGTGTGAGGTTCTGTGGGCCCTTTCAGAGCGGGGTCTCTATTTCCCCCAGCCCTCTGGGTCCCCCGAAATTAAGCGCTGCTGGCCTTCAAAGCCCAGTGTTCTGGGGGCTCGTCTTCCCAGTACAGGACCCCCGGGCTGGGGAGCCCGATATGGGGCTCTGACCCCTTGCTCTTTGGGGAGAACCTCTGCCACTGTAATGACCTCCCGTTTGTGGGTCGCCCGCCCGGGGATATGGGGCTTGACTAAAACCACAGCTCTGCCCACCTCCGTCTCGTTGTGGTTCCTTCCTATATCTTTAGTTGTAGGAGATCTTTTCTGCTAGTCCCCTGGTCTTTCTCACCGATAGGTGCTCTGTGAAGAGCTGTGATTTGGGAGCACCTGTGGGAAGAGGTGAGCTCAGGGTCTTCCGGCTCTGCCATCTTGGCCCCTCTCCTGGGACGACAAGTTTTTGTTTGAACACCTATTTTCAATTCTGTTTAACTATTTCAGGACTGCCAGACTTCTCCGTTTGTTTTTAGATTGAAATGTTTACGTCCCTCTTTACCCAGAGCCCCCCGTTCCATCCCTTTCTTTTCCCTACGACTTGTCTCGGGGGGAATCTGGGCTCTGACCCTCAGACTCCCACAGTCAGACTTGGCTGGCTGGTCCTTAGTGCAGGGCCGTCTGTTGGGTCCTTGGACACGTCGTCGTGCTGGGGCTTCACCCCTCCTCCGCTGTTCGCCGCTGCGCTGTCCGTGAGGCTCCCACGCGTGTCGGGGACATCCCTTCCTCCGTGGCTCAGGGCCACGTGGAGCCCCGCCCCCGGGGGAGCCCCCTGGCCGGCCTGGGCTGCCAGGAACATCCTGGGACACTTCCTCACTGGACCAGCACCGCGTGTGTGTATGTGTGTGTGTGCGCGCGCGCACGCGTGTGCACGTGTGTGTGGCGTCAGGGCCTCAACCTGGGCCCTGATGGCCTGGTAAACGCCCCGGCTGTTGTCTTGGGGTCCTCCCGGTGTGACCCTGCTGGGGTGGGACTGTTACTCGTGTCACCATGCATTCTTGTGTTCACACTTTGCCTGGGTCCACAGGACCCTAATGCAGTTCGGGTTCAGGGAAACGCGTGTACTTGCGAGTGTGTATCTGTGTTGCGTGTGCCTGTGTCTGTGGTGTGTATGTGCTGTGAGTGTATGCATGTGAGTGTGAACGTGTGTGTGTGTGTTGATAGGAAAGCTGGCCCGCCTGTCCTGGTGGTAGGAGGTGGGCGCGCGGCCCCTGCTCCCCCGCCCGTGCTTGAGGCTCTTCCACCCTCATCTGACGTGCCCCCTCTCGGGATTTTGACACTTGCCATCCGCTGGCCTGGGTGTCTGCCAGTCCCTTCCTGGAGCGGGCCGGGCCTGCAGGGAGGCCGCCCGCCGACACCCGGTTCAGGCGAGGGTGCCCATCTCCCCAGCTCCTCGGGCGCTGGGCCCTGGCTGGCCTGGCACGCAGCCTCAGGAGGTCCGCTTGGCGCCTCTGGTGTCTGCACGGGCGGGAGAGCTGCTGGCAGCCCGACGCTTCCTCCCGCCGTCTGCCTGGCTTCTCAGCAGCCTGATCGCAACCTGATACCGCCTGGATCACACATGCCGGCGACAGCATCCAGCAGCCACTGTGACCCGGCGGGAGGGGGAGACCCGCTGATGGGGGGGCTCCCCTTGGGCCCGGCGTGAAGGCCCCGGCCGAGAGGCCAGGTGGGCGGCCACCAGCTCTGCCTGGGGTTCCTCCGGGGGCGGCGACCCCTCTTGGGTGGGTGCGGTGGGGTGGCGCAGAGCCCCCTTCTCCGGGCCCTGCCCCGGCGCCCGGGGCGTCTGACTCCCTTGCAGCCGCCTCCGCACAGGCTTCCGGGGGCGGGGTTACCGGGCCTCGTGCTGCCCCGGCACGGGGCTGGCCGGGAGAGGTCTCCTCTCGCTGCCCTCCGGCTCTCGGGGCCTGGGGCCCCCGGGCCCGTGTCTCCTCTGCCGTGTTAGAAACGGCAGGAGAGGTGGGGACGCACACCCCGCGGGGACGGAGGAGGGGACGCCGGGGTGAGTCGCCGCCAGGCCCGGCGTCCCGCGCAGCGGCTCCCCCGGGGCTGGAATGGAGTCCGTGGGCCACATCCTGAACGGGCTCACGTCCCGCCCGGGCTCTGACCCCTCCGATGGGCTTGGCGGGTTTGGGTTTGAGTGGCCGAGGCCTGTCTGGAGGTGGGGCGAACCCCGAGGGCTCTCATAACTCATCTCCCCAAGTCCAAAGGCGGCGCCGGGTAACTGCTTAGCCCGACCTGGGTCCCTGCACCAGCGCCCTCTCCTCCTCGGGCCGGAGTGGGGCTTCTCCCAGCTACACCTCCTTCTGCCTCATGGCCAGAGAGGCGGCCGTCGGCCCTAAATCCCGTGGGCATTCGACGTGACTCGGCTGTAGGCTCGTGACCTTCCCCGGCCAGCGGCCCCCAGAAGGCTGCTGCCCCATCCCTCCCCACGCTTGACACATGCGCCCGTCCAGTGACCCCAGGCGCCAGGGCTTCCTGACCAGCAGCGCGGGGCAGGCAGGGCTCGGGCCCAGTAGCCCCTGCAGGACAGTCGGGGCCCAGAGCGGCCTCGCGACGCCGGCGCAGCGACAGCCAGGCCTGTCTCCCCGTCTCTCACCTGGAATTGGCAACAGTGCCGGCCTCCGGGGTCGCCTGAGGATTCAGTGAACTAATACGTGTAAAGTGCTCAGAAGCACGCGGGGCCCAGAGCAGCTGAGGGCAGGGGTCAGCGAGTTGATATCTTATCATTTTTTTCACTCTGCTTGTGCCGAATGGAGGATGACCTCCAAGCCTGGGGAGGACGCGGGAGGGGCCGTGGAATTGGGGACCGGGGCCAGGTGGGAGCGTCTGGGACCTTCCTAAACCGCAGTGTGGAGGACAGCCTTTCTCCCGGGGACGGCGGGTTAGGAGAGCGGGCTGATCGGGCAGTTTGTTTAAAGGAAGGTGTGTTTCTGGAGAAGCCTTTTGCAACGTGAAAGGACGCTCGTCGCTGGAGAGCAGAGAGTCAGTTTTACTGCTCTCCCGCCAGTGACGCAAAGTCCGCTGGCAAACGTTTCAGCCCACTGTCTCCCACGAAATGTAAAGGGCACGTGCCAGTAGTCACTTGTGTCTCTGAAATAGTCAGCTCTAAATAGCGGGACTGACAGAGCTGGAAAAAGCAGCAAGGAGGGGATGAAGGTGCTTGGAATAGCAATTAACGTGCACGGCGGGTCGGGGCGGGGCGGAAGGGTCCCTGCCGGGAGGGAAGAAAGGACAGGACCTCGTCTCTACTGGCCGCAGGACTCGGGCTCCCAGCCCGGCCAGTGTAGGTGGTACTCTCTGTACCGTGCCCCCCCGGGGCCAGTGGGGGCCGCACCTCTGCCCCCGAGCCCACCTGCCCTCCCCACGGCCCTGAAGAGCTATGTGGCTGACACGTGGCCTGTTGGGCGTGCACCAGACCACGGTCCGCCCTGCGACCTGGGGGCTTCACAGGACGGGCTGCACGGCACAGGGACACCCCCTGCTGAGAGCTAGGCGCGGTGCTTCCCGCCACGTCATTCGTTCGTTGGTTCATTCACTCATTCTGGCAGAACGAGTGACTGTGCAGCAGAGTCAAGGGGCGGGCGGTGTGGCAGGGCTGTGCCCTGTGGAGGTGGCGTCCAGCCGGGGCCACCAATGCTGAGCGCACGCGCACGTGCGCGGAGGAGCCACAGCTGCAGGGCCGGTGCTGCCCGGCTGGGGCCCGGGTCGGGGGCGTCATCGACGCAGCCCCGCGGGGCGCCCGGGCCTCCGCCACTTCTTGCCCAGGTGGCCCGTGACCCGGATTCAGAAATCTGCTCTGGCTGATGAGGACTCTGCAGCCGCTGCTCCAGCCCGTGGGCAGCGAGCAGGGGCTCCCTGGAGGCTGGCTGCTGGGCACACACGTGCGTGTATGGGTGTGAGTGTGCGCACGTGTGTGTGCGCACGTGTGCCTGTGTGTGTTGGGGACGCCCAGAGGCAAGAGCTGTGGGACTCCAGGGAAGGACCCCATCTCACTTCTCAGAGCCCCCCCGCCACGTGGGTGACATGAGGATCTGACAGGCTGCAAAGGCCAGAGAGCTCTGAGCCACAGAGGGACCCCTGACCCCTACTTCCTTCCCTGCTTTGGGGCCCGAGCTGCCCACAGGTAGGGCCGGGGTTGGGGGAGGTGAGTGAAAAGAGCCGGCGGGTCCAGGGCCAGCTTCTGCCTTCGTTTAAAAATTTGATATTTTGTTTATTGTTGATGTGGGGGTATCCATTTTGATTTATTAAAATATTGAAATAAACTGTTATTTATCTCACTGCTGAGTTTTTGGTACCTCCTTAAGTACTTCACCCGAGTAGGCACAGCTCTCCTGCCCGGCCCCGCCCTGCCTGCAGGATCCCTGGGGGACCCCGGCCAGCCTCCCCTGCCCGCCCCCCAGCATCTGGGCGTTTTGTCCGTTATACTCCCAGCCTGGGGTGACCTGGTAACGCCCTTGGGCCTGGTGGGATGTGGGGACAAGAGGAGGGGACCCTGCGGCGGGGCCTGGACCACCAGGGCGGGCGGGGCGCGAGGCCTGAAGTCACCCCATCCCCGACCCCGGCTGGAGGAGGGTGAGGGCCGGGCCTCCTGCCCTCAGATGCCTGCCCGGCTCCGTCGGTTCATTTCCTGAGAAGTAGAAACAAAAGCCAAACGAGTGCCTTGTGGGGTGGCAGAAGACACGAAGATTAAGCAGTTAAACAGCAGGCGGACCACGTATTTTGTTTTCTTGTTTTCTCCTGCTTCAGGCTCATCTTTGAGTTTAAAGACCGAGGCGCATAAAAGACCCGGAAAGTGAGCTCAGACCTTAAACGTGAGAGTGTGCGTGTGAGCGTGAACGTGTGTGGGCGCACGAGTGTTGGACGTCAGCGTGCAAACGTGAGCGTGCGTGGGCGGGGGAGGGCAGAGAAAGGAGCCCAGGAGGAGACTCCCATCGGCCCGACCTGCTGTGCGGTGAGGTCTCCTCGGGAAACCTCTCCTCCTCCATTCCAGTGACAGCCTCGCAGCCGGACCTGGGGCTCTCGTCCACTAAACAGAGATGTTGGCCGTGACAGGCGTTGTGTCATACGAGTTGGCTTCCAGCCGAGGAGACCGAGACCCAAGAGCCGGGGGTGTGGCCGTTGCACAGCTGGGTTGGACTCCTTACCCCGGGTGGGCTCGTGCGGGCGTGTGGGGCTCCGTCCCCAGTCGTGCGTTCAGGGCTGGCAGGGCCTGGTGCCCCGTCTCACTCCGGAGAAGAGGGTACCTCAGCGGGGGTCCTTGGTTGACAGCAGCAGAAGCTTCTTGGGCCAGTTCAGTTCAGCTGGAAGGGGATGTTTAAAGGGGCGTCGGGGGGTTTGGGAGGCCGTAGAAGCAAGGGGAAGCTTCCAAAAGCAGCACCCCAAGCCTCGCTGAGACCGGGCCCCGGGATCCCCCAGCCCCTGCCCTGGTGCCGCCCACCCTGACCCGGGACGCTGTGGCCTTAAAAGCAACCCGAGCTCACCTGCACCTGGAAACACACATGTCAAGTGCTGACACCGCCCCCCGCCCCATCAATCTGAAGCCTCAACTGGTGCATCCGGGCTGGGTCGGGCTGCTGGGGGTGGAGAGGGAGCTCCGGCTCCTAGACCAGGGCGCCAGTGACCTGGCGCTTCCCCGAATACAGGTGGGCCATTCAAAAGACACCAGTGACAAAAAGGAACAGCCTCGACAAACAGCCAGCTGGACGAATCGCCAGAAAATTAAGCTGAGCAGAAAAAACCCACTTCCAAAAGGTTGCATACCTACGATTCCTTTTAGAGAGCATCCTCAAAATGACAAAATTACGGAAACGGAGGGAAGGTTGGCGGTTGGTGGGGTTCGGGGGGGGCGAGAGTGAAGAGGTGAGGCTACAGAAGGGCAGCGGACGGACCTCGCGGGGACGGGAGGTTCTGTGTCTGTGACAGCGTCACCGTCCTGGTGTGACACTCTTCTACAGTTTGCAACACGTTACTGTGGGGGAAACGGAATAAAGGATCTCTGTGTATTATTTCTTGCAACTGCATGTGAATCTACTATTATCTTAAAATTAAAAGTTTTATCATAATAAAAAAACAGCAAGCAGCCAGGACCACTGTATGTGGGTACCTAGACCCTTCCTGGAGCCCGTGCCCAAGGCTTTTTTCACGGGGCAGGCTCCCTATCCTGCTCAGAAACTCGCAGACCAAAAAAAAAAGAGGAAAACTGTCCTCATTCTTCCATGGAAAAAAAAAAAAAGAAAAGAAACTCGCAGGCCTGAGATGCAGGCTGGGCTGCTTGAGACTTGCCCCCGGCAGACGTCTCTTTGGGCAGTGATTGCGGGGGCATCGCAGGGAAGATGAGCTTTTCCTGGCTCTCACCGTGTCGCCTGACGTACTTCAGTGTCGCCTTCTGTGTGGCGGAGCGGTGCAATCAAAAAAAGATCACAGCTGTGCCTCTTCTGCACATCAGAAGAGTTCCGCCGCTCTGGAGACGAAGCGCTGGATCTTTTACGTTTTGTCTCCCCTTCGGTTTGCTTCACGTCGACGTCCCGTGCACTTTACGTGCGTTTGCAAAGACGAGTGAGCATTTGATTCCTGGTTAAGAGCCAGTCAGAAATGGTGCTGGAGGAGAAAACGCATCCCTTCGCTGACTTGGCCATGAACTTGGTGTTCCGCCACCCCGCTTATCTTGGGGTCCTGCCTGGGGCTGCTCCCTGTGGGACCCTCACGTGCAGGAATGTGGCGCCACTAAATACAGACCATCGAGGTGACCACGTCTCCTGATTTGTCTCACTCTGTGGACTCGGAGTCCTAAGCAGACTCGAAAGTGCAGATGAGGTTCCAGAGCACAATGTTCTGCATTGTCACCTTGGATTCAGCTGACGTGAGAAGGGGTTGGAGCCAGAGACTCACGGGGGACCATACACAGCAGATGCAGAGCACAGAGGATTCCAGCCACGGTGTTGGCAGGATACAAGAAAAAGCAACCAAGCAAATTCCACCCTCTAATTTCTCCCGGTGGCTTACAGCGTAATCTGCTGGTTTCTCCCCATTTATTTTCTTCTATTTATAAGTTGCTGGCACTGTGTAATTCTATCTGGTGTCGTCACAGAGGAGAATTGGGAATTTGATTTTAGAGCTCTCAGTAGAACAAGAATTGCTGTCATCTGGTCTGTCTGCTTCCTCTGCCTGAGGCCGAACTCACATGGGCAAGAACTTTCCCTGCAGTCATAGGAGGCTTCCATCCCACAAGAAGGTCTCCTTAACGTGGAAAGGCTCCTCCTGTGTTCCACCTTAGGGTTGTGTGTGTGTGTGTGTGTGTGTGTGTGTGTGTGTGTGTGTGTGTGTGTGTGTGTCTGTTAGAGGGAAGGGGTTGGAGAGGGTGAGGAATATAGGTTTTAGAATCAAAAGTCCAATGCTTGGCTCTAGAACTTACCTGCTGTTTAAACCTTGGATTCCCAAACACTGTTTGAGAAGGTCACTTCATGTCACAAAATGGCCACTGGAGCTCCAACCATCACAACCATATGTCAGGCAGGAAGAAGAAGAATGGAGCGAGGAAGAGAGAATTTCTTAGTGGAGGCCGCCCTCTATAAGGAGCTCTTCTGGAAGTCTCAGCCTGTCATTTATATCTCGTTGGCAAACCCCACCGCAGGGGGAAATGAGGAACATTTTCGGAGCTGTGCTCATGGCTGCACCACCAATACTGGAGTTGTGTTAAAAGGGAGGAGAAGAGGATGGATATTGGACAGGCTGCGAGGGGCAAGTTTCCTCACTTGCACATTGAGGGAGGTACCCCAAGCTTCGTCTGTTTTCCTCGGCCCCTGTTCGCTTTGTTCACAGCACTAACCACGGTCTGTAACTATGTCTCCCCATAAAAGTGCAAACTCCCTGAGGGCGGGGGCTGGGCTGATCTGTCCCCCGAATTCCGGCCCCGGTCCTGCTTGGCCCACAGAGGAGTGCAGTGTGAGTGATTGCTGGAGGATGGGTCTGAGCCCTGCCAGCATCCTACCCGATTCAGACCTGCACACGCCCGCCCTCCCCAGTCTGGGTCTTGTTTCCAGCTGGGATCAGTCTCTGTGGCCACAGAAGTTGAGGTGAAGGAGAGCAGAGCTCACCGAAACCCACCGACCATCACAAACTCAGACTTCGGCAAAAATTTGTATTTAGCCCAAGTGACCGCAGCTCTCCAGGAGGAGGGGGCTGGGATAAAGTGGGACCCATCACTGCAGACTAGTTTGGGCTGAGATCCTCCTGGGGCGTGGGCCCCCCTGCACGAGATTAGCAGACTTGGAGATAAGCAGTCTGTGTCTGCAGCTCTGATTTGTCTTTGGTCTCAGAATTTAATTTCACGTTTCAAATAATGTCAGTGGAAGGCATGAGGGTTTTTAAGGTTTTTTGAAAGTCAGTTAACACACATTCATTTAAAAAAACTACCCACTCCTCACTCCCGACACCCCACACCTCTTCTCAGTTTCTTTTTTTTTGGCCGTGCCGCACGGCATGTGGGATCTCAGTTCCCCGACCAGGGATGGAATCCAGGCCCCCGGCAGTGGAATCGCAGAGTCCTAACCACTGGACCGCCAGGGGGGTCCCACCTCTTCTCAGTTTCTAAGAGTAAAACCACTGTTTTGTTTTAAACGGACGCTTTCATTTTGCTTTAATCGCCTGTTTGTCCACTGTAGTCTGAGCATAGCCCGGGCTCCGCGCTGGGTGCAGGGGATGCAGGGGACTGGGATGTAAGGCCCCTCCTCAGGGGCATGGCTGGTGGGGGGTCCCACACCCAGGGCAAGAGGAGAAGGGGGAGGCTCTCGGGACCACCCAGCAGGGCCGGGGGCGGGGGAAGGTTCCTTGAGGGGGCAATGCCTGCAGGCTGGCAGGAGAGAGCTGAAGTGGGAAGGGAGGAAGCTGCTGGAGAGAGAGGCTGCTGGGAACGGCAGGGGTAGGCAGGGAAGTGTGGGGTGTGACCCGGCAGACCTCCGTCACCGGGCAGAGCTGCAGATGGGCACAGAGCAAGCAAGCGCAGCTGTTCACATAGCAGCCGGGCCAGGGAGTCGGGGGAGCTGAGAACAGAGGGACACAGGACTGTCCCAGTTTCCCAGCACAGGCTCCGGTGACAGCAGGGGCCCCAGTGGGGGGACCCCGTTCCCGCCTGGTGCTGAGGCCCTGCGGCCCCAAGCTTCTGGCCGTTAGACAACCCCTAACCCACGCAGCAGGGCGTCCTCACCATGGGTCCGGGCACGATAACGCCACAGTCAGAAATGGGGAAGATGCACTCCTGATGGCAGTTTCTACCATGAGAACACAGGCTTCTAGGAGCCACTGACACACCCGGGTGGATCCGGGATGCGGGAGTCCGTCCTCCCTCGAGGCCCCAGGCCCGCCGGCTCCAGCTTGGGGTCCGCAGGAGGTGTTTCCCACACGGTCCGTTGAGAGCTGTTGTGTTTGGGCCTCTAAGAAAGTTGCTCCCCACTTTCAGGCCTGGAAAGAGCACCTGCCCAGCACCCCCGTCCCTGGCTGATCTGTTTTTAGGTTGTTTGGGGCGGAATCAGCTCTTCTGTTCCGAGGATGGGCGTCTGGAAAGCAGGCACCAGGAGGTGACCTGCTAAGTGTAAGGGGTCTGGGCACTCAGGACGCAGATGGAAGCTGGGGGGCCGACCTCAGTCCCGAGGTTTCAGGTTCCACTGCCTCTGTCCAGACCTCGATCGCAGAGGGTCCCGTGGTGAGTCTTCTAGAATCCTCCCAAGTTCCTCTTGCTGCTGCCTTTTATGCAAATGAAGAAAGTGGCCCAGAGAGAGGCGCTGACCCATCTCCTGTCCCTCAGGCCCCCTCCAGGCTGGGTCTGCCGCCCACGATGGGGGCGGGGATCCTCTGCTCTGAGGCCTCCTGACTGTGTGTCTGTCCCCCGGTGACCTCGGCCTGCTTCATCTTGGAGAACACGCCGCGATCTGCAGAGAGGGCTGCGGAGATCCCCACAGAGACCCCGGTGGGGAGGGCATCCTGGTCAGAGCCACGCAGAACCCTTAGAAATGCACCCCCCAAAAGATCCCCATCTCCCTTGGGGTCCTTTGGCGATCGCGTCGTGAGCCCAAACACAAACAGAGGCCTGAAGTGGCTGTGTGAGGAACCCCAGGATGGAAGGGCCGCTCCCCGGCCCCCCCCGAGCTCCGTTCTGAGGGCCGCTCCTCTCCGTGCTTGGTCCACGACGGCCTCTTTAGAAACCGCTCTCCAGAGGAACCCAGAATATCTGTTTCTAGAAGCGTGGGCATCCGGAGCTGCCGGTGACTCACGGCCCGGCCAGCGTCTCCCTCCTCGGGCCGGCTATTTCCGGCCAGCTTGGTTGTGTGCGGTGTTCAGCAAACGTGGTCAGCAGGGTCCCCTTCTTAACAGGGCTGGCCATCGGCCAGGTCGTCCTGAGTTCAAGGCGGGCCTCTCGCAACCATGTCCCTGAGGGCCAGTGTGTTTCGAGTGATCAAAGACACGTTCCCTTCCTGGTCAGCATCCTTTGCGCTTATGTTCTATGTGCGTTTAGTTGTGTCCTGGAGATTGTTTGAAGCAGGGGATTGGAGTACGGAGGTCGTAATAGTAATAGCAGCCCGTTGGTTTGCACTGTCTCCGGGGCCGTGAGTGTGCTGGGTCCAGCACTTCCGCAGGACTGCGGTCGTTGTGGTCATTTCTATCTCAGAGAAGAGGAAACTGAGGGTCAGAGTAGCCACCTGGCTCTAGGGAGTAGGGGTCTTCCAGCCCCTTCGTTCAATCTATTCCAATGTTCTCACCAGCGCAATAGAGATAATAATACCGTAACATACTAATGCTTATCTTTGGGATTGTTCCGAAGGGACTGTTTGAAGGTGACTCACTGAGGGCACACAGCAGGCGCTCAGGTGTGCGGGCCCCCAGCACACCCGAGCATTTGAGTGTCTCGCAGGTGTCTGCCCGGTGTTGACTCTGCTGGGATAGCGGTTCCACTCTTCTCTCCGGGGCCCGGGAAGGTGTCCCCGAGCTCAGCTCCTCACCGGATGTGGGGATGGCAACGGCGCTGACGGCCGACGGCTGGGGGCATCGGCCCACCCACCGCCGGCCCCCCAGTCACGGGCCTGCAAGGCGGGCGTCTGTGCCTGAATATTTGAGAGTCATAAACGAGCCAGCGAGCCACAAGGAGCGGGGACCAGGGCGGACCTGGGAATCTGGCTGTTCTGGGGGACTCTGGAAGGCGGTGCTGGAGGCACCGGCCTGCCCCCCCGCCCCCTGCCCTTCCCAGCCTGGGTCCCTGCCCCCCCGCCCCCACAGCAAGCAGCCCCGCGGGCCTGGGGTTGTTCTCCCCCGCAGGATGCAGACCCTGGAGGCGGCACCTGGGCAGGAAATCCAGGTCCCGGTGACTGGACCAGGGTCAGGAAGGCCGGGAGGGGCTCTGGTCATCTCTTGGGCCTGCGGACGCCTCGCCCTCTGGGGCAGGGCTCAGCCTCTAATGGGAGGGGCCCCCTTCCCCGTCTGGGGGTCCTGACCTCCCCTGTGCCCTCTCAGAGCCTCTCGGTCTCTGGCCCTTTGGCCACTCGTCCCCGCAGTGGCCACGCAGAGACCAACTCTGCAAAAGCAGCCCCTCACTCCTGTCCCTCCTCTGTGGAGGCCAGGGGGAGGGTCACCCCAGCACGTGGGCCGGGGGTCGGGCTGAACTTTGTCCTTCGGGCAGAGGCAGTCAGAGGTGATAGTCTCCCCTCCTGGGGCCCACTCAGCCTCTCGGAGGTCTTCTCACGTGGAGGTGTCCCCCTCCCCACCTGCTTGCTCACCTGGGCGGCGCCCCCAGGTGAGGTGTGAGCACACGGTAGCCACCCCAGCTCTGACGGCTAAGAACCGGCCACGGCAGACAGTGGCCACGCTAGCGGGGAGAGAGGAACATCAGATGGTCCTGACTCACGGGAAGCCTCCATCAAGTTGGTTTCTGCTCTGATGTTATGGCCCAAGGCCGAGTGTGCTGAACATTCGTGCTCCGTCCCCTCCACAGAGGCGGGTTCCACGATGGAAGGAGACGCTGAGGAAGCAGAAGACGCAGGATCGATGACTTTGTTCCTTTAGGACCGAGCGGCCCCCCTCCCCGTGCGCCTACAGTGCCAAGTTCAGGGGAGACCCGGGCCCCCGGCAGGGCTGCGGTGGGGGGCCTGGAGGCGCTGAGGGCTGCCAGGGGAGAAGGGAGAGCTGCAGGGAAGGAGACGTGGCCGCGACGGCCACGCGGATGACGGAGCAACGCGGCGGCATCGCCCGGCGCCAGCGGTGCAGGGCCGGGGGCCCGGATCCCGCGCTGGGCCGACCTGACCCACGCGAGCGGGTGACGCTGGGCCGACGCTGGGGCGTGGCGGGCGTGAGGAGGGGCCTCAGCGTGGGCAGCAAGGCCAGGGAGGGCCCCGGCCAGCTCTGCTGCCACCTCGGGCTCCAGCAGAACAGACCAAAATCATCGCGACCTGATCCCTGCGAGGCGGAGACAGGACTGGGTGTGCGGCTTGGGGCCCAGTGTGACGTGACATCGCCTGCACGGTGGCCTCTCGAGGCCTGCACGTAGTGGAGGGATTATCCCCGTCCTCCAGGCCTCCGGAAGTGGGGCGACTTCAGTCCAGCGGCGCTGGCCACTTCCCACCAGGCCCGAAGGAGGGCGAGGCCCCGTGGCAGCCTCTGAGACTGTGGTGTGCTGGGGTTTTGCAGGGGCAGCAGGTACAGCCAGGCTGACAGCCGTGGGCTCGTCGACTCCAAATCCAAACCGTCACCTGTGGCTGAGGAGAAAACCCGAGCCCACCACGCAGGTCCCCAGGCCGGGGACCTCTCGCTGGCCCTGCGTCATCCTGACCGGCCAGTCCAGGCCGCTTTGTGAGCGTGCTCCATGACTTCCCCAGGAGGCAACGGTTAATCCGCCTGCGTGCAGTATGCGCAGATGCTGAGAGCAGGTGAATTGCCCAGACTTTCCCTGGGAGTGCTGACAGGTGCCGCCATCCGTGAGTTTCATTCATTCACCAGTCGTTCTAAAGTGGTGATCTCATCGTGCATAGCAACTGTTTAAATTGCTGGAACGTTAAAAAAGCTAAAACACAGAAGACCATCTTCATCTCGCAATTTAAATCATTTAATCAATTTCAATCATTCGCTGAGTGAATTCTCCCTGTGATTTCATTCACCTTTTAGTTGACGAGGTACCGCACCGAGGCAGGTTGGCACCAGACGTGGCACCAGAAAGTCAGAAATGACAATAAAACAAATCAACACCACCAACCCCATCCTGGCTCTTGAAAAGCCACTCAAGAAAAAATGAAACTCCTTCAGCAAGGAACGACCAAGGAAAAGAAATACCCCAAAAGTTTCAAATAGATGATATAAATAAACATTTAGAGAACAAGAACAAGAGAACTTTACAAACAACTTTACACCAACATATTAAAACATTTGAATGAAAAGGCCAATTCCTAAAAAAAAAACAAAACCCAGATTTACCAGAATTGATACAAGAGGAAGAGAAAGTCTGGAAACTCTGATTGCCGTCAGACATGGGCTCAGCAGTTTCCAAGAAAACAGCAACATTAAAACTGGCAGGGCTTGCCTGGTGACATAGTGGTTAAGAATCCACCTGCCAAGGCCGGGGACACAGGTTCGAGCCCTGGTCCGGGAAGATCCCACATGCCGCGGAGCAGCTAAGCCCGTGCGCCACAACTACTGAGCCTGCGCTCTAGAGCCCGCGAGCCACATCTACTGAGCCCGTGTGCCACAACTACCGAAGCCCGTGTGCCTAGAGTCCGTGCTCCGCAACAAGAGAAGCCATTGCAGTGAGAAGCCCGCGCACCGCAACGAAGAGTGGCCCCCATTCACCGAAACTAGAGAAAAGCCCGCGCGCAGCAGCGAAGACCCAACGCAGCTAAAAATTAAATAAATGAATACAATTAAATAAATTTTTAAAAAGTAAAAAAAATAAAACTGGCCAGCCGACAGCAGAACAGCCCCGGACAGGCTCAGCTGGCTTTGCAGGTGGGTTCTGTCCCACCGGAGGGCTGGGGGACACATGTGCAGACGCACCGGGACAGTGAGGGGAGCCCAAGGGACAGCACGTCTTTCACAATTTAAAGCTTATTTTTTAAAAGAAAAGAACAGGGCTTCCCTGGTGGCGCAGCGGTTGCGCGTCCGCCTGCCGATGCAGGGGAACCGGGTTCGCGCCCCGGTTTGGGAGGATCCCAC
>NC_041221.1:13538082-13547555 GCF_002837175.3 Physeter macrocephalus | reverse complement strand
CGCGGAGCGGCTGGGCCCGTGAGCCGTGGCCGCTGAGCCTGCGCGTCCGGAGCCTGTGCTCCGCAGCGGGAGAGGCCACAACAGTGTGAGGCCCGCGTACCGTACCACAAAAAAAAAAAAAAAAAAAAAAAGAAAAGAACAGAAATTAAGTCAAGGTATCGGCAGTGTGACGCATGTTTCAGCCTCCCCTAAATGGCCCTGAGCTGGCAGGAATAGTGACCGTCACGCTTTGCACACAGTAGGTGCTTAATGTTGCTTTATTGACTGGCTAAAGGAATCAAATTGGAAACGTGGGCAGCGGTCCCCCGTGAACACGACCACGTGGACATGAGACGGCGCTGAGACCCACGGAAGGGCTCACAGCAAGCACAACCTGGGCTCCCCTCCTCCTCCCACGGGAGAGGGCAGATGCATCCCTGTGGATGGACTCGGGAGAGGAGCGCGTCTACACAGTACCCTCCAGTGAGTGGTGCGGCCATGTACACCTGAAGCCCAGTAACGGGGCCAACGGGCAATGTCTTGGAGTAAAGGTGTCCATTTAATCTTTTTTTAAAAAACTATTTATTTATTTATTTGGCTGCGCCGGGTCTTAGTTGCGGCGTGCAGGCTCTTAGCTGCGGCGTGTGGGATCTAGTTCTCTGACCAGGAACCAAACCCGGGCCCCCTGCCCTGGGAGCAGGGAGTCTTAACTGCTGGAGCACCAGGGAAGACCCTCCATTTTATCTTTAATATGTAGTAGAATTAACTTTTCTCCTGAATTTACTGCTAGTTTTTACTCTCTGACCCCATTTCCCCCCACTCTGTTTGTACAGAGAGGGGTTGCTGGGGGCTGCTGTCCTGGGTCCGCATGGACAGCACATACTGTCCCGGGTCGGCGGTCTCTGGGCAGGTTCTGCAGAGTTGCTGTGTCTGGGAAGCTGGTTGAGTTTTTCTTTTTTTAATTGTAGTTAATTTACAATGTTGCGTTAGTTTCAAGTGTAGAGAAAAGTGATTCAGTTATACATACGTACATTCTTTTTCAGATTCTTTTCCATTATAGTTCATTACAAGATATTGAGTATCGTTCTCTGTGCCATACGGTAGGTCCTTGTTGTTTATCTGTTTTATATATAGTAGTGTGTATCTGCTAATCCCAAACTCCTAATTTAGCTCTCCTCACCCCCGCTATCCCCTTTGGTAGCCATAAGTTTGTTTTCTATGTTTGTGAGTCTATTTCTGTTTCGTAAATAAGTTCATTTGCATCATTTTTTTAGATTCCACATATAAGTGATATCATATGATATTTGTCTTTCTCTTTCTGAATTACTTCACGTAGTATGATCATCTCTAGGTCTATCCATGTTGGAGTTTTTAAAAAAGTAATTATTACTCTGCTGGACATTTTAAGAAAGTGGTGTTTCTAGGAGAGGTTTTCCCATCAAGACATGTTTGTGAGGGTCTTTGATAATCTGGAGAGCAGAAAGTAGCTGCAGTAGTTTCCTGTGGCTGCAGAGCAAATAACCACAAATGTAGTGGCTTAAAACAATGCAGATTTATTATCTTATGGTTCTGGAGGTCCTAAAATCAAGATCTGGGCAAGGCCGTCTTCTTCTTGGAGGCTCCGGGGGAGAATCCCCTTCTTGCCTTTCCTGGCTTCTACAGGCGCCAGCCTCCTGGGCTCGTGGCCCCTCCACGGCCAGCAGCCTAGCTTGACCCGCTTCCACCACCTCGCTCCTCTTACACCGACCCTCTGCCTCCCTCTCACAGAACCCTTGTGATTACATGGAGCCCCCCTGCCCCCTCCAGCATCTCCCCATCTTTAACTTAACCCCATCTGCAAAGTCCCTTTTGCCCTGCAAGGTAACATTCTCACGTTCTGAGGATCAGGATGTGGACCTCTTTGGGGGGCATTATTCTGTTCACCATGGAAACCAATTAAAGGTGAAGTCAAGTCTGACTCATCCAGGATGAGGTTGATGCCAAGAGACTGACTCTCTGGGAATTCTTTGGAGACCAAAGTGAAGAGCTAGTTTTTTGTAATCTGTTCTTCGTAAACCACATTTCTCAACTACACACGTTTTCTCACCTTATTACATTTCTTCAGCCAAATGAAAAAATACCTGAAAAACGAAAAAGCAATTTGCGCTCAAATCCTGGCACTCTGTGAGGCGTCCTTGGGTTGCTCCGAATGTAGGACAGACCCGACTCGCGGCCCAGACGCTGTTACCTTTGTGGGTGCCGCTGCCGCCACTTCCGGGGGCGTTCTGACCAGCACCTCCTGATAAAAATAATAGCTATTTTCTGCACAAGAGAAACATAGGAGGAGGCCGTGGAAATCAGTGGTGTGTCTGTTTTCTTCCTGAATCACCTGAAATGGAAAAAAATCACTCAGATTTAAAAATTTTTCCATTACATAAACTAGGAGTAGATGCTAATTCCTCTTAGAAGATATGGGCCACTTAGCATATGATAAAACAGGCACTTTTATATCCTACTGGGGAGACTCTAAATTGGTTTAATTTTTCAGAAGAGCATTTTGGCAGGACGAATTCAGAGCCTTAAAAAAAGAAAAAAATTCCTGTTCCAAGAAACGATCCTAGGAAATTACTCTAGATACCAAAAAACCACCATGTACATACAACTCTTTAATCTTTCTTTTTTTTTTTTTTTTTTTTGCGAGGTACACGGGCCTCTCACTGTTGTGGCCTCTCCCGTCGCGGAGCACAGGCTCCGGACGCGCAGGCCCAGCGGCCACGGCTCACGGGCCCAGCCGCTCCGCGGCATGTGGGATCTTCCCGGACCGGGGCACGAACCCATGTCCCTGCATCGGCAGGCGGATTCTCAACCACTGCGCCACCAGGGAAGCCCAACATACAACTCTTGAGAGTGAAAAGCTCACCAAAAAGAAGGAAGGGTTGAGAAAACAATGGTCAATATATTGGATGGAATATTATGCAGTGACTGAAACTGATGTTTCCAGAGAATGAAGACTAACCCTAACCCAGGGAAAGGCATCTTAGTGTGGGTTCCCACCAAAGCTGGCCCAAGGCTCAGCGTGGTCCCCTTGAGGGGGGACGGGAGAGGACCGGGAGGGGAGGACCCGGGAGAGACGGCAGGGAACACTCCACCGAGGTCCATGCAGCATCCCGTCTCCGTGTTGGAGGGTTGCTCCTGTGACATCAACTCCCTGGTGCTTCTGGCAGCTCCATGCACCACCCAAGCAGCCTCCAGGGCTGGAGACACCTCAGGCAGAGATGTAAGAAACAGGTGTTGGAACCATCTCTGGGGAAGACCCAGGGCACGTGGGCAGGCACCAACAGGGTGTGCTACAGCATGCCTGAGTCATAAGTGCAAGGCTCACAACTTTCTGTGCACTGCTAACAAGCCATGTGAAACAAACAAAAGCTATGCGTAGAAAGGGGACTGGGAAAAAACACCCCGGACTGTTAGCAGTGGGGGTCTCTGAGCGACAGCACAGACTGTGGGGTTTTTTCTTTTCTGTTTGTTATATCTACTGTTCTGTACTTTCCATTTTTTTGACAATGAAATTTTATGATTTTAATAATGAATAAGCCGCACACATGTACACATACATACACACGCACAATGACACGATGCAAGAAATTAAGGAAGACCTAAATATATACCAGGATATATCATGTTCAGTGATTTGGAAGACCCAATATTGTCGAGAGGTCAGTTCTTCCCAAATTGATCTACGGCTTTAATGCAAAATCCCAGCCCTAATCCCAGCAAGCTTTGGTTGGAGCAGTTGATGAACTGGTTTAAAATGTGTACAGAGGGACTTCCCTGGTGGTCCAGTGGTTAAGAATCCGTCTTGCAATGCAGGGGACGCTGGTTTGATTTCTGGTCGGGGAACTAAGATCCCACATATTGCAGGGCAACTAAGCCTGCGTGCTGCAACAAAAGGTCCCGTGTGCTGCAACTAAGACCTGACGCAGCCAATAAATAAATAAATAAATAAATAAATAATTTTTAAAAAATAAGGGCTGGCCAATGAATCTTCCAGTCCTGGAACGTGTTATTTAAAAAAATTAATAAATAAAATAAAATGTGGACATGCAAAAGACACAGAATATCCAAAACTCTCTTGAAAAAGAACAGTTGGCAGACTCAACGTTCGTGGGTTTCAAGTTTTATGGTTTCACCATAAAACTCCAGCAATCAGACTGCATAGTACTGGCAAACAATAGACAAATACATCATTGGGGCAAAATAGAGAACCCAGAGCTAGACCCCCATTTATACTACACTTGATTTTCAACAAAGGCACTAAAGTGATCTAATGCAGGTAACAAAGTCTACAACAAACAGTTGTGAAATTACTAGATACCCATGTGGAAAATAATGAACCTTGGTCTCTACCTCACATCTTACTCAAAATTAAATTGAGATGGAGCCTAGACATAAATGTAAAACTAAAACTATAAACCTTCTAGGAGTAAAAATAGAAAAATATCTTGTTAATTTGGAGGGAGGCGAAGATTTCTTAGAAAGTACACAGAAAGCAATAACCATTAAAGAAAATTCAACTTCATTAAAATTAAGAAGTTCTGCTCATCAAAATGCTTCATTAAAAAATAAATAAGGGGCTTCCCTGGTGGCGCAGTGGTTAAGAATCTGCCTGCCACTGCAGGGATCATGGGTTAGAGCCCTGGTCTGGGAAGAGCCCACATGCCACGGAGCAACTAAGCCTGTGCGCCACAACTACGGAGCCTGCGAGCCACACTGCTGAGCCCATGAGCCACAACTACTGAAGCCCTTGCGCCTAGAGCCCATGCTCCACAACAAGAGAAGCCACTGCAATGAGAAGCTCACGTGCCACAACTAGAGAAAGCCTGTGTGCAGCAACGAAGACCCAACGCAGCAAAAAATAAATAAATAGATAAATTTATAAAAAAAGAAAAGAAATAAGCAAGACACAGATTGCGAGAACATATTCATAAAATGCAAATCTGTCAAAAGACTGGGGTCCAGAATATGTAAAGAACTCCTAAAATTCAACAATAAAAAAACAACTTAGTTAAGAAATGGGCAAATGAGGGACTTCCCTGGTGGTCCAGTGGTAAAGAATCTGCCTTCCAATGCAGGGGACACGGTTTGATCCCTGGTCGGGGAACTGAGATCCCACATGCTGCGGGGCAACTAAGCCCATGCACCACAAATATTGAGCTCGTGCACCTCAACAAGAGAGCCTGCGTGCCGCAAACTACAGAGTCCGTGCACCCTGGAGCCTGCGTGCCACTAGAGAGAGAAAACCTGCACAGCATAACTAGAGAGAAGCCCTTGCACTGCAACGAAGACCCAACACAGCCAAAGAAATAAAGAAAATAAATCAATTAAAAAAGGAGAAAGAAATGGGCAAATGATTTGAATAGACACTTCACAAAAGAAGACATACAAATGGTCAACAAACACATGAAAAATTGTTCAGCATCATTAGACCTCAAGGAAATAAAAGTACAAACCACAATGAGCTGCCATTACAACACTTGTCAGAATGTCTAAAACTAATAAGATGGAGTTTAGGCAACATCATAGTGACTGCTGATGGGCACGTAAAACGCTACAACTCCTTTTGGTCAAAGAGCTGGGAGTTTCTTATAAAACTAAATATACAACTCCCCTATAAGCCAGCAATTGCTCTTTTAGGTTTTTTACCAAGAAAAACATGAAAAGATATGTACACAAAAAGACTCTTGCAGGAAATCTTCATAGCAGCTTGTCTGGTCAGTTCAGGCTCCTGTAACAAAGTACCAAAGACAGGGCGTGGAGGTGAGTGGCCCTTATCAACAACAGACCTTTATTTCTCTCAGTTCTGGAGGCGGGGTGTCTGAAGCCAGGTCAGGTTCTGTGAGAGCCCTCCTCTGGGCTGAATTCTCACATGGAAAGAGGCCTCTTCCTATAAGGGCGCTGATCCCATCTGTGAGGGCTGCACCCTCCTGACCTCAGCACCTCCCAAAGATCCCACCTCCAAATACCATCACACTGGAGATTAGATTTCAACATATGAACTTTGGGGGCTACAGAAACATTCAGCCGACAACACAGCTTTATTCATAATAACCTCAAATTAGAAAAATCCCAGGTGTTCATCAACAGGAAAATAGATAAACTCTGCTATATGCATACCGTGGAATTCAACTGAGCAAAAAAAGGAAAGAAGTGTTAATGCATATGTAGCAACACTGATGAATCTGAAACGTCTTATGCCTTACCCAAAAGTACACCTACTGTATCATTTCATTCATATGAAGTTCTAAGAAGGCAAACAGGCAAAACTAACCTGCAGTAGAGGAGAATCAGAACAACGGTGGCCTCTGGTGGGGTGGGTGGGCGCATGAAGGAACCTTTTGGAATAACGATCACATTCTGTACCTTAATTGGGACTTGGGTGGCACAGATGTGTGGATTTGCCAGGAATCAGCAAATTCCATGCATTTTATTGTGTGTAAGTTTTACTTCAGAAGAACAATAAAAAAAATATTGAGCTTAAACTCTAGTTAATGAAATGCATGCTGAAGTCTTTTGTGGGGAGAAATGTACTGGTATTTGTAACTTACTTTGAGATTCATAAAAATAAGATAGATTGACGGGTAGAAGTTGGGTAGGTAGCTAGCTGGCTATGTGAAATGATCGTTGTGGAGTCAAGACAGTAGGGACCCAGTGTGTAATTCTTTCAACTTTTCTATTAAAATTTAAACTTTTCCTACAAAAATGTTAAAAAAAATGAGATGACAGACGCAGAATACATTACAAGAACCATTTTTAGAAGTTCTATTCCTTGACTGGGAATTAATCGCATGGGAGTGATTTAACTGAGGTAAAACCCTTTGGCACAAGAAAATTATTGCAGTGTATCAACAATGGCAAAATCTAAAATAACGCAATGTCATTAAAAAATAACTGTTTAGTACATAAAAGTTCCTCAGCACAGTACAGATGGTGGCAAACACTGTTCAAAATCAGCATCACGAAGACTGTGTAGGAAAAGGAAAAAAATCTTTGTTGTCCTGCAGCCTCGAAAAATCAGATACAAAATAATTTTCACACAGGTAATTCTGTTCTCTTCTGATGTGATGACTAACTTTAGTGTTGTCTTTCGATTCCTTTTTCTTTTTTGTGTGTGTACCTATTGTAGATTTTCGGTTTGCGGTTACCACGAAGTTTCAATATAGCAGTCTGTATATAAACAAGATTATTTTAAGTTGGTGGTCCTTTAATTTCAAATGCGTTTCCAATATCCCGCATTTGTGCTCTCCCCTTCTCACAATGGCTGGTTTTGATATCATGTTTGTGTGCGGATGATTTCCTACCTTTACTGTGTGTTTGCCTTCACTGGTGAGCTTTTTCATGTGTTATTTTCTTGTTTCTAGTTGTAGCCTTTTCTTTTCAACTTAGAGAAATTCCTGTAGCATTTGTTGCAAAGCTGATCTAGTGGTGCTGAATTCTCTTAGCTTTTGCTTGTCTGTAAAGCTTTTGATTTCTCCGTTGAATCTGAACGAGAGCCTTGCCAGATAGAGTATTCTTGGTTGTAGGTTCTTCCCTTTCATCACTTTAAATATATTGTCACACAGGTAATTCTAAAATGTGTGTTGATATAAGCAGATTATACAAAAGTGAAAATAGTGTTCTATTAGGATAGCATCATTTTTCTTTTTAATGCTGTGACATCACCTTTTCAATAAGAGTATTTTTAAAAAGTAAACATAAGGACCAAACGGAAGGCTATACCAGAAAGTTATCATTAAATTACACACTAACAGGGAGTTCCCTGACGGTCCAGTGGTTAGGACTCCGAGTTTTCACTGCCGAGGGCACGGGTTAAATTTCTGGTTGGGGAACTAAGATCCTGCAAGCTGCACAGGGTGACCTGAAAAAAAATACATTACACACTAATAGTATTTAAAAGGCAATACTGGACTTCCTTGGTGGTGCAGCGGTTAAGAATCCGCCTGCCAATGCAGGGGACACGGGTTCAAGCCCTGGTCCGGGAAGATCCCACATGCCGCGGAGCAACTAAGCCCGTGCGCCACAACTACTGAGCCTGCGCTCTAGAGCCCGCGAGACAACTACTGAGCCCGCGTGCCACAACTACTGAAGCCCGTGCGCCTAGAGCCCGTGCTCCACAACAGGAGAAGCCACCGCAATGAGAAGCCCGCGAACCGCAACGAAGAGTAGCCCCCGCTCGCCGCAACTAGAGAAAGCCCGCGTGCAGCAACGAAGACTCAACGAGGCCAAAAATAAATAAATAAATTTATTTATTTATTTAAAAATATATATATAAAATAAAAAAATAAAAGGCAATACTAACCACCCTGTGTGGTCTGTGTGTCGTGTGCCCGTCTCAGCCCATCCATAACCAATGCTGTGGCTGCGCCAGCCCTTGTGGTTCTTATGATTGTAAAACGCCGTCAGCAGCAAGCTCTGGGAAACTTTGAAAGAGACGAGGGTTATCCCTTACAGGCCCTGGAAGTACGGGGCCCATCTGGGGGCCCACAGCGGGGTCGCGGGTGGTGGAGAGAGAGAAAGTTTCTCTAGGGTCTCTCTTTTATTGGGTCAGGATGGGGGGTCTCTCAGGCTCACTCTTCACTGGTGAATTTAAAACCCAAGAGCAGGAATTTGAAGCAGGGAAGAGAAAAAACAAGAGGCCCAAATGGTCAGCAATTGAAACCAACCGAGATC
Organism: Physeter macrocephalus; assembly: GCF_002837175.3. Lineage (NCBI taxonomy): Eukaryota > Metazoa > Chordata > Mammalia > Artiodactyla > Physeteridae > Physeter > Physeter macrocephalus. Next base: position 13,538,870 of record NC_041221.1, on the reverse strand, counting down.
TCTAAAACAAAGGGGCCTTGGTACCGGAGGCGCCTGGCTCTTCACCTGGGCGTGTGGCTGGCCAGGTGTTTACGCAGACGGCTGTCTGTGACGCGAATGCCTCGGAAATCCAAGCTTAAATGGGGCACCCTCATCACACAAAAGAAAAGTCAACAGTCGGGGCTGCGCTGCAGTTCCTTCCTGTGGATTTGTGCACAGACAGTCTCTCAGCAGCAAGGGTGGGTGGCCGTGGTGGTGAAGTTCTCAAACTCAAGGCTAGACAGCCTGGGTTTGGACCCATCTGCCGGCTGTGTGACCTTGGGCAAGTTTCTCAACCTCCCTGTGTCTGTTTTTCACCTGTAAAATGGGAATAACATTCATAATAACACCTACATTAAAGGTGGTCCTGACAGTTAAGCTGATGAACCCCTGCGCGTGCCTGGCAAACGCTGTGTGTACCCATTCACTATTAAAGTATTGCATTTGGTTTTTGACTGGGGACGAGATGGAAATTGTTAACACCCCGGGTCTGATGAATCTGAACTGGATCTGCATTCTCTCCCCTCATGTACCTCAATGCTCTTTCTCCCAAACTGTTTTTTTTTTTTTTTGGCCATGCCACATGGCACGTGGGATCTTAGTTCCTCGACAAGGGATCAAACCTGCGCCCCCTGCAGTGGAAGCACAGAGCCCTAACCACTGGACAGCCAGGGAATTCCCTCCCAAACTTTTTTTTTTTTAATAAATGTTTTTTTTTAATTTATTTATTTTTGGCTGCGTTGGGTCTTCGTCGCTGCGCGCGGGCTTTC
>NC_041221.1:13534058-13537952 GCF_002837175.3 Physeter macrocephalus | reverse complement strand
GTCGCTGCGCGCGGGCTTTCTCTAGTTGCGGCGAGCGGGGGCTACTCTTCGTTGCGGTGCGCGGGCTTCTCACTGCGGTGGCTTCTCTCGTTGCGGAGCACGGGCTCTAGGTGCACGGGCTTCAGTAGTTGCAGCACACGGGCTCAGTAGTTGCGGCGCACGGTCTTAGTTGCTCCGCGGCATCATGTGGGATCTTCCTGGACCAGGGCTCGAACCCGTGGTTCGAGCTCCCGTGGTGGCGGGAGGATTCTTAACCACTGCGCCACCAGGGAAGTCCCCCCCCCAAAACTTTTAAATTATAAAACCTTTCAAAAACTGAAGAGTTAAAAGAATACTACAGTAAACTATTGAAACCAGTGGTTCTCAAACCTTTTGGTCTCAGGATCTTTTTAACTCTTAAACATCTTTGAGAACCCCAAAGAGCTTTTGTTTATGTGAGTTATATCTCTTGATGTTTACTCTATTCACAATTAAAACTGGGGAGACTTCAACATATGTTTACTGGTTATGTTAAAATAACAACGAAAAACTCATTTCATGTTGATATAAGTAACACCTTTTCATGGAAAATAATTATATGTTCCCAATGAGAAAAACATTAAATAAGTGTGGCATTGTTTTACATTTTGTAAATCTCTGCCTCTGTGTTCTGTCTGTTGTAGAATTGTTACTGAACTTGGGTTTGGCTGCTTGTCACTCAAGAATCCAATACTGAGAGACAAGTGTTGGGTAAAAGGAAAGACAGCTGTATTGAGGAAGCTGGCAGTCCTGGGGAGAAAACGATCTCATGTCCCAAAGAACCAAGTCCCCACTCCCCGGGTTTTGCTCAGAGATTCTACAGGGAAAAGAGGAAGGGGCTACGTGCCGGGGAGAGGCATGTGGGGGCGTGGTCAGCTCATGGACCTTCTTCTGATTGGTTGGTGGTGAGGTCATCGGGAGTCAGCATCATCTACCTTCTGGTTCCAACCGGTCTGGGGTCTACGTGCTGGTGGGCAGCATGGAGTTAACTTCTTCCACCTGGTGGGGTTTCAGTATCCGCAAAACAGCTCAAAGGACATGGTGCAGAGTATCATCTATAGCCCTTGAGGAGGAACGAAAGGCCCTTGACTTTATTTAATGGCTAAACTGATTATTTTGTCTTGCTTGACTGTTTTCCTTTCCTTCAGCCTTTTTTCATTTCTCCAATTAAATTTATTCTTTGGAACTCAGGGAAGGCCTAGGAGGCTAAAGTTTTTCTACAGACAAAAGGCAGGCGGAGGACATGGTGGGAGGGTCTGTCCCAAGAAGGCCCCATAGGGGCCTCGGTTACAGTATGTTTTGGTTGAAGTGTATGAAGGGAATCTTGCCTTCCGTAGATATGTCATTGGAAAAAGGAGTATTTAAACAGCCTTTTCAGATACCCGTGGATATTCTTCCTTGACGCTACACCAAAAGTCCACAAAGTTTCCTTGTAATGTGGAATCTGAAACCACACAATGAATGGTTCATTTTCATGTTCTGTTACATTAAATCTAATGGTCTGTCGTAAATTCTGAGTGGACCTTTTATCTGAGCATGATTGTACGAGGCCATCTGGAAAGTAGGGGTTCCCTGAGTTACGCAGACCTTCCCTGTGTTGCCACACTCATGATGTAATAGCAAATGCCACGATCATTAATACCCGCACCCACCTCATCAAGAGCGTCCCTGAGTGTCAGAAGCTGTCAGGCTCCTAGTGGTCGATCCAGATTTTCTAAATTTTACATTTTTGCTTGAAAGTTTGAATCATATCATCCACAACAAAAACTCAGTTTTTTCCCTTGAAGTGACAGGTTCACAATTTATTTTTCAGAAAATGTTTCCCCAGTACCTAAGTCTGAAAAACCAGCCGTTCTTTCAAGCAAAGCTGATTTCCCTGAGAGCAGAGCCTGGTTCAGCTCACAGTACACACACACACACACACACACACACACAGAGACACACACACACACACACGGCTCTTTTGAGCCAACACGGCCCTTCAGTCTGAAGCAGAAATGCTTTTTTTAAAAAATTGAAATATCGTTGATATACCATATCAATATATGAGTTATAGGTGTACAATATAGTGATTCATAATTTTTGAAGGTTATATTCCATTTAGAGTTATTATAAAATATTTGCTATATTCCCTGTGTTGTACAATCAGCAGTAGTGCTTTCTGCATTAAGTATTAAAGATGTGTGTTCAAGATTTAATAAACTAATCATTTATCTGCCTCATCAAGCCCACAGGTGCATGGTGGTGAAGAGCCCAGTGTGTACTGGCAGAGTTTGGGGTCATGGCCTTGACTTGTGCTAAATCACCAGCAGTTTAAAAAAATTATGGGAAAACATACGTAACATAAAATTTACCGTTTTAACCATTTTTAAGTGTACTTCAGTGGCGTTAAGTACATTCACAATGTTGTGTAACCAGCACCACTATTTCCAGCACTTTTTCATCTTGCCAAACAGGGACTCTGTCCCCATTAAACACTAACTCTGCATTCCTCCCTCTCCCCAGCGCCTGGCCCCCACTCTTCTACCTGCTGCCTTCATGAATCTGTTTTGGTTATTGTAGCTTCGTAGCAAGTTGTGTGCGGATTCCTCAGTATTTTCCATGCACAAGGTTACGTCATCTGTGGATGGGTGCCTTTTACTTCTTTTCTTGCCTGCGTGCCCTGGCTAGAATCCCCGGTACAGCGTTGAACAGAAGTGGTGGCAGTGGGCATCCCCGTCCTATTCCTAGTCCTAGGAGAGAAAGCGTTCTGTTTTTCATCATTCGGTGTGATTTTAGCTGTGGGTTTTCATAGATGTCCATTGTCATATTGAGGAAATCCCCTTCCATTCCTAGTTTGTCAGAGTTATTTTTTTAAAAAGATCTTTATTGGAGTGTAATTGCTTCACAATACTGTTAGTTTCTGTTGCACAACAAAGTGAATCAGCCATATGCATACACATGTCCCCATATCCCCTCCCTCTTGCGTCTCCCTCCCTCCCACCCTCCCTCTCCCACCCCTCTCGGTGGTCACAGAGCACCGAGCTGATCTCCCTGTGCTATGCGGCTGCTTCCCGCTAGCTATCTATTTTACGTTTGGTAGTGTATACATAGTCCATGCCACTCTCTCACTTCGCCCCAGCTCACCCTTCCCCCTCCCCGTGTCCTCAAGTCCATTCTCTATGTCTGTCTCTTTATTCCTGCCCTGCAACTAGGTTCGTCAGTACCATTTTTTTTCTTTAGATTCCATATATATGTGTTAGCATACGGTATTTGTTTTTCTCTTTCTGACTTACTTCACTCTGTATGACATACCCTAGGTCCGTCCACCTCCCTACAAATAACTCAGTTTCGTTCCTTTTTATGGCTAATATTCCACTGTATATATGTGCCACATCTTCTTTATCCATTCGTCTGTCGGTGGACATTTAGGTTGGTTCCATGTCTTGGCTATTGTAAATAGAGCTGCAGTGAACATTGTGGTACACGACTCTTTTTGAATTATGGCTCTCTCAGGGTATATGCCCAGTAGTGGGATTGCTGGGTCATATGGTAGCTGTATTTTTAGTTTTTAAAGGAACCTCCATACTGTTCTCCATAGTGACTGCTCCAATTTACATTCCCACCAACAGTACAAGAGGGTTCCCTTTTCTCCACACCCTCTCCAGCATTTATTGTTTCTAGATTTTTTGATAATGGCCATGCTGACCGGTATGAGGTGATACCTCATTGTAGTTTTGATTTGCGTTTCTCTAATAATTAGTGATGTTGAGCATCTTTTCATGTGCCTCTTGGCCATCTGTATGTCTTCCTTGGTGAAATGTCTATTTAGGTCTTCCACCCATTTTTTAACTGGATTGGTTGTTTTTTTGATATTGAGCTCCATGAGCTGTTTGT
>NC_041221.1:13531146-13534048 GCF_002837175.3 Physeter macrocephalus | reverse complement strand
GATTAATCCTTTGTCTGTTGTTTCATTTGCAAATATTTTCTCCCATTCTGAGGGTTGTCTTTTTGTCTTGTTTATGTTTTCCTTTGCTGTGCAAAAGCTTTTAAGTTTAATTAGGTCCCATTTGTTTATTTTTGTTTTTATTTCCATTACTCTAGGAGGTGGGTCAAAAAAGATCTTGCTGTGGTTTATGGCATAGAGTGTTTTCCTCGAAGAGTTTTATAGTGTCTGGTCTTACATTTAAGTCTTTAATCTATTAGGAGTTTATTTTTGTGTACGGTGTTAGGTAGTGTTCTATTTTCATTCTTTTACATGTAGCTGTCCAGTTTAGCACCACTTATTGAAGAGCCTGTCTTTCCTCCATTGTATGTTTTTGCCTCCTTTTTCGTAATTAGGTGCCCATATGTGCATGGGTTTATCTCTGGGCTTTCTATCCTGTACCATTGATCTATATTTCTGTTTTTGTGCCAGTACCATACTGTCTTGATTACTGTAGCTTTGTGGTATAGTTTGAAGTTGGGGAGCCTGTTTCCTCCAACTCCGTTTTTCTTTCTCAAGACTGCTTTTGCTATTCGGGGTCTTTTGTGTTTCCATACGAATTGTAACATTTTTTGTTATAATTCTGTGAAGAATGCCATTGGTAGCTTGATAAGGATTGCCTTGAATCTGTAGATTGCTTTGGGTAGTATAGTCATTTTCACAAAATTGATTCTTCCAATCCAAGAACATGGTATATTTCTCCATCTGTTTATGTCATCTTTGATTTCTTTCATCAGTGTTTTATAGTTTTCTGAGTACAAGTCTTTCGCCTCCTTAGGCAGGTTTATTCCTAGGTATTTTATTCTTTTTGTTGCAATGGTAAATGGAAGTGTTTCCTTAATTTCTCTTTCAGACTTTTCGTTGTTGGTGTATAGGAATGGCAGACATTTCTGTGCATTAATTTTGTATCCTGCAACCTTACCAAATTCGTTGATTAGTTCTAATAGTTTTCTGGTGACATCTTTAGGATTTTCTATGTATACTATCATGTCATAGGCAAACAGTGACAGTTTTACTTCTTCTTTTCCTATTTGTATTCCTTTTATTTCTTTTTCTTCTCTGATTGCTGTGACTAGGACTTCCAAAACTATGATAATAAGAGTGGCGAGAGTGGACATCCTTTGTCTGGTTCCTGATCTTAATGGAAATGCTTTCAGTTTTTCACCATTGAGTATGATGCTTGCTGTGGGTTTGTCATATATATGACCTTTATTATGTTGAGGTAGGTTCCCTCTATACCCATTTTCTGGAGAGTTTTTATCATAAATAGGTGTTGAATTTTGTCAAAAGCTTTTTCTGCATCTATTGCAGGATGACGGTGGCTTCATAGAATGAATTTGGGGGTGTTTCTCCCTCTGCTATATTTTGGAAGAGTTTGAGAAGGATAGGTGTTAGCTCTTCTCTAAATGTTTTATAGATTCACCAGTGAAGCCATCTGGTCCTGGACTTTTGTTTCTTGGAAGATTTTAAATTATGGTTTCAATTTCATTACTTGCGATAGATCTGTGTTTTTTTGTTTGTTTGTTTGTTTGTTTGCGGTATGCGGGCCTCTCACTGTTGTGGCCTCTCCCATTGCGGAGCACAGGCTCCAGACGCACAGGCTCAGCGGCCATGGCTCACGGGCCCAGCCGCTCCGCGGCATGTGGGGTCCTCCCGGACCGGGGCATGAACCCGTGTCTCCTGCATCGGCAGGAGGACTCTCAACCACTGCACCACCAGGGAAGCCCTATAGATCTGTTTATATTTTCTAATTCTTCTTGGTTCAGTCTTTGAAAATTGTACCTTTTCAAGAATTTGTCCATTTCTTCATGGTTGTCTGTTCTATTGGCATATAGTTGTTTGTGGTAGTCTCTTATAATCCTTTGTATTTCTGCAGTATCAGTTGTTACTTCTCCTTTTCATTTCTAATTTTATTGATTTGCGTCCTCTCCTTTTTTTCTTGATGAGTCAGGCTAAGGGTTTATCAATTTTGTTTATCTTCTCAAACAACCAGCTTTTAGTTTTATTGATCCTTGTTATTGTTTTCTTCATTTCTATTTCATTTATTTCTGCTCTGGTCTTTATGATTTCTTTCCTTCTAGTGACTTTGGGTCTTCTGTGTTCTTCTTTCTTTAGTCGTTTTAAGTGTAGGGTTAGATTGTTTATTTGAGATTTTTCTTGTTTCTTGAGGTGAGATTGATATGCTGTAAACTTCCCTTTTAGAACTGCTTTTGCTGACTCCCATAGGTTTGTGGTTGTCGTGTTTTTGTTGTCATTTGTTTCTATGTATTTTTAAAATTTCTTCTTTGATTTCTTCAGTGATCTGTTGCTTATTTAGTAGTGCACTGTTTAGCCTCCATGTATTTGTGTTTTTTACAGTTTTTTTCCTGTAAATGATTTCCAATCTCATAACATTGTGGTCAGAAAAGATGCTTGATATGATTTCAATTTTCTTAAATTTTCCAAGGCTTGATTTGTGACCCAAGATGTGATCTATCTTGGAGAATGTTCCTTGTGCACTTGAGAAGAAAGTGTATCCTGCCACTTTCGGGTGGAATGTTCTATAAATGTCAATTAAATCTATCTGGTCTGTTGTGTCATTTAAAGCTTGTGTTTCCTTATTTATTTTCTGTTTGGATGATCTGTCCATTGGTGTAAGTGGGGTGTTAAAGTCTCCTACTATTATTGTGCTACTGTCAATTTCTCCTTTCATGGTTGTTAGTTTTTGCCTTATGTACTGATTTGCTCCTGTGTTGGGTGCATAAATATTTGTAATTGTTATATCTTGTTCTTGGATTGATCCTTTGATCATTATGTAGTGTCCCTCCTTATCTCTTTTAACAGTCTTTATTTTAAAGTCTATTTTATCTGATATGAGTATTGCTAC
>NC_041221.1:13510947-13530347 GCF_002837175.3 Physeter macrocephalus | reverse complement strand
TCAGTTATTGTGTTGTTCATCTCTGTTTGTTTGTTCTTTAGTTCTTCTAGATCTTTGTTAAACATTTCTTGTATTTTCTCAGTCTGTGCCTCCATTCTATTTCTGAGATTCTGGATCATCTTTACTATCATTCCTCTGAATTCTTTTTCAGATAGATTGCCTATTTCCTCTTCATTTATTTGGTCTTGTAGGTTTTTACCTTGCTCCTTCATCTGTGACATATTTTTTTGCTGTCTCTCTCTCTTTTTTTTTTTTTTTTTTTAATGAGTGGGATTGTGTTCCTGTCTTACTGGTTGCTTGGCCTGAGGCTTCCAACACTGGAGTTTGTAGGCTGTTGGGTAAAGCTGGGTCTTGGTGCCAAGATGAGGATCTCAGGGAGACCTTACTCTGGTGAATATTCCCTTGGGTCTGAGGTTTTCTGTTAGTCCAGTGGTTCAGACTCAGAGCTCCCACCACAGGAGTTTTGGCCTGATCCCGGGCTCATGAACCAAGATCACACAAGCCATGTGGGGGCAGCAAAAAAATAATAATAACAATAACAAAGTAAAAAATAAAATTAGACTAGGAAACTAACAGATATGTTAGAAGGAATATAAAAAAATAAAAATAAAAATATAGATGAGTCAACAACCGGAAGGTACGTCAGTAGCACAACAGTAAAAAAGAGAAGGGAAAAGAAAAAGAAAGAAGAGAAGGGAAAAGAAAAAGAAAAAAAAGGTGGGGGGGAAAGACCTTGGCTGTGGAGGGTGGGGCCTAAGCGAGGGCAAGGTTTGGGTGGTGGGCGGAGCCAATGCTCAGGACCCACAGGTATGGAAAAGGCGCTGGGGGCTGTGGGGGGTGGGGCTTAGGCTCAAGGAACAGATGGTGCCCAGGCGTGGCCCCCACCCCTGGCCTCAGAGGGCGGGGAACTCATCTGGGAGCCCAGCAGGCTTCCTGGGCTCGAATGGGTGGGGCAAATGCCCTCCTCTCCTCTCCTGCTCCTCTGGTCTGGGAGGGCCCCTCCTGCCTGCCTCTCCTGATCTCCCTGGCCTCCCTCCTATGCCGCCAGGACCCATGCGGCCTGGAGGGGGCTTTGGAGGGCAGGGGACTGGCTTGGGAACTCAGCAGGCTCCCCGGCCCAGTGGGCCAGGTGATGGCCCATTCCCGCTCCTCTCCCACTCTTACAGAGAGTCCCTCCCACCTGCCTCTCCTGAGCTCCCCGGCCTCAGGGGCGCCGGTCCTGTCTGGCCTCCACCTCTCCTTCCCTCTCTGTCCCCCCACATCCTACCGGTTCACTTGGGGGTTCCTCCCGTCTCCTTGGGCGTTACAGTTCCCCACCAGCAGCTGGCAGGTGCCCTAGTTGTGGGGAGACGCCAACTCTGCTTCTTCCCACGCCGCCTTCTTGACTCCAGCTTGTTAGAGTTTTTAATCATGAAAGTTGTTAGATTTAGCCAAATGGTTTTTCTGAATCTATTGAGATTATCACATGGTTTTTATCATTTATTCTATTAATATGGTGTCTTACATTGATTGACTTGTATACTTTGAGCTAACCATGCATTCCTGGGATAACCGCCATTTGGTCATGGTGTATAATCCTTTTTCTATATTGCTGGATTTGATATGCTAGTATTTTGTCAAGGATTTTTGTATGTATATTCATAAGGGATATTAGTCTTTAGTTTTCTTGTGATATCTTTGCCTGGTTTGGTTTCAGGGTAGGAATGGCTTCGTAAAATGAGTTGGGAAGTGTTCACTACTCTTTTATTTTTTTGGAAGAGTTTGTGAAGGATTAGCGTTCATTATTCCTTAAATGTTTGGTCGAATTTACCAGTGTAGCCATCTTGGCTTGTCTTTTCTTAGGGGTTAGTTTAAAAAAATTACTAATTCAATATCTTTAACTTGTTATAGTTCTATTGACATTTTCTATTTCTTCTTGAGTCAGTTTTGGTAGTTTGTGTCTTTTTAGGAGTTGTCTGTTTCATCTAACTTATCAAATTTGTTGGCATACAATTGTTCATGTATTTCATAATTCTTTTTGAATTATTTCTACAAGGTCAGTAACAATGTCTCCTCTTTCATTCCTTATTCTAGTAATTTTTTTTAAAATTTTCATTAGAGTGTAGTTGCTTTATAATGTTGTGTTAGCTTCTACTGCACAGCAAAATGAATCAGCCACACATATACATATATCCCCTCCCTTTTGGATTTCCCTCCCATTTAGGATACCACAGGGCATTAAGTAGAGTTCGCTGTGCTATACAGTGTGTTCCCCTCAGTTCTCTATTTTATACATAGTATCAGTAGTGTACATGTGTCAACCCCAACCTCCCAATTCCTCCCATCCCACCACTTTTACTCTAGTAATTTGGATCTTCTCTCTCTCTCTTTCTCTCTCTTTTTTTGTTCACTCTAGCTAAAAGCTTATCAAAGGGTTGATCTTTTCAAAGAGCCAACTTTTGGTTTTGTTAGTTTTCTCTATTATTTTTCTATTTTATATGCTTTCATTTATTTCTGCTCTAATCTTGATTGTTTCCTTCTTCTTGCTATGGCTTGCTCTTGTCTTTCTCATTTCTTAAGGTGGAAGGTTAAGTTATTGACTTGAGATATTCTTTCTAATGTGGGTATTTACAGGTATAAACTTCCTCTAAGCACTATTTCATTGCATCTCATAGATTTTAGAATGTTGTATTTTCATATTCATTCATCTGAAAGTATTTTCTAATTTATCTGTGATTTCTCCTTTGACCCATTGGTGATTTAGGAGTGGGTTATTTAATTTCCACCTATTTGTGAATCTCCTGAATGTCCTTCTATTAGTGGTGTTCAATTTCTACATTCCCAGGACTCTGCCAGGGCATTTCAAAGCCCCCTGTGGGCATCTCATTCCCCAGCTTTTCCTTTTATGTTTTTGTCAACTTCTTGTTTGTCTCAACTGGAAACACTGTCTCAGGCAGCTGTGACGTTAAACAGTTGTCACTGATTGTTTCCAACTTGTTGAGAATAGGTAAGGTCTGATTGAGGTCAAATAAACACAAGCCCTGCAAGTGGGGGTTTCCAGGGGGCTACCACACAGGTCAAATGATGACATGTCATGAGTTGGGGTTTTGGTGAGCCCCAAGCCCAGTCTGACCCCTCCAGTGGGTGCTAGGCTGCTGGCTTTCATGGCTACTGTGATTTTGAAGGTGTTGGTTTTCAAGCTACTGCAGAGATGAATGGGGGAATGGGACTAGGGCAAGCTAACATAGTACAAAACTCACTGTTCTCTCTGAGATTCAGCTGTTTTCTTGAATACATGTTTCTCAGATTGTTGCAAGCATTTGGTTAATTTCCACAGTTCTGAAAAAGTCCATTTTCATAATTTGTTTTGGCCAGTGTTCTCATTGCCTTTATGCAGGAACAGTTTTTTGAAAGTCCTTACTCAGCCATTCTGAAAGCAGCTATTCCTGCTAAAATCTTCTCTTTCTCTAATTTTGATGCAAGGCCAGCTCTCCCTGTCAGTAGCCCAGCTCTGGTGGAGTGCTAGCTCAGCTCTATTTGTGTGACCCATAGTGGTTGGCCTTGTGGAGTTGGGGGAGGGGACCTGGGGAAGGAAATGGTCCATGGCTGTGTGTCTAGAGGTTGTAGGTCTTTCTGGCACCTCCTGACCGTGCCATCTTCTCAGCTGGTGGATGGTGGCCCATGAGAGTGCGGTTGGGCCATGGTCCTGACAATTTTGTGTCTGTCTGTAAGGTGCCCCTTTCTGATTCCCTTAATGAAATCAAACCCTGGTGCTCAAGGCTGGCCTGGGAAGGAGCATATGTCTAGGAGGAGGTCCATCTCTCGTGCACCTTGCCCTTTCGGGAGCAGGGTGTCTCGAATTTAGCCCACAACAAGCAAAGGAAAGGCATCTGCTAGTTTTTTTAATTGACGACAGTGAGGGAAACCCATCGCCAACCTTGGAATGAGGGACCATCATTTCATTAAGGAAGCCAGAAGATTCCCTGTCCTATTCAGAATGGGCTGAAAGCTGGAGCAAAGCAGTGGTGTTTTCAGTACTTTCTCTTTATGTGGAATGTGTCCCAAAGGACCTACCATTCATTTTATCATCAGATCAATTAACCCGAGATGAATTTCTCATGGGGTGTCTTTTCCTCCCTACGGGCATATGTAAGGCTTGAGTCTGACCCGAAACCAGTCTGCTACCCGCTCCTGTGTTTCAGAGAGATAGAGAAGATACAAACACAGCACTTCTTTCCTCCTCTGGCTGGAAATCACGCTGCTTTGGAGCGTCTCGAGTGTGTCCCTCAGCGGACAGGTGCCACCCGGCACCTGGAGTTAGAAATCAGGCCCGGGACCCTCTGCGGTGCTGCTGGCGGAGCAGCTCTCTGCCGTCATGTTGCATGTCACCCACGGGAAAATGCTTAGTGACAGGCTGTACCTCTCGGCCCAGGTGTGGAGTGTGGTCTTCCTTTGTTTTGCGGACCAGTTCCCTTAGCACTGCTCCCGAGACGGTGTGGAAGTCCCACAGAACCCCATGAAGGTAAAACATACGCTTGTGGCCAGGATGTTCATTTGGCAAACACGTTTTTCAAAAGTTCAATCCAGTGAAATGGTAATTTAACCCCCTTCCCCACAGGGTTAGGTTCATAGGAACAGAGGGCTACAGTAGTCAGAGAGCTGTTACTTCTATCTTTGATGGTCAACCTCTAAATAACAACTTGACCTATAGATGGGCTCACCTATGGAAGAGCGTGTCCTATGGCCCTTCACCACCAGGTAAGGGGAAAGGCCAGAGCCTTCCTCCCGGCCCGGGGCACAAGTGTGCTCCACCCCCCCCCAATAATGATCTCACTTCTGATGCCTCTGCTTCCCTTACCAGCTCCTTCCCCTGTGAGTGAGCAGCTCACAGCAGGAGTGAAGGGAGGGCTCCGAACAAGGCTGTGGCCCCAGCAGGCAATGGATTCTAGTTTATTCACTCGCACTCAAGAATTCAACTGTTTTTTTCCGAAATGATTATGAACCAAAGCTGCTTGTTAGGAGACCTCTGCCTCTGTCAGGGCCTGTGGGATGGAGCCGGGGGAGGGGGGAGCCCACAGAGGTGTGGAGTGTCAGGCCACACTCTGGGGTGCTCTCTCCCTCCTCTGTTTCCCCTCCCTGGTCCCCTACCCCTGTACCCTCCCAAGCTGCCATGTGTATACAGTGTACATCTTTAATTCACACATTCTACCTTCAAATGATTTTGTTCTACTTCACACATGTTGTAAGAACCCTACGACTGTCCCTTTCCCCTTCCTGTTTACAGGAAGCCAGAAGAACAATTCTACCTCCTGTTCCCTCCCAGAGGGGGAATGGGGATGATCAGCATGTAGCACCAAAGACTCCCACAGAAAAGAAGGAATATTTGGAAAAGGTCCTAAGGATTAGAGCTAACGCCAAGCCCAGGAGACACAAGAGAGGAACATAACCAGCAAATGTACAGCAAACCTCAGCTTAGACTTCCTGACAATAAAATACACATCTATAGAGGCTGTGTCACCACATCTTTTTATTTCCTGTGTCTGATGCTTTGACATGCTGGGGCCTTGCTGACAGTGGAGGGATGGCCCCTCCCAGGTTAGCTAATTCCTAGAGATAGTAAACAGCTCACCTTCAAATTCTTTCATATATAGACCAACCAATCCAGAGCCCACATCCCAGTCCCATCCTCTATGGAGCCCTCACTCTGGGCCACTGTCCACCTGCCCTAATCACCCAGGGCAGGTGCCAGATACCTGGGGACAGCCCCTGCGCCCAGCACCTGCTGGAATGATTCAGACCATTACTGGTTGCTTGGCCTGAGGCTTCCAACACTGGAGTTTGTAGGCTGTTGGGTAAAGCTGGGTCTTGGTGCCAAGATGAGGATCTCAGGGAGACCTTACTCTGGTGAATATTCCCTTGGGTCTGAGGTTTTCTGTTAGTCCAGTGGTTCAGACTCAGAGCTCCCACCACAGGAGTTTTGGCCTGATCCCGGGCTCATGAACCAAGATCACACAAGCCATGTGGGGGCAGCAAAAAAATAATAATAACAATAACAAAGTAAAAAATAAAATTAGACTAGGAAACTAACAGATATGTTAGAAGGAATATAAAAAAATAAAAATAAAAATATAGATGAGTCAACAACCGGAAGGTACGTCAGTAGCACAACAGTAAAAAAGAGAAGGGAAAAGAAAAAGAAAGAAGAGAAGGGAAAAGAAAAAGAAAAAAAAGGTGGGGGGGAAAGACCTTGGCTGTGGAGGGTGGGGCCTAAGCGAGGGCAAGGTTTGGGTGGTGGGCGGAGAAGATGCTCAGGACCCACAGGTATGGAAAAGGCGCTGGGGGCTGTGGGGGGTGGGGCTTAGGCTCAAGGAACAGATGGTGCCCAGGCGTGGCCCCCACCCCTGGCCTCAGAGGGCGGGGAACTCATCTGGGAGCCCAGCAGGCTTCCTGGGCTCGAATGGGTGGGGCAAATGCCCTCCTCTCCTCTCCTGCTCCTCTGGTCTGGGAGGGCCCCTCCTGCCTGCCTCTCCTGATCTCCCTGGCCTCCCTCCTATGCCGCCAGGACCCATGCGGCCTGGAGGGGGCTTTGGAGGGCAGGGGACTGGCTTGGGAACTCAGCAGGCTCCCCGGCCCAGTGGGCCAGGTGATGGCCCATTCCCGCTCCTCTCCCACTCTTACAGAGAGTCCCTCCCACCTGCCTCTCCTGAGCTCCCCGGCCTCAGGGGCGCCGGTCCTGTCTGGCCTCCACCTCTCCTCCCCTCTCTGTCCCCCCACATCCTACCGGTTCACTTGGGGGTTCCTCCCGTCTCCTTGGGCGTTACAGTTCCCCACCAGCAGCTGGCAGGTGCCCTAGTTGTGGGGAGACGCCAACTCTGCTTCTTCCCACGCCGCCTTCTTGACTCCAGCTTGTTAGAGTTTTTAATCATGAAAGTTGTTAGATTTAGCCAAATGGTTTTTCTGAATCTATTGAGATTATCACATGGTTTTTATCATTTATTCTATTAATATGGTGTCTTACATTGATTGACTTGTATACTTTGAGCTAACCATGCATTCCTGGGATAACCGCCATTTGGTCATGGTGTATAATCCTTTTTCTATATTGCTGGATTTGATATGCTAGTATTTTGTCAAGGATTTTTGTATGTATATTCATAAGGGATATTAGTCTTTAGTTTTCTTGTGATATCTTTGCCTGGTTTGGTTTCAGGGTAGGAATGGCTTCGTAAAATGAGTTGGGAAGTGTTCACTACTCTTTTATTTTTTTGGAAGAGTTTGTGAAGGATTAGCGTTCATTATTCCTTAAATGTTTGGTCGAATTTACCAGTGTAGCCATCTTGGCTTGTCTTTTCTTAGGGGTTAGTTTAAAAAAATTACTAATTCAATATCTTTAACTTGTTATAGTTCTATTGACATTTTCTATTTCTTCTTGAGTCAGTTTTGGTAGTTTGTGTCTTTTTAGGAGTTGTCTGTTTCATCTAACTTATCAAATTTGTTGGCATACAATTGTTCATGTATTTCATAATTCTTTTTGAATTATTTCTACAAGGTCAGTAACAATGTCTCCTCTTTCATTCCTTATTCTAGTAATTTTTTTTAAAATTTTCATTAGAGTGTAGTTGCTTTATAATGTTGTGTTAGCTTCTACTGCACAGCAAAATGAATCAGCCACACATATACATATATCCCCTCCCTTTTGGATTTCCCTCCCATTTAGGATACCACAGGGCATTAAGTAGAGTTCGCTGTGCTATACAGTGTGTTCCCCTCAGTTCTCTATTTTATACATAGTATCAGTAGTGTACATGTGTCAACCCCAACCTCCCAATTCCTCCCATCCCACCACTTTTACTCTAGTAATTTGGATCTTCTCTCTCTCTCTTTCTCTCTCTTTTTTTGTTCACTCTAGCTAAAAGCTTATCAAAGGGTTGATCTTTTCAAAGAGCCAACTTTTGGTTTTGTTAGTTTTCTCTATTATTTTTCTATTTTATATGCTTTCATTTATTTCTGCTCTAATCTTGATTGTTTCCTTCTTCTTGCTATGGCTTGCTCTTGTCTTTCTCATTTCTTAAGGTGGAAGGTTAAGTTATTGACTTGAGATATTCTTTCTAATGTGGGTATTTACAGGTATAAACTTCCTCTAAGCACTATTTCATTGCATCTCATAGATTTTAGAATGTTGTATTTTCATATTCATTCATCTGAAAGTATTTTCTAATTTATCTGTGATTTCTCCTTTGACCCATTGGTGATTTAGGAGTGGGTTATTTAATTTCCACCTATTTGTGAATCTCCTGAATGTCCTTCTATTAGTGGTGTTCAATTTCTACATTCCCAGGACTCTGCCAGGGCATTTCAAAGCCCCCTGTGGGCATCTCATTCCCCAGCTTTTCCTTTTATGTTTTTGTCAACTTCTTGTTTGTCTCAACTGGAAACACTGTCTCAGGCAGCTGTGATGTTAAACAGTTGTCACTGATTGTTTCCAACTTGTTGAGAATAGGTAAGGTCTGATTGAGGTCAAATAAACACAAGCCCTGCAAGTGGGGGTTTCCAGGGGGCTACCACACAGGTCAAATGATGACATGTCATGAGTTGGGGTTTTGGTGAGCCCCAAGCCCAGTCTGACCCCTCCAGTGGGTGCTAGGCTGCTGGCTTTCATGGCTACTGTGATTTTGAAGGTGTTGGTTTTCAAGCTACTGCAGAGATGAATGGGGGAATGGGACTAGGGCAAGCTAACATAGTACAAAGCTCACTGTTCTCTCTGAGATTCAGCTGTTTTCTTGAATACATGTTTCTCAGATTGTTGCAAGCATTTGGTTAATTTCCACAGTTCTGAAAAAGTCCATTTTCATAATTTGTTTTGGCCAGTGTTCTCATTGCCTTTATGCAGGAACAGTTTTTTGAAAGTCCTTACTCAGCCATTCTGAAAGCAGCTATTCCTGCTAAAATCTTCTCTTTCTCTAATTTTGATGCAAGGCCAGCTCTCCCTGTCAGTAGCCCAGCTCTGGTGGAGTGCTAGCTCAGCTCTATTTGTGTGACCCATAGTGGTTGGCCTTGTGGAGTTGGGGGAGGGGACCTGGGGAAGGAAATGGTCCATGGCTGTGTGTCTAGAGGTTGTAGGTCTTTCTGGCACCTCCTGACCGTGCCATCTTCTCAGCTGGTGGATGGTGGCCCATGAGAGTGCGGTTGGGCCATGGTCCTGACAATTTTGTGTCTGTCTGTAAGGTGCCCCTTTCTGATTCCCTTAATGAAATCAAACCCTGGTGCTCAAGGCTGGCCTGGGAAGGAGCATATGTCTAGGAGGAGGTCCATCTCTCGTGCACCTTGCCCTTTCGGGAGCAGGGTGTCTCGAATTTAGCCCACAACAAGCAAAGGAAAGGCATCTGCTAGTTTTTTTAATTGACGACAGTGAGGGAAACCCATCGCCAACCTTGGAATGAGGGACCATCATTTCATTAAGGAAGCCAGAAGATTCCCTGTCCTATTCAGAATGGGCTGAAAGCTGGAGCAAAGCAGTGGTGTTTTCAGTACTTTCTCTTTATGTGGAATGTGTCCCAAAGGACCTACCATTCATTTTATCATCAGATCAATTAACCCGAGATGAATTTCTCATGGGGTGTCTTTTCCTCCCTACGGGCATATGTAAGGCTTGAGTCTGACCCGAAACCAGTCTGCTACCCGCTCCTGTGTTTCAGAGAGATAGAGAAGATACAAACACAGCACTTCTTTCCTCCTCTGGCTGGAAATCACGCTGCTTTGGAGCGTCTCGAGTGTGTCCCTCAGCGGACAGGTGCCACCCGGCACCTGGAGTTAGAAATCAGGCCCGGGACCCTCTGCGGTGCTGCTGGCGGAGCAGCTCTCTGCCGTCATGTTGCATGTCACCCACGGGAAAATGCTTAGTGACAGGCTGTACCTCTCGGCCCAGGTGTGGAGTGTGGTCTTCCTTTGTTTTGCGGACCAGTTCCCTTAGCACTGCTCCCGAGACGGTGTGGAAGTCCCACAGAACCCCATGAAGGTAAAACATACGCTTGTGGCCAGGATGTTCATTTGGCAAACACGTTTTTCAAAAGTTCAATCCAGTGAAATGGTAATTTAACCCCCTTCCCCACAGGGTTAGGTTCATAGGAACAGAGGGCTACAGTAGTCAGAGAGCTGTTACTTCTATCTTTGATGGTCAACCTCTAAATAACAACTTGACCTATAGATGGGCTCACCTATGGAAGAGCGTGTCCTATGGCCCTTCACCACCAGGTAAGGGGAAAGGCCAGAGCCTTCCTCCCGGCCCGGGGCACAAGTGTGCTCCACCCCCCCCCAATAATGATCTCACTTCTGATGCCTCTGCTTCCCTTACCAGCTCCTTCCCCTGTGAGTGAGCAGCTCACAGCAGGAGTGAAGGGAGGGCTCCGAACAAGGCTGTGGCCCCAGCAGGCAATGGATTCTAGTTTATTCACTCGCACTCAAGAATTCAACTGTTTTTTTCCGAAATGATTATGAACCAAAGCTGCTTGTTAGGAGACCTCTGCCTCTGTCAGGGCCTGTGGGATGGAGCCGGGGGAGGGGGGAGCCCACAGAGGTGTGGAGTGTCAGGCCACACTCTGGGGTGCTCTCTCCCTCCTCTGTTTCCCCTCCCTGGTCCCCTACCCCTGTACCCTCCCAAGCTGCCATGTGTATACAGTGTACATCTTTAATTCACACATTCTACCTTCAAATGATTTTGTTCTACTTCACACATGTTGTAAGAACCCTACGACTGTCCCTTTCCCCTTCCTGTTTACAGGAAGCCAGAAGAACAATTCTACCTCCTGTTCCCTCCCAGAGGGGGAATGGGGATGATCAGCATGTAGCACCAAAGACTCCCACAGAAAAGAAGGAATATTTGGAAAAGGTCCTAAGGATTAGAGCTAACGCCAAGCCCAGGAGACACAAGAGAGGAACATAACCAGCAAATGTACAGCAAACCTCAGCTTAGACTTCCTGACAATAAAATACACATCTATAGAGGCTGTGTCACCACATCTTTTTATTTCCTGTGTCTGATGCTTTGACATGCTGGGGCCTTGCTGACAGTGGAGGGATGGCCCCTCCCAGGTTAGCTAATTCCTAGAGATAGTAAACAGCTCACCTTCAAATTCTTTCATATATAGACCAACCAATCCAGAGCCCACATCCCAGTCCCATCCTCTATGGAGCCCTCACTCTGGGCCACTGTCCACCTGCCCTAATCACCCAGGGCAGGTGCCAGATACCTGGGGACAGCCCCTGCGCCCAGCACCTGCTGGAATGATTCAGACCAGCCAATCCCAAGCCTGCTGACCCTGCCTCACCCATCCTTCCTGTGGAAACCACCATCTAACACTTGCCCACATTTTCCTCTCACTCCCTCTCTGCCTCTGACCGACCCTGGTGCTTCCTCATGTGGCCCTGCATGGTGAGATGTGTCTCCTGATTCTAGGGATCTGTGTGAATAAACAGGCAGACATCATGTCCATGTCTGTGTGTCTTAACATACCTCATTAAAACAAATCCTGACTATGCTTGAAACAGAGGCAATGAGTCACCACGAATATCCAAGCACAGTGCCCGATTTTTGTTGTGCTGGGCACTGGATATGGGGTGAGCTGGAAGGACATGGTCCCCACTGCCACGGGGCTCACATACCACGGGCACAGCTGATGAGTGAGAGGATGGTGAACACTGAGATTTCAGGTCCGAGGTGGCCGGAGAGTTCCCTGAAACCAGGGATTCTTCCCCTGCAGAACTCTGTCCTCACTGAAGGATGCTGAAGGACCCACCTCAGGTCTTTAAAGCGGGATGTTCACAAGCTCAGGGGACGTCTGAACAGACTTGCTCTATGCCCTTCACTTCTCACCCATGGCAGAGCTGCACACACCAGTGTTAGAGGAGAATCTGATCTAGTTAAATAGAAACTGCAGTCTCCTCATCCTGTTTAGGATTTAGAAAGTGCACGCCAGGCTTCGCTCCAGAGTGTGAGCTCCCAGCCTTCGAGCTGGGCTTTAATTTCCTCCTGGGTACCTTCCCATCTACCTTCTGGCTGATTCTCACCAACATGACTGCGAGGTGGATGGAAGATTAATCACTGAGGCTGTAATTAATAACTGTCATTTCCTGTTTTATGGTACATAATTATCATCCTTTCGTTGTTGACCCAAAACCATTTGTGCACATCACTGGAATTGTGGGTGGGAGCTAATTTCATTATGTGTTAGGAGCCACATCTCAGAAATGGGGTAACCGGCATGGAAGCATATTTCTAAATTAAAAAATAAATTTTTAATGAAATAAAATTGGAGAAATTCAGAAAACTAAAAAAAGAAAGTAGGTCAGTCTGACCATATTAACACAATAATTGTGACTATTTTGGCTGATACTCCTTCAATCTTTCCCCCAAATCATAGAATTTTTTGTATTGTTGTAAGCAATTATGTTTACAGATTTCAGTCTTCTTTTAGCATTTGAGATTTTCTGGTAAGCACAGTAATATTAATAATTCTGATGACTGCACGTATTTTATCAAATTGATCGACCATTCCCTTTTGATACGTACTGTTTTCAATTTAAATTCTGTGACAAACATCTTTATGTATAGTTTTTTGGGGGACGCAGATAATTGTCTTTAGGCAGAATCACAGAGATTTGCTCAAATAGAGCATTTTATTGCTTTTGACACCTATCAAACAATTTTTCCAAAAAAAATATGCCACATATAGGAACGTTTGAAAATACTTTGTACCAAGTAAAAGGGGTGGAGGTGCTGTTACCAAACTCAGGTTCGGCTGCTCATTGCTCAAGAATCCAATACTGAGAGACAAGTGTTGGGTAAAAGGCAAGACAGCTTTATTGAGGAAGCTGGCAGTCCTGGGGAGAAGGTGGACTCATGTCCTAAAGAACCAACTCCCCACTCCCCGAGTTTTGCTCTGAGATTCTATACGGAAAAGAGGAAGGGGCTACGTGCTGGGGTGAGGGATGTGGGGGGCGTGATCAGCTCGTGGACCTTCTTCTGATTGGTTGGTGGTGAGGTCATCGGGAGTCAACATCGTCAACCTTCTGGTTCCAACCGGTCTGGGGTCTCCGTGCTGGTGGGCAGCGTGCAGTTAACTTCTTCCACCTGCTGGGGTTTCAGTATCTGCAAAACAGCTCAAAGGACGTGACTCAGAATAGTATCTATAGCCCTTGAGGAGGGACTAAAGGTCCTTGACTTTATTTAATGGCTAAACTAATATTATTTCATGTTGCTTGACTATTTTCCTTTGTTTCTGCATTTCCTCACTTCTCTGATTAATTTATTCTTTGGCTAAAGTTTTTCTACAAATAAAGAGGCAGGCGGAGGACATGGGGGAGAGGGGTCTGTCCCAGGAAGGCTCCATAGGGTCCTGCTGGGTTACAGTGTTCCAAGAGGATGGCTGACAGAAAAATGACTCTCCCTGATTCAGAAGAAATGGGACAGTTTGTGTCAGGATGAAGAGACACAATGGACAATATTAAATGTTGCCTGTTTCTTATTTTATTTTATTTAATTTATTTATTTATTTTTGCAGTACGCGGGCCTCTCACTGCTGTGTCCTCTCCTGTTGCGGAGCACAGGCTCCGGACACACAGGCTCAGCAGCCATGGCTCACGGGCCCAGCCGCTCCGCAGCATGTGGGATCTTCCCGGGCCCGGGGCACAAACCCGCGTCCCCTGCATCGGCAGGCAGACTCTCAACCACTGCGCCACCAGGGAAGCCCTATTTTATTTTTTATTTATTTATTTTTGGCCACACCACACGGCATGCGGGATCTTAGTTCCCCGACCAGGGATCAAACCCATGCCCCCTGCAGTGGAAGCGCAGGGTCTTAACCACTGGCCCACCAGGGAAGTCCCACGATGGACGATGTTAGAAGGAGAAGCAAAAACACAAAAGAAAGAACAAGCAGTGAGGCAGAGGTGTGGGAAAACTTTCTCTGGAGCCCGCCCTGCACCCCGGTCTTGGGGGCGAGTTCAGGCTACTCTAGAAGTGACGCAGTCAGGCTGCTGCAAAATCCAGCCACGCTGGAAGTCTCTCTGAAGGTTGGCTGCGGGCACAGGCAGTGTCTGTCTGGGAACAGACAGACCCCAGGGGTCCACCTCCCGTCTCTCCCATGTGTCCTGAAACTTTCCAGAAGAACGAAGCAGCCTCAGGCCAGCCCTGTGGGGCCTGCATAGTCCCAGGCACCAGTTGGGAGCCTGCCTGCAAGTGTGGGAAACCCAACTCCAAACGGCCAAGGGGACCTGCTGATGCGGCGGACCCAGGGCTGGCAGGCTCTCTCTTCCCGTCGTGGCCTCTGTCTTTCCATTGTTCTTCTCTCCCCTCACTCTCTCCGTTTCTGTTTTGCTTTCCTCCGTGTGGGCTTCACGGTCCTGCCATGTGAACAGGTGACGGCCCCAGGAGCACCCAGCGTCCACTCCTTGCAGCTGGGAACCCAGCGAAAAGAGAGTTCCGACCTGCCGAGACGTCCAGCGAAAGTCCCAGAATTGTGTCCCACAGGGCTGGCTAGAGTCCCCGCCCCTTGGCTGCCTTCCCGGTCTGAGCGTCGGGGGGAGTGAGTTGACACCAAGTGCATCACGTGGCCTGGGAGTGGGGAGGGTGGCTCCCCCAAATCAGGGACATTTTCCCCAAGGGATGGGGCCAGGACAGCCGTCACCTGGTGTAGCTGCCAAGAGAATGAGAATAGAGATTTTCATCTCGTGCTGAAGACCGAGCCCACGTGTGGGGCTATTACAGTGGGAAGGAGAGCCACGCTTGTTGACCCCTGTTGGCCCTTCTCTCTCTCTTCCCCTCCTCCGGTCGGGGTCCCTATGTCTGGGGTCCGGAACCCTCTCTTAGGCCCTGCCTGGTTCCCAGCCTCTGGACCTCATCTCACAACAGCTTGACCTGTAGCTCCGGGCTCTGTCCCTCTGCATCCAGCAGTCAGTGTCTCCTGGGGCCCTGGCCTCAGACAGGCCTGCTTCCGTTGCCTGGCCTGCTCTTTTTTTTTTTTTTTTTTTTTAGACTTCATTTTATTTTTAAAAATATTTATTTATTTTCTTTATCTTTGGCTCCATCGGGTCTTAGTTGCGGGTCTTAGTTGCAGCACGTGGGATCTTCACTGCGGCACGTGGGATCTTGGTGTGGCAGGTGGGCTTCTCTCTCTCTAGTTGAGGCGCGTGGGCTTAGTTGCCCCGTGGCCTGTGGGATCTTAGTTCCCCTCCCAGGGATAGAACCTGCGTCCCCTGCGTTGGAAGGTGGATTCTTCACCACTGGACCACCAGGGAAGTCCCTGGCCTGCTCTTGACGTCCCATCCACGAGCCTGTCTGCCGACCCTGGACCCTGAGCCTGGTGCTGGGGCTCTGTGACCTGCTGCTGCCAGCCTGCCTGCTGCATCCCGGCTGTCTGACCTTGAGTCCCCTTGCTGCTGTGGTACGTGAATGATGACCTCCATCCTGGGCAGGTTCTGCTGCCTTTCTGTCCCTGACATGCATTTGGTCACAGCTGTGGGGACCCAAGGCCCAGGACTCTCCCGTTGGTGCCAGCCTCACCCCCAGACTCCTTTCCCTAGAGCATCTACTGGGACTGTCCTGTTCATTCCCTGGTGCCCGTACCTGGCCACGGTGAGCACAGAGCTAGCTCAGCAAACACGCCGCGTGAATAAATGTCGCAGGATCCGGGGGAGGGACAGCAAGCGTGGGCTTAGTTATCTGGAGAGAGAGGGCAGGTCAGAGTGGCGTCCAGGCTGAAGCTACACGAGCTCTTTGAGGACCAGGCCCCGGAGGGACGGCCGAGGCCCTGGGACCGATCTAGCCCGGTAACTGCCCCACCTAAACGAACCTGGTCCCCAAAGCCCCTCACACTGCAGGGTATTTGACCTCCTGTCTAACGATGTGAGTTGGATGTGAGTTGGGAAGACGTGGGAACAGAACAAAAGATCTGGGCTGAGCGGGGCAGGAAGCTTCTCGTCAAAGGGGAGAGTTCGGAGCTGGCCGTGGTGCTGAAGTCAAGGCTCCCACGCCACCAAGGGGGAGCGTGGAGTGGAGTCCGCAGTAGAAATGCCCTGAGCTCAGGCCAGGACGGGGCAAAGAGAAGTCACATCTGAGGTCCCAGCCCCGAGGAAGCGTCGATAATCGGGGTCTTCTTCCTCCCGCTGACATCCTGGTGGGCTTACAAGTTTACTTATATCACAGGTGCTGGCACCAAATCTCACTACAGGAAAACTCACAAGCTAAGAAACAATCAAATTTAACAGCAGCCCGCTGGAGCAGGTACTGTTCACAGCTGCTTTTTTCAGATAAGGATAAAAATTAGACCTTGGATTTAAGTAGCCCCTTCCCAGCTTGCCTTGAAGGAGCATCGCATGGAATTAACTAAACTAGTTAAACTTTTCTGAGCTGCACAGTAATTTGGGGGAACAGCTCAGAGGCCCCCCTGTGTTCCTGACATGGGATTTTCCAAGGCTGCCCTATCATAAGGGAGGGAATAAAAAGGGAAGATCCGGCTTAAAAGAAACCACAAACTCTCTTCTTTTTTTTATTGTTTATTTTTTTTAGATGTGATAATGGCATCATGTCCATTTTTTTAACAGAAACTGTTTATTTTTTTAGTCATTATTTATTTATTTATTTATTTATTTTTGGCTGTGTTGGGTCCTCGTTGCTGCGTGCGGGCTTTCTCTAGTTGCGGCGAGCAGGGGCTGCTCTTTGTTGCGGTGCGCGGGCTTCTCATTGCGGTGGCTTCTCTTGTTGTGGCTCGCGGGCTCTAGAGCGCAGGCTCAGTAGTTGTGGCGCACGGACTTAGTTGCTCCGCGGCACGTGGGATCCTCCCGGACCGGGGCTCGAACCCGTGTCCCCTGCACCGGCAGGTGGATTCTTTTTTTTTTTTTTTTTTTTTGCGGTACGCGGGCCTCTCGCCGCTGCGGCCTCTCCCGTCGCGGAGCACAGGCTCCGGACGCGCAGGCGCGGTGGCCACGGCTCACGGGCCCAGCCGCTCCGCGGCACGTGGGATCCTCCCGGACCGGGGCACGAACCCGCGTCCCCCGCATCGGCAGGCGGACTCCCAACCGCCGCGCCACCAGGGGAGCCCCACACGAAATCTCTTCTATCCAGCAGAATCATTCCGGTGTGACTTGAACCTCGGGAGGGGTCTACAGACCCCTCAGCCTCCGCAGGAGTGAGGCTCCCCTGTGGGACGCCCCAGGGCAGAGAGCAGTGCCTTATGGTTAGTCCTGACCCAGGCCCACTGGGAGGGGGCCAGGCTGGGACTTTGGCCCTCGGTCAGAATTCGAGGGAGAGATGCGATGTCACAGTGTATCTGAGGAGCATGGATTTCTGATCTGCCCCTGGTGGGTCGTGGCGGACCCCGCGGCCGACCTCCTGCCCCTCCACTGCTGCCTAGCGCTGCCAGGTGCCGTGGGCCCGGGGCTGGGATGGGGACGTAATGGCAGCTCTGACCTGTCCCCCTCCTGGGCACTCCTTATGGGCCGGAGTTAGGACACACGATGCGGGAAGCCACCTCGGGTGAAAAAGAAGCAGGTGGAGGCTTTGCGACCTACAGTTCAGACCACCCCGCGCAGCCCTGTGCGGCCCGAGCTCACAGCGACCTGTGGACACGGGGACCCAGGTGCTCAGGTGCCAAGGCCCCGGCCCAGCAGGCCTGCTGCGAAGGCCCTGGGGCAGTCACCCCTCGTAGGCTGGATGAACCCCCATCCCAAATTCAGTTCTGAGGTGGAGGCCAACGACACCACAGGTGCACCCGCGGTGGGGGAAGGGTCATTCGTGCCCAGGCTTTCGGAGGAGAGCAGGGCGGGCTCCTTAGTGGGTCGGATCGCAGCTCAGAGCGGGAGGGGCGCTGGCTGGGCTTTTACTGCTCGTGAGACTGGGGTTGGGGGAGGGTCCCGCTTGTGGGCGGGAGCTTGCACTCTTTCAGCCTCCTGTGCCCAGGGGGGGAGCCCCCAAGGGGCAGTGGTGGGGAGCGTGGGCAGGCGCGGAGGCTGCCACAGCTGGAGCCCGGGGACAGCCCCTCGGGCCGCAGGATCCGAGGAACCCGCCCCCCTTCTGGGTTTCAGACCAAACGATTCACTTCCTGCTGTCTGCTCCCCGTTTCCTTTTTAAAGATCTTTCGAAAAATGTTAGCAGAAATGAATCACAGCCCCTGTGGAAAACAGTATGGCAGTTCCTCAAAAAGTTAAACATAGAAATACCATATGCTCACAGCAGCACTACTCACGGCAGCCAAGGGGTGGAAACAACCCAGTGTCCATCACGGGACAGATGGACAGGGAAACAGTGGTCCATCCACACAATGGAATATTATTTCAGCCCGAAAAAGGAAGGACATTCCGATACCTGCCACGACATGGATGAACCTTGAGGACGTTATGCTCGGTGACATAAGCCAGACACAGAAGGACAAATACTATCTGATCCACCTACATGAGGTCCCTGCAGGAGCCAGATTCATAGGGACAGACAGCAGGACGGTGGGGGCCAGGGGCTGGGGGAGGGGATGGGAGGGAGTGTTTCACGGGGGCGGAGTTTCAGTTTGGGAAGATGGAAAGCGGGGGGGGGGGATGGGAGGGAGTGTTTCACGGGGGCGGAGTTTCAGTTTGGGAAGATGGAAATCCTGGAGACGGCCGGTGGTGACGGCTGCACAGCAGTGTCAATGTACTGAATGCCACTGAGCTGGACAGACCTTGAAGTGGGTAGAAAGGTAAATGTCGTGTTAGGTTGTTTTTACCACAATAATAAAGAAGAAACAAAACCAATCGACAGGTGTGTGGGAGGGTTTTCCCGTTTCCAGGGCTGCAGGGTTTCTTACTGTCCCCGCCCACCACGTACAGGGAGGCCTGGGAGCCCCAACTCCTGACCATGGTCACACCAGCCACGGGGACACCAGCAGGCTTCGGGCGAAGGCTGTCTGAGGAAGAGGCCAAAGTCCGGGCCCTTGCCCCGGCCCCGCCTGCGGGATCTTGGTATCCTTTGGACGGACTCGACCCTGGGACCTCCTGAACTAGCTTCCTGGGTATCGGCTCTGGGGGCCTGTTAGCTGGAACCAGTCTGCGTCCATCTGCATTACAGCCGAGGCACGAGGACAGACTCTTGCCTAAACAGTGGTAGAGAAGGTAACACTTCTTTCATTTCATTTCATTTCATTTCATTTTTTTTAACATCTTTATTGGAGTATCATTGCTTTACAGTGGTGTGTTAGTTTCGGCTTTACAGCAAAGTGAGCCGGTGATACACGTACATCTGACATCCGCGCCTGTTCTGTCGTTTAATTCAAGGTTTACAGGGCGCTTTCCTGCCCGGCCTCACACCCCTTCCCTGACCCAGGCCCTGAGGACACTCCGCCCTGTGCTAGGACCTTCCTAGGAGTGAGGGCCACGCAGCCCTGAAGTTCTGGGCAAGAGGG
>NC_041221.1:13495760-13510447 GCF_002837175.3 Physeter macrocephalus | reverse complement strand
AAAGAGACATTTATTCTCTCATGGTTCTGGATGGCGGAAGTCCAGAAACCAAGGTGTCAGCAGGGCCACAGCCCCTCTGGGCTCTAGGGGAGGATACTTGTTCGCCTCTTGCAGCCCCTGGTGGCGCCAGACACCCTTGGCTTATGGCCGCCTCCCTCCAACCTCTGCCTCCGTCTCCACGTGGCCTCCTCCCTGTGTGTCTTTCCCCTTATCTGCTCTTCTAAGGACACTCTATAGGATTTAGGGCCCACCCTAATCCAGGATGACCTCATCCGGACCTCTGCAAAGACCCTTTTTCCGATGAGGTCACATTTATAGGTTCTGAGTGGACCTATCTTTCGGGGGCCACCATTCCACCCACTACGGTTGGAAACTGAGGAAAGATAAAGGCATTCTCTTTGGGATTTCATGTCGTGTCTTAGAATTACCTATTATCGATATCGGTAGCTAAAAATGTCTCTGGTGTTGAGGAGGTCTGTGCAGAATCCTACAGGCCGTCATGGCTTTTCCTGATGGAGGAGAGGCAGGTGGCATCACTGAGGCTCAGGACAGGCCAAGAGCCCCGAGGACTGCTGGCCCATCGAGGCTGCCTTCTCTGCTGGGGCACTGCTCTCATAACACAGTGTGGGAGGCCACCTCTTTTCAAGTATACGTATTTTAGTTAAATCTCTTGTTTTTAACAATACGAATATTCATTAATTCAAACACTTTTCCATTTCATATTAACTTACTCATCTCTTGTTTTAGCTGAGCTACAGCTCCAAACAGACACCACACACACCTACACCACACCACACACACACGCATATACACCATACATACACGCCACACACACACACACACACACACACACACACACGCACACACACACACCGATGCTTCCAGGTGGGAAGACAGAGATGAGCAGGTGGGGCAGGCACCCTCCTCCCTCCCCAGGTGGTTCCAGGAACAGCCTGGTCCTTTTCTGGTCTGGGCCAAACTCCCCCACACTCAGGGCTTTGCCTCCCAAAGGGTTTCTTTCACCCCTGAAGCCCCAAGAGTTTGCTTGTCCCAGAAGCTTGGTTCATTGAAATGCCAACTCTTCTATGAAAACGTTATTCAAATCACTTCTCCCTCTGGAGGGAGTCCCCCAGACAGCCCTCCCCTGAGGACGGAGCCAGGTTCCTGCCCAGCCCCACCCACTTCCACCCAGAACCTCCAGATTCCTCCCCGTGGCCCAGAACCCGCAGCTTCGGGGCTGGAAGGGCACCAGGAGGCTTACACCTTTCTCCCCAGCCAGGACCCTCTGTGTCAGAGGTTCTCCTTGGGGGGCATGTGGCCACGTCTGCAGACATTTTGGTCATCCCAACGTGGGGAGGTGCTCTTAGCATCTCGTGGGGGGAGGCCGGGGAGGGTCCGCAGCATCCTCCAGTGCAAGGATGCTCCCTCCACACAGAGGAATTTTGGGCCCCGAATGTTAACAGGCTGGGTGGCGAAACCCTGGCCTGTACTGAGACAGACACATGAGCATCAGGGCAGGTGTGAAAGGTATGTCAACCAATAATCGGTATGGAGGCTGCAAAGAGAAGAGCTTTATTTGGGGTCCTAAGAAGGACAATTCCAGAGGCACAGAGCTTCCCGGGGACGGGAGTCAGGGGCTTTATAATAAAGGCGAAAGCCGCGAGGCTGAGCTCTGACGCAAGGAGCGAAATACTTGTCCTTAAGGGATGGCTGTCACGAGTTGTTTTAGGGTCTGGGTCCCACAGGTATCTTGAGTTTCTGGCAGCTGTCCTGGATGCCTTCATCAGGACAGGACGTGGTCACAGGGTCGGATTCCGTCCGGGCTGAGATGAGCGTAAGGTCCGTCCTCAGTGGCCTCCTGGCTCCGTTTGAGAGGCTCTCTGAGCAACACTGACTCCGTTTTGATTTTCCTTCCACAGACATCAGGGCAGAGCCTGTGAGCCTGTCAAGACAAGCCCTTCGGAGGAACCACCGTCTCCTGGGAGTGTGTGAGGATGTGCCCCTTCTGGGGACCCTCCCAGGAGAGAGCACGTGCGTCCATTCTGGTGGCTGGACATCCCTCGGGGACGCGAGGCCGGCTGACACCCGCCTCTGCCTGCACTCAGCACGCGGCCCGAGGAGCGGGGCCACCACGCGGGCGACCAGCCGAGACCCTTTGCCCCGCGGGGTCCCTTCCGTGTTCTCCTCAGTCCTCTCGGACTCCGAGGTCTGCTCCCGCCTGCTGTGCTCTGTTCCCCTCTTCCTGAAGGGGAAGGAAGGAAGGCTCTTACCTGGCTGGGGGGCGCCGACACTAGGGAGGTACGCGTCACCGTGTCGCTGCCCCGTGTCCTCTGGCCAGTCTGGGCCCTGCTCATCTACCGGCAGGTGCCCCTTCCTGCTCAAGGGTTACAGACCGACTGGCAGGGCGGCCCTGACCAATAGGGCCGAGCAGTAATAGCGATGGTTACCGGGCTGTCCCGGAGGGTGGCCCTGTGCTCAGGGCGGGAGCAATGGGGCCGTGACCCTACCGGTGGCGGGAGCCCTCCACGCGGGGTGCGGTTGCGTGACAGCGCGCTGCACGATCTGCTCCTGACTCCCACCCCGCAGCAGGCGCCCCGGGCCGTCTGGGAGGGGCCGCACGGGCAGGGGTCAGGGAGCCTGAGGTTGTGGTTTGCGGCTCCCCCCGGAGCAGCGGAGGCTTTCCTCAGCCTCTCCCAGTCCTGGCCCAGCAAAGGGGCAGCGGGCCGGCGGGGCCGGGGGGAGGCAAGCAGAGGAAGCAGCGTCTCCCCGAGCAGACAGGGGTGGGCCCCGTCTCAGGGCGGGCGGGCGGCTCTGCTCCCAGCCGCGGCTCAGGCCGGGGCCGCGTCACACGGTAACAGCCGGCACAGGAGCCCCTGCCTTTGCCGCCTGGAAAGCCAGGAGCTGCCGATGGAGGGCGGCTTCCTTGCTCACCCTCACCTTCTGCAGGGGAATCTGGGCGGTGCCCCTGGCCTGTCCTCATTCGCCTGCTCTGTGGTTCACCCCAGGGCTCACTTCCTCTGGCCGGTCACCCGGGCCCCCGAGCAGGGCGACTCCCCGTGGCAACTGGCTGCTGGCAGGACTGTGGGGGGTCGGGGGTGGGAGGTCGGAGGGTGGGGGGTCGGGGGTGGGAGGTCGGGGTGGGCTTGGGGGCCCTGCCTTGCACCCCTGGGTGATATCACCTCCGCTGCTGACGCCGGAGGCTTCCCCTGCAGGAGCTCCCCCGAGAGCTCGTTGCAGGGACCCGATGCAGGGGGCAGGGAGATTTCTGAGGTACCCGGTTGGTCGCAAAGTGGAGGGACAGGCCCTAGGAGCTCAAGGTAAGGGGGTGGGAATGAAGGCATGCACAGGGCACAGCGAGGGTGCCAGGGAGTGGCTTCCGGAAGTGACAGGCCGGGGGCGGGGGGCGCGGTGGCTGCAGCCTGGGACAAGAAGGTCGTGCGACCCCGGGGGCAGGAGACTACTCCACCAGAGGGCTGGACCTCGGGCAGGGCTCCTGAGCGGTGGTCCTCAGGGTGACCCCGAGTGGCTGCCAGAGGCACCCTGGGCTGGCGGCCAGGAGGAGGAGGATGGGGCCAGGGAGAGAGGGAGAGGCTTTACAGTGGCCTTGGTGAGAAGAGTCCCCTTGCACAACTGCAGGGGGCGCTGTTGGCGAAGGTTATGAGGCTGCCGCGGGGAGGCTGGGGGGCCAGGGCTGATCGGCCATGGGGAGGGGGCAGGGAGAAAGCTTTCCCTCATCAGGGGACCCTTCCCTCGTGCTCGAGGTCTGCTCACACTGGCTGGGGTCGGGGGGCGGTCAGGAATCCAGGGCTGGCCTGGCTGTCAAGTTGGGGTTCTTATCCCCTCCACTCCTCTGCCCCCTGGGGTCCCAAACAGGGGGAAGGATGAGAAGAGCCCTGGAAAGGAAACGCTGCCCGTGCCAGTCTTCCAAGCACTGGGGGAAGAGAGCCAGCGGGGGCACAGGACCCCAGACGGTGGGAGAGCACACAGGTAGGAGGGGTCCAGGACATCAGGGGTACCATCAGGAGCCCCTCCCAGGCAAAGCGGAGCTCAGGACTTGAGGCCAGCGGAGTCTCCAACAGCTTTGCAGAACTGGGAGTCGGGGTGGGGGCGGGGGCAGTAGGAGGGGAGCTGGGGTGCCGAGGAAAAGCCCAGAGGGATATATTTCAGTCCACGAAGCCAGCACAGGTGACTGGCTGACCCCACTCAGCCAGGCGGGGAGGCAGGGTCCAGGTGTGCGGCCCCAGGTGACACCAGGCACACCAGGCCAAGGGGCTTCAGAGCCGCGGGAAGAAGCCTGGGAGCCTCCCGGGGCTGCCACGTGCTGGCTGGAGACTTCTCAGGGTCTCGAAGGCCTTCTCCAAGGGCATTTGTGTTCTGTTTGCAATTACTCACGGTCATGGGCCAATAAGAGGCCCCCCAACAGGTATGTCCATGTCAAATCTCCGGACTCCTTACCTGTGACCTTATTTGGGAAAATGGTCTTTGCAGATGTAATTAAGTTAAGAATCTCAATGTGAGACCATCCTGGATTATCCAGGTGGGCCCTAAATCCAGTGACAAGTGTTCTTATAAGAGACACACAGGGAGAGACAGAGAAAAGACATGAAGCTCATTCGAGGACGGAGGCAGAGACTGGAGGGACGCCAGGAGCCCCAGAAGCTGGAAGAGGCAGGAAGGACCCTCCCCCAGAGCCCCCAGAGGGAGCACGGCTCTGCCACCTTGATTTCACCTTGATTTCAGACTTCTGGCCTCTAGGACTGTGAGAAAATAAATTTCTGTTGTTTTAAGCCACCATGTATGTGATAACTTATTGGGGCAACGTCGGGCAACATTGCCTATTTGGGGAAGGTGAGAGCAGGAAAATGTGTATTAGCTTGTGGGGTGAGAATTTTCAGGCAAATAATTGGTTTTTCTTCATTGGAAAACCGAAGCAAAAGCCATACTCATGTTCAGGTTTTAGATGTATGTTCTGTCTCAGAACATATTGCAAATCAAAGGTAACTTGTTGGCGGGGTGTGTGTGACCTGGCCCACACAGAGCAACGTCTGGCTCTGTAACTGCTCCGTCATAAGCAGGCTCCCATCAGGACCAGCATGGCTGCTTGGGCATCCCAGCCAGCAGGGATGGAACGAAGGAGGATATCTCAGTGTGCTCAGGCTGCTGTAACAAGATGCCACAGACCAGGGGCTTAAACAACTGACATTTATTTCTCACAGTTCTGGAGGCTGGAAGTTCCCGATCAGAGTGCCTGCAGGGTAGGGTTCTGGTGAGGGCTCTCTTCCTGGCTTGCAGATGGCCGTCTTCTCACTGTGCCCTCACATGACAGAGAGGGGGCTCTGGTGTCTCTTCCTCTTCTTATAGAGACACTAAATCCCATCCTGGGGGCTCCACCCTCATGACTTCATCCAAACCTAATCACCTCTCAAAGGCCCCACCTCCAAATATGTTGAGGGGGTAGGGCTTCAGCTTATGCATTTTGTGGGGGACGCAATTCAGTTCATAGTGGAGGGCATGGCCCTTCCCATTAAGCATGTTTCCTGGAAGTTGCATACAACAGGTTTGTCTAAAATTCGTTGGCCAAAATTTAGGCCCATGGCCACATCTAGCTGCAAAAGAGAATGGGGAATATGCCCAACTAAACTGGGGGGTTGCTTGTACGATGTGCTCAAATAAGAGTTGGGATTCAGACTTCTTCCCATGTTGCTCCTTCACCCTGACCATGCCACCTCGTGGTCCAAAATGGCTGCTTCGGTGGCAGCCACCTCCTCTGCATTCCAACCGAGAGGGCATGCCTCACTTAGTCATAATGTAGTGTGGGGAGTGTAGTCTTTTATCTGAATGCAGTGTATCCAGCTAAAAGTTGGGCTTCTAATTACTAAGGGAGAAGGAAGGAAAGGATGTTGGGGGTATAGCTTGCAGTCTTTTCTTCATCCACCTTCTTGGTTCCCTGAAGGATCTTATCTAGAGCTTGATGTATAAATAGTGCCCTCCTGTTCCGGCATAACCTGTTCAGAATCCATCTCTGCTAAGTCTACGCCACAAGCCTCCCAGCGGCATGAGTCACAACTTTTCTTCTGTTCCTCGCAGATGTGGACTGCCAGTTAGTTATAGCAGCAGGAAGCACTGGCCTAGCGTTTGTTTGCTGAGCCGAAGTGGAGTTGCACCCGCTGTGGAATTGGGAAGCGGCGGCCGGCAGTTGCCATCTGACCTTGAGGTAACCTACCACGCTGTTCTAACGCCTTTGCCTTCCCCAAGTCTCCTCCAATTTCACAGTTTTATGAGCCTGGCTCCCCTCTGTAAGGTTTCAGAACTCTTTCTAATAAATCCCACATGGAAGGAACGTTTTGCCCAGCAGCAAGATTCACTCCCTGGCATTCTTGAGACATTTAACAGCCAAGGACTGTCCAGAGCTGGGAGAAGGCCATAAAGGGCAGACACACAGCCCCAGGAGGTGACAAGAAATGGGGAGCAGGGAGGGACGCAGCCCCAGCCATTCCTCGGCAGCCAGGGGTTTCCAGATGGCTCAGCCTGCTCTATGGGCTCCCCGCCAAACCCCCTTACCCCGTTTCTGCACACCAGAGCTGGAGGTGGGGCGGGGGGGGGCAGTTCTTTATCTGCTCTGGGCCTGGTGAAGTGACCCCAAATCCTGCAGTGATGAAACTGTGGGTGGTGAGGTGGTCCTCGCCCTCCGTGGCCTGCAAACGTCACCGATGCAGACACACACAGACATCCTTAGTGGGCGCACTGTGTTTAGCTGTAAATGCTGAAGGCTGCAGGGCCCATCCTTGCAAGGAGCCCCGCGCATCTTTATCGCCCTCAGCAGCACCTGAATCCTGGGGGAAGGCCCCGCGGTTATACTAAGCTCTTTCTTGATGGGCCTTGGGAGGAATTAGAGATATAATTTTTCAGGCACTTTACAGAATATCAAGTAATTAGAGCTCATGCACATAAAAGGGGCACACCATGAGATCTGTGGCTCGTTTCTTAAAATAACCAGTTTATATATTAAAACAATAAAAGATGTCAGGGGGGTGCCAGCCCTGCGATGTTTTCAGTGTCTGCTCTATGCAACTCCAGAAAGCGCCACCTCCAGGGGAAACCAAGGAGACCATGCCCCCTAGCTCACCATCAGAGCGTGCAGGGCTGCGCTTGGCCAGATGGAGGAGGATGTAGGATGACGCTGTGTCTTCCCGAGGCAGAGGGAGAAGAGGCTCACCGTCATTAGCGCTCTCCCTGGCCTCACGCCCACTTGAATCAGCCCAGCGTAAAACGGAAAAAAATATGCCCATCGTGCCAGGTCCTAATGTAGACATGGAAGTAGCAGGAAGGATTTGGTGTTAAATTTCCAGCTCGTAAAACTAGATGCAAGTTTATGCTTGCGTGTGGCAGCGGGGGGAGGAGAGAGGGCCTGGGAGCCGGGTTGGTGGGAGAGGGGAAGTAGCCACAGCCCAGCAGGCTCGTTCTAGGCAGCACAGGACTCAGCTCTCCCTCCACGGGTGGCCCTGCGGCTTCCCGCACCTTCCCCCGGGCGAGGGGTTGAATTATGTCCCCCAAAGAGGCTGCAGTCCTAACCCGCAGTACCTGTGGACGTGAGCTTATGTGGAAGTAGGGTCTTTGCAGATGATCTACGTAAGATGAGGTCACTAGGGAGGGGCCCAATCCAGGATTTTTATATGGACTCCGACTGGAGTCCATATAAAAAGGGGACGCTTGGCCACACAGACACGGAGCGGAGATGCTGTGAAGACACAGAAGGTGGCCGTGTGCAAGGGGCCACTGAGCCTTCCAGAAGCCGGGAGAGGCCCGGAACGCTCACAGCCTCCGGAAGGCACCAGTCCTGCCCACGCTTTGATCTTGGCGTCCAGACTCCGGGCTGTGAGACGATAACACGTTTCTGTGGTTTGGGCTGCTCGGACAGTGGGGGTGGTCACAGCAGCCCCGGGACCCGCCCCCAGCCTGGCAGCGTTACCAGGTCCAATCTCTGGATCCGGCCACCCGGCCCCAGGAGAGCCCACCCCAGGGTCCTGCTGCTGCCCGGGGCTCCCGGCCGCCGCTGTGGGTTATGGGCAGCCGCTCAGCCCCGGGGACCGGGTCACGATTCAGTGTTCCCTCTGCCTCCACGACCTCCGCTAGGTCACTCCTGCCACGGCCCCTGGAAACCTCAGACAGAGACTTTGTCCCCGGCATTTCTGACTTTGGAGACCCCCCTGTGGAGGATGGGGAGCCTGGCGTCCTCTGGAGCTCCCAGCGCCCCAGTCTCAGCCGAGGCCCCCAGCCGAGGCCATCCTGGCCTTGTATTCTGAGTGCACTTCTCTGGAGAGTGAGGTGGGGGGAGCACGGAGGGGCCGCTGGCTCCAGAGGGTCCCTAGCTGTGTCTCCTCGGAGGCCCAGGGCCGCGTCTGCAAATACCCCAGGGCCCTTAGAGAGTCCCAGAGGCTGCCGAGCTTTGCCCAGGCACCTTCAGCGCCGAGAGAGCATCCTTCCCGATGGTCCCCTTTACGGAGGACGGAGGCCATCAGGCCTCCATGACCCCAAGAGCCGTCACAGCGGCCCCTCCCTTAGAATTGGCTCGTGGGGCCCGGGTCCGAGCTCCGGAGGCCCCCTCTCTCCCACGGGACCAGGCGGATGCTGGCTGGGGCCCGGGCCCTCCTTTCCCACCCCCTGCTCTGACTACATTCCGGTCTCTGCTCAGGGCCTCCCACCTGTGCAGGCCTGCCTGGGCCCCTCCCAGCTGTGCCCCGCTTCTCCGGTGGGTGGGAGCAGCACAGATGTGCCAGCAAGTGTAAGGGCCTGGGCCGGTGGATGGAGCTGGCTGGGCCGAGAGGGGCCGGGGGGCTGGCCTGCACCTGCGCCTTTGCCTCCAGGCCCCGGTCCCCGCACAGGAGCCCAGGGCGGGGTTCTCACACTTCGGGACAACCCAGTGCCTGGCTTTTGTCCTCCGAGGGGCCAGCCCTGGAGACCAGCCAGAAGCTGCCGCTTTCAGTGTGTGCCGGCTCTCCACAGGCGGAGGGCCTGTGGCAGTGTCCCCTGGGTGTGGTCGCCTGGCTGGAGATGTTTCAGGGCGCCGGGCGGGGGGCCGGGCTTTCTGCAGGCCGCGCGCAGGCCGGCCCGGCTCTGAGGCTGGACCTTCCCGCCCCATACGGGACGAGGGGTCGCTGGGCCAACGCGATGACCGGTGGCCTCAGAGGTCCAGCCCTGGGATCCGATGGCAGCGTTCGCGGGGAAAGTCAGCTACGCGACCGCGGACAGCGTGACTGAGATAGGACGGCCCTGGGGTCTCTCCAGGGTGAGGACACGTATCACGGAACCTGGATGCCAGCCGCTGTGCTGAGAGCTGCGGGCCCCCAGGGGCCAAGGGGGTGGGGAAGGGATAGGGTGTCGCCTCAGACAGCGGGATGTGACGCAGGGACCTGCCAGGTGCGAGCGTCCTGTAGCAGAGTCTGGAGTGTTCAAGCAGACACTGGAGATCACGGGTGGGTGGGAGGGAGGGGGGGTGTCAGTGTCAGCTCTGGGCGGCCAGGTGTCCGTGCGTCCTCTGACCGCCTGAGCTGCCTGATGGCTCCTTCCCGCCACAGGCAGGGCCCCTACTTT
This sequence comes from Physeter macrocephalus, assembly GCF_002837175.3. NCBI lineage: Eukaryota > Metazoa > Chordata > Mammalia > Artiodactyla > Physeteridae > Physeter > Physeter macrocephalus. Next base: position 13,500,856 of record NC_041221.1, on the reverse strand, counting down.
CTCTCCATCACAGAGAGATGAGGGAGCCCCTCCGGATGGAGCCCCCGGGTCAGGCCCACTGGCCCGTGGCGCCTGGAGACCTTTCCTCCCTCGGTCTCTGACTCCAGGGCTCAGCCAGTTCCCCTTCCTCCTCCTCAGGGACTCCCCCAGGTGAGAATGGTGACAATGGGGGTGTGAACCGACCTACGCTGGTTTTGTCAGGACAAGTCTCGTGGTGACAGTGGCCCCAGAGGGTGCAGCGACTGAGGCTTAGTGACCTCCGCAACCTCCCTGTCTGACTAGAGATGCTTTGGGAAGTAGCCTGTGTCGGAGAGCAGATGAGAAAGAAGACCGAGCTGCTCCGCGGCCGCAGCCATCTGCCGTGTGGGTCCTCCGGCCACCATGGGGGTGGGTCACAGCTCCCCAAGGCGGGAGCACCAGCCGCCAGGACACCCTGACACGCACCCCCGCTTCCCTGTCGGGTCATGTGTTGTTGGCCATCACCCCGCCCACCTCCCCAGGGTGACACTGGCTCTGGACAAGTGGCAGCCTTGACACGGAGGATGCACGCTTTAAAGTACATCACAGCCCCTTCGGAGCAGCCGGACGATTCCAGAAATGCCCCCCGAGGCCGGCAGTCATCACCGCTGGTCTATTTAGGAGCAGAGCTCGTGGGTCCTCTCCCCGACTCTGTCCGTCTGTCCACGGCCCCGGTGAAGGCCCCTCTGCCGGGGTGGAGACCCAAGGCTCAGGGACGTGGACAGGCCGGCGGGAGCTAGGGGCACTCAGGCTCAAAGCGTCCGTGAACTTAAGGAAGGAGGAAGCAGCATCCATTCCCCCGGCCAGGCTCCCTCCTTCAGGCCAAACGAAGGAGCGGCGGGGACCACGGCGGCTCAGCGCTGGCGGCGCCGGCGGGCAGATGTCGTGGGGAGAAGATTCCCAGGCGAGGTCACTAGCAAGGGGGCACCTGCTGGGTGTGGGCGGGTGGGAGGAGGAGCCAGCGGGGAAGGGGCACAGGCGGACCCCTGGGCCTGGGCCCTCAGAGCCAGGGGAGCCGGGTTGGGGTTGGCGCTGGGGAAAGACCTGCTTCCACTGTGAAAGGCTGTCTTTGCTGTGCCGACAGCGGGCTGACCAGCAGGAAGCAAGGGTGGCACAGCCGACCTGTCAGGAGTCACCTCAACAGCCTGGGGAGGGTGACGGCCCCTCAGAGCAGGGCAGGGGCAGGCGTGAGAATGACCAGATACCCCGTGGGGGAGAAGGTGGGGCCTCCTGCCGGTGGGGAGGGAGGGGGGGCAAGGAGGCAGGCGGCCCTCAGGGTTTGGGCGGACTTACCAAAGGGACGGTGCTGGCAGGGACCGAGTCGGGTGGGTTCAGAGCCAACAGGACACGCTGGGGTGACCGTGTCCACGAAGTGTCGGCTGGGGGTGTTGAGCAGGCATTTGGAATGGGGTCTGGCTGGATGGCAAGCGTCCCGGTTCACGGGGGGGAGGGTGACAGCCCATCACCCAGGGCTCAGGGCAAGGTGCCCGCAGGCAGCAGGGGTACAGGGCCAGGGCACCACGGAGGGACCAGGCCCTGTCTGGGTAGCCAGGACAACTGTCCCTCAGGCCGTCTGGAGACACGGTCACGGGGCTGACCCCGGCTGGGGATGGTCCCAGGCCTGGTGCTCAAACCCTCTAACGTTCCTAGATTTCAGGGGAGCCTTGGCGCCTAAGTTCACACTCCTGTACTTTGATCAGTGGCATCCGTGGTGTCCACACCCGCTGCAGAGTCAGGGCCCAACGGCCTCACTAGGTTAGGGACCAGAGGAGGCCTGGGGGAGAGGGTCATTGCAAAGCGCATGTGCACAGGGCCCCGGGCCCCAGAAGGACTCTTCCCGGGGATCAGGTTTCTGGCCTCTGAGATGGGCCATGGCACGCTTCCCAGGGAGGACTGAGGTGAGTATTCAGTGGCCAACACGTGGGGAGCCCCGGGCACTCCCCCGGGACATGGTGACAATGGGAACGTTCCATGGGCCGGGCTGAGGGCTGCTGTGTGTCAGCCCACTGGCCCTCGCAGCTGGACCTGAGGCCCTGCTAACCTCCCCCTCTTGACAGATGAGGAAACTGAGGCACAGAGATTACCAGCCAGGAAGTGGCTGCGTCAGGGCCGACACCCACGCCCCTCAGACCCCTGCATATGCGCCAGGCCCCCTCAGGCAATATTTGTTGCTGGTGGCCTGCTCTCTCCTGAGTTTTCAGATGTTCTTCACATTTTTACGTTCCTGAAGTTGGGAAGCTTCTCAGACAGACACGCAGTCTTCCGCAGTCTGTTTTTAACGGTGATAGCGCATGTCACAGTGATGGTGTCTTGGAACCAAGGGAGTAGAAGATTATTTGTAGGTCTAGTTACCCCAAACTTACAGTTGGAACTCAATGCTTAGGGAGCTTATAAGTTGCCCAAAGTCACACGGCAAGCAGAGAGAGCTGGGGGCAGACCCCCACCACTGCTTTTCCCAGACCCACAGCTAGGGCCAGGCCAGCACATGTCCTGGGTGACGAGGGGGCTGGAGATGAGTCAGCACTGGAATCTATGAAGTTCAGCCTCACAGACTTGATTTGTGTTCACATGAGATCTGGGTAGGGGATGCTCCCAAGAAGGAGGGCCGAGCCCTGGTGTGTTGGTGGGGCGAACACAAGGGTTTCCTCATTCACAACGTTCCCCCATTGATACATTTTGGCCAGTGAGACCTAAGAAGAGTCTACTAGGAGGTCCTGGCAAGCTGTGGTTTCCCTGATACAGGCCTTCTTCCACCCCCCACCTATAAACCCTCCCCTAACTCTGTCACCAGAAAGCAGATGGGATAGCTGGTGCCACAGCAGCCATCTTGCATCAGTGAGGTAAAGGTCAAGAATATGGCAGAGACTTCAGCAATGGCTCATTGAGCTGTGAACCACAGATAACAATTGTCTGTCTCTGGTTTCTCACAATGTGATTTTTAAAAAAAGAACCTTATTTGTTTAGTTATTCCAGGTTCCTCCCTACTACTAACTTGCAGCAAAGCACATTTCTTTCTGATACCCATGGAAACCAGACAGGAGGTGGCTCTATTCCACTGACCCCGCTTGGGTAGATTCAGAACCGGTCTTATCTTCATGACTCTCATGGATCAACAATACAAACAAGGGGAATTCCCTCGTGGCGCAGTGGTTAAGAATCGCCTGCCAGTGCAGGGGACACGGGTTCGAGCCCTGGTCCGGGAAGATCCCACATGCCGCGGAGCAACTGAGCCCGTGCGCCACAACTACTGAGACCGTGTGCTGCAACTACCGAAGCCTGCGCGCCTAGAGCCCGTGCTCTGCGACAAGAGAAGCCACAGCAGTGAGAAGCCCATGCACCACAACGAAGAGTAGCCCCCGCTCACCGCAACTAGAGAAAGCCCGCGCGCAGCTACAAAGACCCAACACAGCCATAAATAAATAAATAAAAATGAAAATAAAATACAAACAAGGTTTCCAAGACTGGCGGGGTCTCAAAGTCGCAGGCATAGCGATTATTCTTGCCTGACTTAACCTGTAGCTGACCACTTCCCCTAACAGGCCCTCCAGACATTGGCGATGGAGCAGGGTGGGGAGGAGCACACGAGCCGGGTGTGAGGAGGGTGCACGGACTCACATGCAGCAGCTCCTGACCTTGACTCCACGCGTGCTCAGTGCTGCAGGCAGAGCCCCGGTCCCAGGCCAGAGCCCAGGGCACAGGTCATGCCATGCCGAGTGCCAGAGGGTTCTTGGGGAACATCTGGTCCTGCTTCCCCCTTCTCTCCAGAAAACAAGGCCTGGAGATGGGTCCAGTGTTGTCCAAAGACAAAAAGCTGGTCAGTGGAAGGGCTGGCCTGGAGCCTGGATCTCCTTCTGCCTAAGCCAGTGACCTTTTCCAACCACCTTATCGACCCGTCAGAGGACCAGCAGACTCTGGTCTGAGACTGGCCGGACCTAAAATGCTCGGGGGGATGTTAGTCCGGGCCATCGGAGAAGCAGACGCCAAGGTGGGATGTGTTAGGGGAAACACCCGTGTGACAGGAAGTGAGGGGGTTCCGGAGAAAGCTGGGAGGGCCTGAGATGGCAGAGCAGGTCTGACCCCAGTGCAGGGAAGAGGAAGGGAGGGCCCCAGGGCGGCCTCGAGCTGTGCTTGGCCAGCTTGGGGGTGCTGGGTCTCCTAGGAGTGGGCCCGCCTCGGCATCCCCACACGTGTCCCACGGACACTGGACGGCAGCCCTCGGGGAGCGTGGTCTCAGCACAGGGTCTCAGCGTGGCCATGGGGGCTTGTGGCCCATTAGCTCCCTGGAGGTGGAGGCTTAAACCACAGCCTCGGGCAGTGCCTCTAAATCCACGTTCCTGGCCCTACCTCTGGGTTCTGTGGTTCGGAGGCCTGGGGTGACACACGTAGAGGACAGACACTGCTGTGTGTTTTATCTCTCCAAGCCCCCAGTCATCTCGCGGCCTTACTGGGTCCAGGCGTGCAGAGCCACGGCCCCGAGGTGCACAGCCAGGCCTGCAGGCCCTCTGTCACGCGCCATTCTGCTCTCACTGCTGTTTTCCGTATGCCGTTCCCGGCCCCCACTGCCTGGCGTCACTGCCCGGCTCCATGGCCGTCCGGGTTTCCAGTCCCTGCTCTGGACTGTTGGCCACGTGGCGGCAGGGACGGTGGCTGGTTCCCTGCTGAGTCTCCAGAACCCCGGACAGCGCCTGGTTCCCTGAGTGATGAATGAATGAATGAATGAATGAGGCCATGGAGGAAAGGGGAGGGGCTAAGTGTGGGAAGGGTCCTTGGAGCCTTCTACCGAGTGGAGGGGACCCTGGGGACAATGTGGGTCACCTACTCTCTCCTCGGAACGTGACCTCTTATCTGCCATGACTCAGTCACGTCTGCCCCTGCCCATCAGACCCTAAACGTCCAGTCCCCGCTGCAGCCGGCTAACGAGGACAGGAGGCCTGTGGGCTCTGCTAAGAAGCGAGTGGCCTGCATTGCCAAGTTCAGGCTCGCCTGCCCAGGGCTGCAGGCAAGTGCCTCCAGACCGCTTTTTTTTTTTTTTTTTTTTTTTGAAGTACGCGGGCCTCTCACTGTTGCGGCCTCTCCCG
>NC_041221.1:13459030-13495608 GCF_002837175.3 Physeter macrocephalus | reverse complement strand
GACCGGGGCGCGAACCCGGTTCCCCTGCATCGGCAGGCGGACGCGCAACCGCTGCGCCACCTGGGAAGCCCCAGACCGCTTTTTAACGGTCGGCTCCGCTGGCCTGGCTTTGCTGTCACAGCCAGCCAGCTTGGCTGTTGAGGGGACACATGTTGGTCATTCAGACAGCACCTCAGCTGTGGGGCTGGGCAGCTTCCCGCCGCCCTGGGGGACCAGCCTGAGACGGATGCTGCCCCCCTTTCCTGAGGGAAGGGGGTGTCGGGAGCACGGGAGCGTCACCTTGCTGCCTTTTCAGTGGCTTCTCTCGGTATTTTCTGAGCTGCAAATACAAACCAACTACACAAGAGGGAGGAGATATGGGGATATATGTATACATATAGCTGATTCACTTTGTTATACAGCAGCAACTAACACAACATTGTAAAGCAATTATACTCCAGTAAAGATGTTAAAAAAAAAAAGAATACAAACCAACTGTACCATCACAGCCTGGGTGGGCCTGAGTCCCCAAGGCTCAAGAGGAGCGCCTGGTGCGGTTGTGTTTAGAGCACAGTCGGAGCTGAGTGGGAGGGAAGGAGGGCTGGGGGATGGGCCCCCTGCTATCTGTCTGAGGGGTGCCGGCTCCCTTCCTGGCCTCTCCATCATTCCGGCAGTTTCATGGGGATGCACAGGCACGTGCCCACGTGGTCAGAGGCCGTGCCCACGTGGTCAGAGGCCAGGCCCACCCTCTGCACCCACCGGCTTTGCACTGGGCCAGCGACCCTGGAACGCTGGCCCCTGGGGTGGGCAGTGGGTCTGTCCACAGGAGTCAGGTGGGAATTGCTAACACAGAGTTGGGGGCCCAGGCCTGAGACCCCGCGGGGGCTGGAGGGCTACATTTCCAGGTGGTTTTCTGTATCTCCTGGGGGGATGGACATGCAGCAGGGCTGGGAAGCAGCAGACCAGGCCGTTCATCCATCCACATTCTCCTTCAGGGCAGCAGCTTCAGGCCGGGGTGCCGGATGCAGCATCCTGCTCTCGATGAGCTCACAGTCTAGAGCAGAGGCAGACTTTGCCTCTGGGGTCACGGCGCCTGCTAAACTTCCTTTTCCCAGCGCTGTTCTGAGCTCCTTAGCTCTCTCAACCGCCCCATGAAGCTGGGGCCACCGTAATCCAGAGGCACAGAGAAGTTAGGCAACTTTCCCAAGGTCACACAGGAGCCGGACTCAAAAGCCGGCGCCCTGGACCCCGAGCACATGCCCTGACCACTATGCCACCCTGCCCACCGGGAGAAGCCCTGTGCAGAGCGCTCAGGAGTGTGAGACAGAAGGCAGTGACTGGTGCCGCTTTAGATGAGCTAGTCAGGGAGGACTGCTCGGAGGGGGTGACACTCAAGAAGGAGGAGGCCAGGGGGAAGAGCCCTCTAGCCGCAGGCCATGAATGACCTCTAAGCTCCTCTCCAGCGAGAGAGCCCCAGGTGGCCTGCAGCTCAACAGGGGGCCGGGTCCATGCGAGGCTCCAGCTTGTCTGCGCTGGAGGAGCCTGGGGCCGTTCTGCTCACTCAGGCCGGGATGTGTCTTGGGTGGAAACACGAGAGACAGTGGGGTGGCCCCGGGAGGGTGGGATCCCAGGAGCTGCCCTGGGAGGAGCCCCGGGAGGTGAGCTGAGCCGGGGGCTCCATCCTGGACGTCCCCTGCCCAAGGACTGGCCCTGGCCCTGGTCTTGTTGGGGCGATGGGTTTAGGAACTTCAGCCCCAAGGGGTGGGAGCCCCGGGCCCCCCCTAATGAAAGAGCCACCGCTCCTGCAGAGACTGCGCCCCGCAGGGGCAGGCGGCTCTCGCTAAGCCACCCCGAACCAAACCAAACAGAGCAGGTGCGTGTGTTTTGGGGGGCCCTTAGGACAACCGAAATCTATTGTCTCCCAGTCCGGAGGCCAGAAGCCTGAAATCAAGGTGTCGGCAGGGCCGGCTCCCTCCCAGGGCTCCAGGGGAGGGACGGGGGGAGGGAGGGCCCTCCCTGTCTCGGCCTGGCCGGCAGTCCCACGGCTCAGCCTGCTCGCTGATCACAGGGGCCCCCTGGGGCCGCTCAACCCCCCCCCCTGCCTCCGCCTGCCGAGGCCAGGTGTACACAGGGCCCAGGAGCCCCGCAGACCGCAGCGCTGGAGCTTGCGGATGCGCGGGGTCGGAGCCCCTCTAACCAGCGGCCTGCCTCCGCCTGCCGAGGCCAGGTGTACACAGGGCCCAGGAGCCCCGCAGACCGCACCGCTGGAGCTTGCGGATGCGCGGGGTCGGAGCCCCTCTAACCAGTGGCCCCTCCTGCCCCCGGAGAAGGGCCCCGGCGACCCGTTCCCCCGCCCTGCGGACCTGAGACCGAGGCCCCTGACGGTGGGTGGCGTCTGTGGCCCCCGAAGTCCCCAGGATGACTGCGGCCTCTTGGGCGCTGGCTCTCTCCCCCGGCACGGGGCCACACGGCGCGGCCGCCAGCGGGGGCCAGGAGTCCCGCCTGGTGGGAGTGACAGGGATATAAGTGTCCCCGTTCCTGCTGCTCTCAAGGCCTCCAGTCACTGACATCCATAAGGGTCCCCACCATCCACAGGCTCCGGACAAGCCTGTGCAAGCGTGTGCGTGCGTGTGCAGGGTGTGTCTGTCCAAGGCCCGTCGGTGTCCACGTGGACCTGCCCTCTCAGCCCAGGCAGGGCTGTGAGGCCCCGAGGTCTTCCCTGTCCACCCTGAGAGGGAGGGTGTACACACACAGACGCACACACCCTCTCACACACAGACACACACGCCCCCACACCCACACACCTGGCGGGGTGCTTTGAGCAAAGAGCTGTCCTTGACGGTGGTTCCCAGGCTCAGGTAGGTCCTGCCATCCGTGCTCTGGACGAGTGACCGCGACACGAACGTGCCAGGGCTCTGAAAAGTGTCAGGAGCCTCAGACCACCCTCGGGGTCTCCACACCTTGCGCCTGCACCTTACAAATGGTGTGGGGTGTCGCACGCTTCACGGCGCCGCAGGAGCCTGGGGGGCCTCCAAGCCCACTCCAGCCCCTCCACAGTCCCCCTCCGTCCCAAGGGGGCCTGGAGGGGCTGTGCTGGACCCAGGGCTGCCTGGAGGAAAAAATCACCTGCTGGCAGCGCGCATGGCAGTGATGAATGGCTTGCCTCGGGCTGGGTACCTGCCGGGCTGTGAGCAGGCAGGCCCCACGCTTAGAAGCCTCCTTCCACCCAGGCCAGGTGCCCGCACAAGAGCCTGGGCTGAGAACCGCCTGGGATCCAGTCTGGCTTCTCTCTGAGCCAGCCTGTCCTGTGGGAGTAAGGAGGCGGGTCCTTCCCTCTGGGATCTCCAGCCGGGGCCTCCAGCGGGCTCAGGTGGAGAACCTCCGGAGGACGGAGGGGCTCCCCTGGCTCATCTGGGCAGCGGGCAGGCAGTCTTGAGGTTTATTATAACTTTTTACCCCATGGGCTTGAAACCCAGGAGGAGGGGCAGGAGGGGAAGCGTGCGGAAGGGGAGCCAAAGGGGGAAGGCGAGAAGGGGGGGGTGCGGAGTTGGAGGGGGCAGCGGCCCCCCTGGGACTGGACTTCCAGCCGTGCCTGAGCGGCCAGCTTACCAGCCCGGAGCCCTCACCTTCCTGTCCAGCCGGCTTCCCGTTTGGGGCTGCCTCCCTTTTCCCCGGGACTGTTGATGTCAGCTTTCTCTCCTTGAACCTGCCAGGACACTGCCAGGTGAGGGCCGGGGGCTCCCAGGCATGCCCATGTGGTCCCAGGCCCATGGCTCACCCCGGGTTCAGGGGACAGGTTCCCAGCACCGCCAGTTCTAGGCCCGCCCCTGCCTGCACACAGGCTGACGTCAGCCCGGCCTTCCGGACAGGAAACCTGGAGCCGGCATCCGGAGCGTCGGTCCACGACCCGGCCACTGCTGGCACCGGGGACGCTGCAGCTCTGAACAAGAAGGGCTAAAATGCTCCTATATTGCCCAGGGAAATTCTCGGGGTGGGTCATGGAGCAGCCCCTCCACCCTCCCCTGAAGGGCAGCAAACGTTCTGGCCTGGACGAGGGAACCACCCCCAACAAGGGCAGAGCTAGAGCGACCTGGGGTGACCACGGCCCCAGGGAGCAAAGTTGGGTCCGCGTGTCAGGCCAAGCAGGGCAGGGAGCTACCCCTCCCATCCCGCAACTTAGAGTCAGGCTCTGATCCGGTCTCCAGGGAACCTTCTGGAACCCGACCCTTCGGGTCATGGCCTGTTTCTGACACTGTCATCCCGTGGTCTCCGTGCTCCTTTGGCTCCTGGTTCCATGGTTAGTGGGAACGCACGGGGCTTTGAGTGGACAGATCTGAGTTCAGATCCTGTCCCCTCCTGGGCCCATCCCCAGCCTAGGCCCCCACCTCCCTGTCGGTGAAACATGCTGCTGAGGGTCAGGGAGACCACAGGCATGAATGCTCTCTCTAGGGAGGTTCGTATGCCCAGACACCAAGGCAAGGGAGCAGGTACTTAACCAGCAAGGTGAGTTTCGGGGGGTGGGTGGGTTGCAAGCCCTGGATCTTCCAGCTCCTGGGAGCCACGTCCCTGCAACCAGGTCCGGTGGGCACTCTGGGCCCCGTCTGACCTTGGTGCTAAGCAGAACCCTATCGCCCGGGAGCTAGTCAAGGCAGATTCCTGGACTCTGCCCAGACGGATCCTGTCAGAAGGTGGGCTAGGACCCGGGAAGCTGCACCTTTAACAAGGCCTGGAATTTGCAGTTCTTCTGGGCTCTGTGCTCTAGTCTGGGACCCTGGCTCCACCATCACCAGCTACATCGCTTCAATGTTTTTGCACTTCAGTTTCCTCGTCTGCAAAGTGTCAATAATACACACAGTCCGCACCTAAAGCCCTAGGTGTGGTGCTGGGACTACAAGAGGTATCAAATAGATAATACTGCTACCATAAAGTAAATACGGGAAACCCCACAGCTCAAGAGTAAGAGTCACCTTCAACTCTACCATCCATCACTCATGCATTCTGCAAAGTTTTAGTTTATTCTCTTCCATCTTTTCAATATAATACAGTATAATTAAAAATCGGGACTATACTGTATTGCTGCTGCCCTTTGAAACTGTCCTTTAGGAAATTTGGATTGGTTTCCATTTTTCACTATCATAGATTTGTAACAATTGTCATTAACATCGTTAGAATCTGCGTGTTTGCAAGATCATTTCCTAAGGCTAAATTTCCAAGTGAAATCCACAGAGGCCTTCATGCCCCCTTATTGCTTTCAAACTCTGACCTGTCCCTCCCCTCTCACAGGCCCCAAGGCCAAGAGGGACCCAGAGATCCCAGGCTGTGTCACTGTAGAGCGCAGCGCTGAGCCTGGAAGGGTCAAGCCTGGGAAATGTCTTTGGAGTGACCTCCCGCACACACCAGTTTGCCAGGTCGCCCAGCTGCCTGCCGACAGCGCTGTCCTTAATGGGAGCGCAGCTGCCGCCGGACATGGGTGGCCCTGGGTACGTTCCTTTGCTCTCTGGCCATGAGACTTGGGATTGTGTAAAAGGAGGGCGTTTGCGGCACAGTGCACACAGAGAACTCTAAGACCCCCAAAAGCCCTGGCCCTAGTTTCTTTGTAAACCGTCCCACTTGGTTGTCTGTAAACCGAGGGAGGCCCCTGGGGCCCAGACTTCCTTGTGCTTTCACCCACCTACCCAGGACCACCAAGAGCTGTGTGAGACAGGGCCCTTCCTTCCCGGAGTCTTAAATCCTTTCTATCGTGAAAATGTTCAGACATAAGAAGTAGGTATAATATCCCTCCATCTCCATCAACAAACAAATAGTTATTGACCTTTTGCCCCATTTGCTTTATTGTTTGTGTGCGTGTGAAATGTGTTAAAGGAAATCACATGCTTCATGGCATTGCACCTCTCTATTTTAGAGAAATCTTTGACAGACACAAACGACTTCTCTTACGGTGTCCATGCTACCACCACAGCTGACCAGGGGCAGCTCCATGCCGTCCAATGCCAGTCCACATTTAAATTTCCCACGGTCCCCCAGATTCTATTTCACAGCTGGTTTGTTTGAATAATGATACAAAGTCCCCACCCTGCATTTGCTTTTATGTCTCTTACCTTTCTTTTAATCTGTAAACAGTCCCTCCCTTTTTTTCTTTCATGCCAAGGCTTATTCAAGAAACCAGGTCAAAAGTCCCTCATTCAGGATGTCTCTGCTTGTTGCGATGACGTTGAACTGTCTCCGTCTCCCTTTCCCTGTGTAAATGAGAATTTAGATCTAAAGGTTCCATTAGACTCGGGCTCATCATTTTTGGCAGGAGAACTTCACAGATGTTACATCGCTCAGAAGGTATCTTGCTGTTTGGCCGCGAGGATGCTAGGACTAACCAGTGATGCTTGCAGTGGCAGCCTGGTCCCTCCACCATACAGCTGCAAGCTCCCCCTTCGACCAGCAAGGGCCTGTGGGCACCATGAATATCCAGGTTCCTGGTGGCCTTTACCTAATCGCTTTAGAGTCTGCTGGTGAGGGTTGCTTGGGTCGTTGTTTCGTAAGAACTTGCAAAGTACTGATTTTCCATATTCCAACATTCATTTGAGATTTATTAGCTGGAATTCTTTTGTAAAGAAGAGCTTTTTCGGGCTTTCCTGGTGGCGCAGTGGTTGAGAATCCGCCTGCCGATGCAGGGGACACGGGTTCGTGCCCTGGTCCGGGAAGATCCCACGTGCCGCGGAGCGGCTGGGCCCGTGAGCCGTGGCCGCTGAGCCTGCGCGTCCGGAGCCTGTGCTCCGCAACGGGAGAGGCCACAACAGTGAGAGGCCCATGTACCACAAAAAAAAAAAAAAAAAAAAAAGAGCTTTTTCAGGACTTTTCTGGTGGTCCAGTGGTTAAGACTCTGCGCTTCCACCGCAGGGAGCACGGGTTCGATCCCTGGTCGGGGACTAAGATCCCGCATGCCGCGCAGCACAGCCAAAAAAAAAAAAAAAGAGCTTTTCACTGTATCAACTAGGGCTATTTGGTTACCCCCAAATATAGGTTGTATAGGAAAGATAAGGTAAATACTTAATTATTTCCCTTTTCCCCTTTAATTATTAATTTTCAGAGTAAGGACTTGGTACAACAATTACTTCCAATGGTAACAAGTGTGATTTAAACATGTTTTTTTTACTTTCTTTTTTAGGGTCATTAGAAACAAATGGATTTTTATATCTGAAAGGTGTTTCAGTCAAGTGTAGTCATTGCTCTCTCTGATGACTTGGCTGGTGTTGGCCAGTGAAAGGCCTTTGTGTCCTTTTAGTATGACCTCAGTAGTCTGTGATGCCTTCCTTCACTTTCAGCACAGGATGGTCTCAGGCTCACTTTGAATATTGCCTGCCTCTGATGTGAAATCAACCTTTTGGCCGTGAGCTTTTCAAAATTGGGGAAAGGAATTTAGAGACCAGAATCTAGGTACTCTCAGTGCTCGTTGCAACTGGGTAAGCATACATTTCCATCCTTTTCAGAGGCAAGAGCTAGGAAATTCACATTTTGTTTTTAAAGCATGAGGTTACAGATGTAAAATGTGACATCAAAAACATAAAACGTGTAGAGAGAATAGGAATAATATTGAGCTCTAGAATGGGATCAAACTTAAGTTGTTATCAACTTAAAATAGACTGTTATAGGTATAAGTTGTTATATGTAAACCTTATGGTAACCAGAAAGCAAAAACCTATAGTAGATCCACAAAAGAGACAGAGAAAGGAATATAAGCATACCACTAAAGAAAGTCATCAAACCACAAAGGAAGAGAGCAAGGGAAGAAAGAAACAGAGAGAAAATACAAAAATGGGCAGAAAACAATTTTTAAAATAGTAATAAGCACATACCTATCATTAATTACTTTAAATGTAAAAAGATTAAATTCTCCAATCAAAAGACATAGAGTGGCTGAATGCATAAAAAAAAATAAGACCCATCTATATGCTGCCAACAAGAGATCCACTTCAGATGTAAGGACGCATATAGACTGAAAGTGAAGGAATGGAAAAAAATATTCCATGCAAATGAAAACCAAAAGAAAGCTGGGGTAGCTATAATTATATCAGACAAATAGACTTTAAAACAAAGACTGTAACAAGAGATGAAAAGGGCATTACATAATGAGAGAGGGGTCAATACAACAAGAAGGTATAATGTAGTAGCACCTAAATACATAAAGCAAAAATTATTAGACCTAAAGGGAGAAAATGACAGCAATACAATAATTGTAAGGGGCTTAAATACCCCACTTGAAAAAAAAATACCCCACTTGTATCAATGGATAGATCATCCAGACAGAAAATCAATAGGGAAACATTGGCATTAAATGACTTCTTAGACCAGATGGACTTAACAGACATTTATAGAACATTTCATCCAAAGCAACAGAATATATATTCTTCTCAAGTGCATGTGGAATTCTTTCCAAGACATATCATCCACTAGGCCACAAAACAAATCTTAATAAATTTAAAAGCCTTGAAATTACATCAAGCATCTTTTCTGACTACTATGAAACTGCAAATTAATTACATGAAGAAAACTGGAAAATTGACAAATATGCAGAGATTAAACAGGATGCTACTAAACAACCAATGAGTCAGAGAATTAATGAAAAGAGATATCAGAAAATACCTTGAGACAAATGAAAATGGTAATGCTACATACTAAAACTTATGGGAAGCAGCAAAAGCAGTTCTAAGAGGGAAGTTCATAGCAATAAATCCCTTCCCCAAGAAACAATAAAAGTCTCAAACAACCTAACTTTACACCTCAAAGAACTAGAAAAAAAAAAAAGAACTAAGCCTAAAGTTAGTATAAGGAAGGAAATAACAAAGATCAGAGCAGAAATAAATGAAACAGAGTCTAAAAGGACAATAGAAAAGATCAATGAAACTAAGAGCTGGTTCTTTGAAAAGATGGACAAAATTGACAAACCTTTAGCTAGACTCACCAAAAAAAATGAAATGAAAGAGGAAATGTTGCAATTGATACCACAGAAGTACAAGGGACTATAAGAGACTACTATGAATGATTATATGTCGATAAATTGGACAACCTGGAAGAAATGGATAACTTCCTAGAAACATACAAACTGCCAAGGCTGAATCATGAAGAAATAGAAAATCTGAACAGACCAATTACTAGTAAGGACCTGGAATCAGTACTCAAAAACCTCCCAACAAACAAAAGTCTAGGACCAGATGGTTTTACTGGTGAATTCTACCAAACATTCAAAGAAAAATTAATACCATTCTTCTCAAATCTTCCAAAAAATAGAAGAGGAGGGAGCTCTTCCAAACTCATTTTACAAGGCCAATATTACCCTGATACCAAAACCAGACAAGAGTGCCACGAGAAAAAGATTTACGAACCAATATTCCTGATGAACATAGATGCAAAAATCCACAGCAAACTGTTAGCAAACTGAATTAAACAATTCATTAAAAGGATCAGACATCATGATCAAGAGAGTTATCCCAGGATGCAAGCCTGGTTCAACATCTGCAAATCAGTCAGTGTAATACACCACATTAACAAAATGAAGGATAAAAATCATATGATCACCTCAATAGAGGCAGAAAAAGCATTTGACAAAATTCAACATTCGTTTATGAAAAAAACTCTCAACAAAGTGGGTGTAGAGGAGACATACCTCAACATAATAAAGGCCACATATGACAAGCCCACTGCTAAAATCATATTAGACAGTGAAAAGCTGAAACCTTTTCCTCTCACATCAGGAACAAACCAAGGATGCTCACTCTTGCCACTTGGATTCAACCTAGTATTGGATATCCCAACTAGAGCAATGGGGCAAGAAAAAAAAAAAAAGGCATCCAAATCGGAAAGGAAGAAGTAAAACTTTCACAGTTTGTAGAGGACATGATTTTATATGTAGAAAACTCTAAAGGCTCCTTCAAAAAACTGTTAGAACTAATTAAATGAATTCAATAATGTTGCAGGATACAAAATCAATACACAAAAATCTGTTGCATTTCTATACACTAATAATGAACTGTCAGAAAAAGAAATTTAAAAAATAATCCCATTTATAATTGTATCAAAAATAATAAAACATCTAGGAATAAATTTAGTCAAGGCGGTGAGAGATCTATATATTGAAAACTACAAGACATTAATAAAAGAAATTTAAGAAGACACAAATAAATGGAGAGATATTCATGCTCATGGATTGAAAGAATTAACATTGTTAAAATGTTCATACTACCAGAAGCAATATACAGATTCAATGTAATCCCTATCAAAATTCCAATGGCATTTTTTCACAGAACTAGAACAAACAATCCTAAAATTTGTATGGAACCATGAAGGACCTTGAATAGCCAAAGCAATCTTGAGAAAGACAAACAAAGCTGGATGTATCATGTTACTTGATTTCAAACTATATTACAAAGCTGCAGTAATCAAAACAGTATGGTGCTGGCACAAAAATAGACACATAGATCAATGCAACAGATTAGAGAGCCCAGAAATAAAACTCACTAACTATAGTCAATTAATTTATGACAAAGGAGCCAAGAATATAACATGGGGAAAAGACAGTCTCTTCAGTAAATGGTACTGGGAAAAACTAGACAGCCACAAGCAAAAGAATGAAACTGGACCACTATCTCACAGCAAACACAAAAATTAACTCAAAATGGATTAAAAACTTGAATGTAAGACCTGAACCCATAAGACTCCTACAAGAAAAAATAAGTGG
This sequence comes from Physeter macrocephalus, assembly GCF_002837175.3. Taxonomy (NCBI): domain Eukaryota; kingdom Metazoa; phylum Chordata; class Mammalia; order Artiodactyla; family Physeteridae; genus Physeter; species Physeter macrocephalus. Next base: position 13,484,903 of record NC_041221.1, on the reverse strand, counting down.
TAAGCTTCTTGACATAGGTCTTGGTGATGACTTTTAAAAAATCTGACACAATAAGCAAAAGCAACAAAAGCAAAAATAAAGTGGGATGACATCAAACTAAAAGCTTCTCCACAACAAAGGAAACCATCAACAAAATGAAAAGGCAGCCTACTGAATGGGAGAAAATATTTGCAGATCATATGTCTGATAAGGGGCTAATATCCAAAATATAAAAAAACATACAACTCAATAGCCAAAAACATCTGATTAACAAATGGGCAGAAGATCTGAATAGATGTTTTTCCAGAGAAGACATACAGATGGCCAACAGGTATGAAAAGAGGCTCAACATCACCAATCATCAGGAAAAAGTAATCAAAACAATAAAAGATATCATCTTACACCTGTCAGAATGGCTATTATCAAAAAGGCAAGAAATAAGTGTTGGTGATGATGTGGAGGAAAGGAACCCTCTTGCACTGTTGGTGAGGATGTAAACTGGGGCAGCTACTATGGAGAACGGTATGGAGGGCCCTCAAAAAATTAAAAACAAAACTATCATATAATCCAGCAATTGCACTTCTGGGTATTTATGTGAAGAAAACGAAAACACTAACTCGAAAAGACATCTGCATCCCCATGTTCACTGTGGCATTATTTATAATAGCCAAGATATGGAAGCAACCCAAGTGTCCATTGATGGGTGAAGGATAAAGAACATGTGGTACATATAAAGCAGATACTATTCAACCATAAAAAAGAAGGAAATCCTGCCATTTGCCATAACATGGATGGACCTCGAGGACATTCTGCTGAGTGACATAAGTCAGACAGAAAGACAGATATGGTATGCTCTCTCTTATATATGGAATCTGAAAAACAAAAACAAAAAACCAAGCTCATAGATACAGAGAAGAGATTGGTGGTTGCCAGAGGTATGGGGAGTGTGGGTGGGAGAAATGGGTGAACTACTTTTGGTTTTAGTTTAAATAAATTGAAAAAAATAATAAACCATGAGATTACATTAACATTTCCAATTCAAATTTAAGATTCAAGTGTTATACTTAACCTAGGTGATTGTTTATTTGTATATTTTTCTCTTACACTAATAATTTTGCTTCCTCGAAGCAGCCAGGTAATTATTTATTGGCTTTATCCTAGAAATACAAAAATACTTTCAAATAATAATGCCAGATTTAATACTAGCAATAAGGCTTACTGAATGATACTTAGGATTTCTTTGTTGCTCTTTTTGTCCTTAAAATAGATCCTACTGAAAACAAACAATCAAAATACTATACTCTGAAGTCCTTTGAAATAAATCTTTAGTTATGTTACAAACTTTATATAATTTTACATTTTTTGTTGATTTCTTTTATAAGGATACTTTCCTTTTCAATTCAAGTTTATTTTTTGAATATGGGAAACATTTGTATAGTTCTGAAGTCAAACCCTGTGAGATAATAGAAGATATACATTGGTCTCTGCCCCCAGTTCCTGGCACAGGGCTCCTGGAAACCCGTGCCATTTCCTGGGTGATAGGAATATCTTTTGTCCAGTGAGGAGACTCTGGGGGGGCTCCTGGGTGGGAGCTGGTCACCACAGACAACAAGCCATGATTAGAAGTTGGGAACTTTCAGGTCCCGACCCCAACTTCTCCAGAAAATTGAGAGGGGCTGGAAATGGAGTTAGTAATTGGTCATGCCTATGTGAGGGAGCCTCCATAAAATCCCCACAGGATGGGAGTCAGAGAAGTTGCAGGCTGGGACACACATCACGTACTGGGAGGGTGAGGCACCCCAACTCCATGGGGACAGAGGCTCCTGCACTAGGGATCCTCCTAGACTTCACCCTGTGTGTCTCTCTGTCTGGCTGTTCATCCGTATCCTTTATCCTATATCCCTTATTGTATAATAAACTGGCAAATGTGTTTCCCTGAATTCTGTGAGCCTCTCTAGCAAATTCACTGGACCCAGGAGAGGGTTGTGGGAACCTCCGATTTGTAGCCAGGTCGGACAGAAGTTGCGGGTCACCTGGGGACCCACTCCTTGCCATTGGCATCTGAAGTGTGTGGGGGGCAGTCCCGTGGGACTGAGCCCTTAGCCCGTGGGATCTGACGCCATCTCCAGGTAGGTAGCGTCAGAACTGAGTTCAACTGTAGGACACTCAGCTGGTGTCGTGTGGGGAAAAATCCACATTTGGCGTCAGAAGTGTCAGAGGTGATGTGTTCTGTGTTAGTAGTAAGAGCAACACACAGGCGAAGGATTGAGTGGTTTTTTTAATACAAACTCTACAGCAAAGTGTATCCAGAGAAGTTTAACTGCCATCCTTGACTACTCACCACTCGGGCACCATTTTTAGGAGTTTCTGATTTATCCTTCCAGTGCTTTTATCTTTTGCAAATAAAAATAAACATGCACGTATTCACGTATTTTACTCTTTATTACACAGGAGACAGCACGCTAACACTGTACCCTGCTTTATCCACTTAACAATGTATCTGGAAATTGCTCCTTGTCAATCCCTGGAGAAGTGGGACGTATCTGGACCATACCCAGCAGGATGGAAGCGGGGTCCGCAGTACTTTCTGCAGGCGGTGGGCGGCATTGAAGGCGTGGCGTGATTAACGTGGAGCTCCTAGCAATCAATGTTTATTGGAATGCTGGAAAGAATGTTAGGTGAGAACGTGAACACAGCTCTGGTCCAGGCTCCGACACTAACTCACCTGATGAATCTCACAGTTTAGATCAGATTCCTTATCCCTTATGTGGGATTGTAGGATGGGGTAGTGGGTCGCATAGGTTTCCCCGAAATTTCACGTCCACCCGGAATATCACAACGTGGCCTTATTTGGGAATAGGATCTTCTCAGGTATAATCAACTTAAGATGAGGTCACGATGGATTCTGGCAGGCCCTAAGTCCAATGACTGGTGCGCTTACAAGAAGAAGACACAGCGACACAGGGAGAAAGCCATGTGATGACAGAGGGAGAGATGGGTGATGCGGCCACAGGCCAAGGGATGACAAGGATTACCGGTAACCGCCAGAAGCTGGAAGAAACAAGGAAGGATCCTCCCCTAGAGCCTTCAGAAGGACCACGGCCCTGCTCACCCTTTGATCTCAGACTTCTGGCCTCCAGAACTGTGAGAGAAGGAAATTCTGTGGTTTAAACTGCCCGGTTTGTGGCCCTTTTGTTGCAGCAGCCCCAGGACACTGTTAGAGACGGACTCACCTCCGAGGTCACTATCTGCTCTGCACCCAGAGGACTATCCCAAGTGAAGCGGCACCCGAATCCCAGAGACAGGCACCCAGGGCTCCGTGCCGACGGAGACCACCCCCGCTGCGATCAACTCCCACGATGCTTGTAATCACTCGAGCAAGAATGGCGACTGTAAACAGACATTAAAAGATTCTCAGTTACACATGTGTCTCCGGGCAAAATTATATTTCCATAAACACTGCAGAAATGACTCAGAGAATTTAGTCATGGGGCCAGCCTGGAAACCAGAGAGAAGGCAGCAGCGTCCTCGGTACCCACCAGACTCAAGCCCGTCCTGCAAGCCCCCGGCCCCTCCCAAACTCCAGGTACATCCCTGGTCTGGTGGGGCGTTTCCTCCCGGGGCCTTGACACCCCGGCTTCGGCACATTCAAAGCCAGACTCCCACCAGCATCTCCATGGGAATGTGGCCCGGGGTCTTTGTCACACGCCAACTCCGCTGATCCGCTGTCTTTGGTCAGCCCGCCCCGGGCCTGCGGTCGTGTGCTGTTTCCTGTCCGCGTGTGGCCATCTGTCCATGGGAGCCACAGAATTAGGGTGGGCAACAGCCGCCCATCTAATCAGTGCCGACGGAGGAGCTGCAGAGAGGGGGGCGGAGAGCTCGTTTCTCCGCGCACGGGACCGCCTGCCCCACGTGCACGGAGATCCTCGTGAGGTCCCGGTGGAGAGTCAGAAAGCACTGCAGAAACGCCTGGTCCCTTCTCCTGGGCTCCCTGGGGCGCAGGCGTCCGGCAGCTCCATCCCCGTCAGCCGGGCCCACGGTCCGCGGTCCCCAACCGGCAGGCAGGCCCTGAGGGGCACCCGCGCCGTTTGCCCACACAGATGGGCTCTGCTCACTTGCGGTCCCTCCGGATGTCCCCAGAGGCACACGGCCGGGGCCCGCAAACCTGACGAGGTCCCCTGGAGGACTCACCGTCTTCTCCACCCAAGGGGCTCACAGGCTGCTTCAGGCTGTCTCCACTTTGGTGGGAATTCTTGGGACTAGGCGCCTATGGCTTGAAATAATTGCTTTCATGCCGCTATTAGTTGCAGTGCTGAATTGTTGGGTAACTGTCCTTTCTAGTTCTTTGCAAAGATTCTTTAAAAAACGGCTCAGCTGGGCTAGGGGGAAGAGGGGGCTGAGGGGACCCAGAGCCCCCTGCTCTCCCTCCAGGCTGCTCAGGCCCCGGGGCCCCCGCTTTGCTGAAGCCCTTTCCTCCCAGAGGCCTGCCCCGCTCAGAGCCCGCGCCCGTCCAGCGCGCTGCGCCCGTCCAGCGCGCTGCTCTGTTGGTGGTTTGTTCACTGGGGCGGAGCTTCTTGCCTCGGCGTCTCTCTGCTTCGTAAGTCAGGCCACGCTGCCTTTTCCAGGTTTTAGAGAGTGCCCTGAGAGTTCCGGAAAGTTCCGAAGCCTCAACATCTCGCATGGGGTCTGGCTCAAGGTGACAGCTGAGGGGACAGAACCCATTGCCATATTATTAACTAAATTTCCCCCTTGGGTCTCTCGTTTGTCTTCACTTTCAGACTCCCCTTTGTCGTGGCCACGAAGCCAGATCTTTCTTTGCAGGGCATTTTTGCAATCTCCCCTCCCAAGGTGTGGGCTTAGGTCCGCTTTTGCCACACCGCCCGCCCCAAGCTGTTGGGTGACGGAAGGCCGGAAGGAGTGCCTCTCAGATGCTATATCCTGCATCATGGCCGAGGCAGGACACCCACCCCCGCCTGGGTCCTGTGTGGGCAGACGGCTAGGAGCCACAGCCCAGGCGCTGTCCTTTCACACTTCCCTGGCCTCAGCCTTCAAACGGATGGTGTGTTTGCCTCCGCTGGGGGGAAGGGTGGTGAGATGGGCGGTGGCTCGGTCCTCTACGACCGAAGCCCGATTTCTGTCTGTGTAGCCCACCGCTGTTGGCAGGACGTTTCTCTGCGGCACACGCTGCGGGCCCTCCATGCCGGGGCTCCACGGGGCTGACCCTCAGGGAGGCGTGGAACGCGTGTATTGGAGGGAGAGCGCTGGGGGGCTCGGTCTGAGCCCGCTCCACGGCACGGCTTTCTGTCTGCAGAGCTTACGATGGGGGAGGGGCGGCAGCGGAGGAAAGAAAGAGAACAAGGCTGCCGTCCACACAGTTGCCGCAGTGCCTAGTGCTCAGAAGGAGGCTTCCAGTGGGTGGAAGCCCAGCCTCTGAGGGCACTTTAGAGAGCAGCCAGGGACAAGGTGGGTCCACATATGTACCTGCCCAAACTTGAGACCCCCCCCTTCCCACTTTTAAGGTCCAGGAAGGCTTTATCTTACTAGTACCCTCCTGTCAGTTTTCTCCCCTATAAAAGTCTAGAGAACCCCATTTCAATTGCATTGCTCAGGATTCTTTTTGATTGCAGACGACAGAACCCCAACCCAAGCTCATTTCAGAAAAGAAGGGAGTTTGCTGGTTGACTTAACGAGAAAGTGTAGGGTGCAGTGGCCTTCAGGCACAGCTGGATCCAGGAGCTCGAAAGATCTCACTGGGCATCATCTTTTTCAGTCTGATTTTACTTGTGTTGGTTTCACTCTCAGGTAAAGATGGCCCAGGAGCGCTAGTCTTAGGGACTCTTTGGAACTCTCAACTTGGAAGATCAGGGTCATACTGTCTTCTCTGTTCTAGCAACATCTTGGGCAGGACTTTGACTTTTTGGACTCGAGTCACATGCTTGTCTCTGTGCTGATTTCTGTGGGTGGGGAAATGCTGTTCTCTCATTGGCTGGCCTTGGATCATGTGACCTCAGCCAGCTCATATGATGGTCCTGGAGATGGTGGGGCTGTAAAACCAACAAGAAAAGCTGCTACGCTCACTCGGAGCAGGCAGGAGTTTTCCCTAAAGGAAAGCAAAGAGGGGTTGGTTACCAGATGAAGAGGAAATTGTGTCTGGGAAGGTGGAGTCCACCAGCGCCTGACAGTCCGGAGGATGATTCCTGACATCGCCCCAGGAGAACCTTCTTGCTTTCCGGGGCCCTTATACCTCACGCCGAGGAGGTCCCACAGGCACACAGGTCTGGGAACACAGTAGGTGCTCAGTACACGTCTGGGAAGTACACGGTGGGCACTGCAGCCACGCGCATCAGGGACTCTTCCTGTCTTGTACCATGCGGGTCCGTGTGTGTGAGAGACAGACAGACGGACAGAGGGAGAGGGGGTGTGCACAAGGGCCATTCCCACCCCTGCTGCTGGGATAGGGAGCCCTTTGGGGGTCTGGCCCCGGTGACCCCCCACCCCAGGTATGCAAGTTGTCTAAAGCCGGCTTCTTCCTCCTCTGCTCCCATCAGCTCCAGGTCAAGATCTACGCGCGTTTGACGCTAATGGAAAGCTGCCTTGTGACTTGTGCAGTGGCCTGAGCGAGCCGCATGTGACAGTGAAGGGGCCAGGCTGGGCTGCCTCTCCACTCCACAGGGAGGGCTGGGAGGGCCACGCTCGGGGCCGCCACGCCCATAAGGCCAGCCTCTGGGCTCCAGGGCCAGGACCCCGGCTCTCTGCTCTCAGAAGAGTGCCAAAGCCTGCCCTCCCAGTGGCCAGCTTAAAGGGGGGTAGCCCTCGGCTGGCCCGGGCTTGGCTGTGTGGGAACAATTCCAGAATTTCAGGCATTTGGAAATAAAGCAGCTGCGGCGCCAGGCCGCCCGAGAGCCCCCTCCCCTATCCAGCCCGTCAGGTCAGCTGCCCACGAAACCTGGTGCCCAGGAGACCTGCAGGAGGCTGCAGAGAGATCTGAGGAAGAGAAAAACTTTCTTAGCCAGCACTTCAAATGGACACCCTCTTCAAGCCCTCAAGGCCACAACTTTCTTCTCCTTTGAAATCTGCCCGTGTTTCTGGGTTTCTAGGGGCCTGGCTGGGCTGGAAATAGAGGTGCATTCCGCGCGTTCATTTACTTTGCAAATATTTGCTGAGCACCTCCTGGGGGCCAGGCGGGGGGGGGGCCCTTGGCACCTTCCTCCTCTTCCTCGTCAGCAAGCAAAACAGAGAAACGCGAGACTTCATGGAACTTGTGCCGAGTGCAGGAAGACAGAAGAGGAGCAAAGAGAGAATGCAGAAGTAAATTAGGAGGTGAGGATGTGCTAAGTGGTGCATGAAAGCAGGGCAGGCAGTCCTCCTATAGAGCACAGGGAACTCTATCCAATCTCCTGGGATAAACCAGAATGGAAAAGAATATGAAAAAAGAAGGTATATATGTGCATAACGGAGCCACTTTGCTGTACAGGAGAGACTGGCACCACATTGTAAATCAACTACACTTCAATTAAAAAAAAAAAAAAAAAGCAGGGCAGGCAGGATGCGGACAGCCAGAGGGGGTGGCCTCCCTTTTACGTTCGCTGGTGGGCGAGGCAGCCCCGGCGCTGGAAGCCACGTGGCAACACCTCCCACGTGTGTTTTTAGGCTTCCTTGGCTGGCACGCGGAGGACAGAGGACGGTAAGGGTGGCAGGGACACCAGGGGGAGCCTACCGCGTGATCCAGGGGTGATCCAGCCAGTGAAGCGGGCAGATTCCAGATGGGCTCCGAAGATAGAGCCAGTGGGGTGTCCGGAGAACTTGGATTTGATCTGAACAGCTGGAAGAATGCGGGTGGCGGGCAGGGAGGGCCATCCCTCGCTCAGTCTACGGCACGGCCAAGTGGGGGAAGCAGGTCTACCAGATAGCCAAGTGGGGGAAGCAGGTCTCCAGTCTGGAGTCCGGGACAGAGGGCTGAGCTCGGGGGAGGCATCCACGAGTCATAGTGACCATTCACTGCTGTGAAGACATCTTTAATTCCAAGACCCATGCAGTGCAAACATTTATTGGACACCCTGCCGTGACCCCTAGAGAACTACCCTCATGGTGTAGGGTCAGGACCCCGGCTGTTCTGAGTCCTCCTGAGGGTGAGAACCAGCCTGCAGGCGGGTCACCTGACCTTCTACAGGCTGGGCTCTGCCCCTCAAAGCCCCTCCGAGAGCCCTGACGGCCACACGGGACAGGGTCTGCTCCTATGCCCGAGGTCCTGTAATGCAGTGAGAAGTGACCAAGGGAGAGCCCACTTTCCCACCACGTTCCATGGGGGCTGCACCTAGACCTCAGGGTGGCAAAAGGAAGCTGCAGTGTGCGTGCGTGTGTCTGTGAGTGCACGTGGGCGTGCTGTGTGAGCGTGTGTGTGCACGTGACGCGTCTCGCGTGAGTATCTGCGTGAGTGCTGCAGGTGAGCGTGCACGGATGTGTGTGTGTGAGCGTGTTTGTACTTACGCCTGGTTTAAAGAGTGACCAAGTGAACTCATGCAGAAAGAAGCCAGGGTCAGAGCGCTGTGCCACTAGACTTGGGAGGAGCAGGTCCTGGGGTGGGGGCTTGGCTGGCACGTTCCTCCCTGGGACTCACATTCCCACATGCCCCCGCGGTGGGAGAAGCTCTGCCCTGGACCGGACCGAGGAGGCTGGACGAGGGGGACCTGAGAGGTGGAGGGCGGGGAGAGGAAGTCAGCCCCGTCTGGGCAGTGGGTGGTCATCTGGGCAGGAGGGCCCCGGTGGGGAGGGTGCGCCCACACCCCCAGCGGCTACTTCCTGTGAGTGGCCTGTTTGGACCTTGGCATATAAGTAACTAATGTACGAGGGGGTCAGCTATGGGCACTGGAGCCTCCACAGGAAGTGTGGCCTGTGCTCAGTGGTGCGGGAGGGCAAGGATGCGTTCATGGTCAGGATGAATGGTGGCTGGGGTGGGGTCATGGCCGACAGGACGGTCCTGGCCAGAGGTGATTTCCCGTGGCCAGGTGGCCCTCTCCGTACACTGGCAGCCAGCCTGAACAGGGGTGCGGAGGGTGGGGGATGATTCGTGCAGTGTTTCCAAAGGAAAATTGGAGTTTAGGATGCTGACCTGAAAGCAGAGAGTGAAATGCCATGAAATGGTCCAGACTCTCTAGAAAAGGGATTACCTTGTTTCCAGCACTGGGGACATCGTCAGCAACACCACCACCATCACCATCACCATCATCACCACCACCGTCACTGTTATCACCACCACCATCACCATTATCACCACCACCATCATCACCACCACCGTCACCATTATCACCACCATCATCACCACCATCACCATTATCACCACCACCATCATCACCACCACCGTCACCATTATCACCACCATCATCACCACCACCATCACCATCATCACCACCACCGTCACCACCACCATCATCACCACCACCGTCACCGTTATCACCACAACCATCACCATCATCACCACCACTGTCACCACCACCATCATCACCACCACCGTCACCGTTATCACCACAACCATCATCACCACCACTGTCACCATTATCACCACCACCATCACCATTGTCACCGCCACCATCATCACCACCACCGTCACCGTTATCACCACCACTGTCACCGTTATCACCACCACCATCACCATTATCACCACCACCATCATCACCACCACCGTCACCGTTATCACCACAACCATCATCACCACCACTGTCACCATTATCACCACCACCATCACCATTATGGATATCCCCACCACTCATCACCACCACTGTCACCGCCACCATCATCACCACCACCGTCACCATTATCACCACCACTGTCACCGTTATCACCACCACCATCACCATTATCACCACCACCATCATCACCACCACTGTCACCATTATCACCACCACCATCACCATTGTCACCACCACCATCATCACCACCACCATCACCATTATCACCACCATCATCACCACCATCACCATCACCATCATCACCATCACCGTTATCACCACCACCGTCACCATTATCACCACCACCATCATCACCATCAAACCACCATGACCATCATTATCACAGTCTGGTCACTACTACTTGGGGGGTAATGACTGGATATTCCTGTTTACCCCACATACTTCCATCCCTCTCTCTCCTGCCTCCACTGTGCTCCAGGAAGCTGCCCAGCAGGCGGTGACTTGGCTCACCCGGCCCCGTCACCCTCTGGCTTCCAGCTTGGGCCTAGCCAGTCGGAGGCAGGGCAGGACTGGCATGGAGGAAGCAGATGGGGGAGGTCCTGCTCTGCTGCATCCCACAGTGAGCGTCTCTCCAGGAGCACAGGTCCTGCTAGGTGGTCCTTCCCAGGGCTCCTGCCCTCACCCTGGTGACAGCTTTCCTTCCTGTGCCCCTTCCGCCTGGGGTGGTCATAGTTTCTACTCGCACAGGTGCCTTGATGCCTCAGCAGCCCTTGTTGTTTCCCTCAACCCTGCCAACGCCTCTGAAACGTTCTTTTCACTAACAGACCTCTTCCACCGCCCCCCATGAGTGGGCCATCTGTCTCCTGCTCGATCCTGAAAGATGCCAGTCACGTGGTGCGCCAGGCGTGCCACACTCATCCCGGAGAACGCCAGCAGCATCTGTACAAGGCCCCCATCCCTGAGCCCGGGGATCCAGGCTGAGCTCAGGGATGCGGCCTGGCCTGTGGGTCCTGCTCCAGAAGCTGGCGTGGAAGCCAGCACTAGGGGGCCTGTTGGGGTCAGACAGGCCTGGGTGTAGTGGGGATTGGCCCGTCACTGACGGGGGCGATGCAAAGTGGCCCTGGAACTTGCCCTGGTTGCTCCCGGGGTGCCAGGAGATTCTGCTGGGTGGGGGGTGGCCTCGGGCCTTGGGGAGAGAGGAAAGACAGGCCCTCGCCACGGGGAATACAGCACCCTCTCCAAACAGCGCCGGGTGGGGAAACACAAATTCTGGGGTAACACCCGTCTCCCCGACCCCTCTTGCCTTCCCTCTTTTCCTGCCTTCTCCCTGTCGCCTACCCCCGTCCGCTTCCAGGTCTGTGTTCACAAAAGCAGCCCCTTTGTTTTCCCCTCCCTCTCCCACCCCTGGTCCTGTTTTCCCTGTCCTGAAGCCGCCCTCAGACCTCAGGGCACCTCACTGCTGTCAGCAGGTCATGACCCCGCGCAGGGGCCCAGAGCCAGGTCCTCAGCCCTTCCGTCCCCTGGACTCCGGATCCAGCCCACCCAGCGGGGACACGCCATTTCCACGTGTGGACAGGTTTCTGGGGCCGGCTCCTTCCCAAAGGGTCCCCCACTCCTGGGTCTTGGGGACACCTAACCCATCAAAGTGGGGTCAGTGGCTCCTAGAGGGAGCACAGTCCCAGGGCAGGATGCAAATTGGTCCCCCTGGAATGAAATGGAAGTTTCTGGAGCAGAGGCCACCCAGGTGGGGAGAGGGGCTGGCCAGGGGTCGAGACTTTGCTTACCTTCCCCTGGGATCCTGGCCTCTCCCATGGGTCCTTTTTCCTTTCCTTCCAGATCCAACCCTTGGTGTGACTGCAGGTGCTGTCACCCTTACTTTCCCCTCCTGTCTCTTTCCTTCCTTGGTGACAATAGTGACAATAAACACTACACGCCCCAGCACCGCTGGTCAGCAGACGCATAAGTGCCGTTTGACGGGGCAGGGCTGGGTGGTGGGGCTCGCCCTCTCCTGGAGAACTCTCCTCTGCGCGGAAGCCACGAACAGCACCCCAGAGATCTGGGAGGGTCCCAGGTACCCACGACAAAGCCGCCGTTTCTTTGGAATCTCGGGTTTTGACTTAAAACTCATTCTCGTGCTGCATTCTCCTCCACGCCAGTGGGCGCTTCACACTGAAAGCTCCCGGGCGGCCCTGCTCGCCCTTGCCCAGAGCCTTCGGGTCTGCGCCTCGGCCCGTCAGGTGCTGGTGACAGCTCACAGCACCGACTGTCTGCCCAGATGACGGTACAGTCGCCCAGCCAGCAGGCAGGGAGCCAGATCCAGAGCCTGGGCTGGGCCTGCGAAGGGCAGGGTGGGGACCCAGCCGCTGGAACAAAGGCCTGTTTACTGGGGCGGGAGGATGCCCGCTGCAGGCTTGCCAGGCTCCGTGGGCTCCACCCAGAGAATCACAATGGGCAGCCTGTGAACCGGCCACCCGATCCTCCCGGGCCGCCGGGCCTGGCGCCGTGGATGAGGCGAGCAGAGAAGAGAAGTCGTGGCGAGGAGCCTCCATGTCCTCGGCGGGACGAGACGCACGTGCACGAGGTCAACCGAGACCGCGTGGGCAGAGCGCCAGGGCCAAGCGCGGGAGGCGGCACAGTGGCCCCAGAGCTGCCCACGTGCTAATCCCGGAACCTGTGAGTATGTTACCGTCTACAGCACAGGGCAACTCAGGTTCCGAATGCCCTACCCCCGAAGCGGGAGGATGACCCTAGATTCCCTGGGCGGGCCTGGGGTACTCGCAGGGGTCCCCTAAATGGGGAAGGGGAGAATCAGTGTCAGAGAGATGCAGCGTGAGAAATACTCGGTGCCCATCGCTGGCTGTGAGTAGAGGAGGGGCCACGAGCCCAAGAGAGCAGGCCCCCCGGAAGCTGGAAAGCCCTGGAAACGGATCCTCCCCCGGAGCCTCCAGAGGGAAGCAGGCCTACCCATGCCTTGCCTTCAGCCCAGTGAGACCCGTGGAGGACGCCTGACCCCAGAGACCGTAAGAGAATAAACCTGTATCGGAAGCCACGAGTTTGTGGTCACTTGTTACGGCGACAGGACTCTTGCTCGGAGTGATGGGCAGCGTGGAAATCTCGATTCTGTCCTCCGTGGCATGGGACCGGGAGGCAGGCACAGCCTGGGGTCCCCCTGCCTGAAACCTGAGGATCACAGCAGCCTCTGTTAAGGGCGGGGACAGTTAAGGGAGATGACATACCCAGGGCCCTCGGTGTAGCAACCACACAGAATAGGAGGCAACCCAGGGTCACGGCCAGCTCCTCCCCGCCCAGGACATGTGCCCAGAACGCTGGCCGGTCCGCTCTCGGGGGTTAGGGCCCCTTGCTAGGGCAAGGGGGAGGGCGGCGGGGAGCCGGCTTCGGGCATGCGGGAAGAGGGGCCGACAGACTGGGGAGCCTGGAAAAGGGGGCCGTGTCCCTTCGCAGATGACCAGAGGCATGGGCGTCCGCTCAAGCAGGGGCCTCCTGCTCTTGCAGCCCAAACGGGTTGCAGGTGAATGAAGATGTTGATCCTTCCTGGCCCGGGGCTGCACCTGGGGCCCGGGCTGGATGGACGCCACCCTGCACCCAGCCCCGTCCCCTGCCAGCAAGGGGCCCCAGGGGCACCCAGCCTCTCCTGGTCATCAGGGCACCCTCCAAAGATAAGCATCTTCTGCCAGGTCAGGACGTGGGAGACTTTGGGAAGCAGGTGCAGGGCACTGGGCGGGGGTCACCGTGGATGGCTAGAGTGACGCAGGGCCGAGTGGCCTGGCAGGGAGGGTCAGGGTCATTCCACAAGCCCGGCCTCCTCCAACCCTCCTCCAGGTGCAAAGGGCAGGGCGGCCACTGGGCAAAGGCCTGGCCGCCGGATGCCCTGACCACCGTGGGCACGGGCCCCAGCTCCCGGGCGGGAGGGGTCCCGAGGCGATGAGGATGGAGTGGGATGTGGGGATCCCCGACCAGCAAGTGAGGCAGGAGGAGGTGGGGCGCTGTCCCTGCGAGCTGCCGGGCTGTGGGGGCCCTGCCAGGCCTCAGGACCCCCCGACGCAGAGGGGCCCTGACTGTCCTGTCGGGCAGGCCTGCTAGTCGCTCCCTGGGGCGGGGGGTGCGATTTGAATCTTGAGGGTCTGACACCCAGATGTGCCGAACTGGAGCCCCGCGCTCTGCGGACCCACCCGACCTACACACGGGCCCCTTTGCTCCTCTCTCTCAGGGGAACCCACCCCCCCAAGCTGGGGCTTCATACGGAGCTGGCCCTGGAGAGGGGGTCCTAGTGGGGACAGAACCGGAACATTCCTGAGATGAGGCCTGTGATTCAGGCTTGAGGCTGAAACAGAACTGCTAAGGGCGGGTGTGCCCAGGGTCTTAACCCAGAGGAGCCCCGGCCGCAGCTGGAGGACGGGAGGGGGGCCCGAGAAAGCCCGCCTGGACGTCCCCTGACCGGAGCGGGGCCCGGCCGGGGGCTCACTGCGCAGAGGAGGCACCTTGGAAACCACTCAGGCCCGTGGCCCAGCGTGTCCTGATCCACAGGCAGAGGCGCTTCTGTCCCACGGAAGCCCCGGGCTGGGCGGCACAGAGCGTGCCCGGGGGGACCCAGGGGCTGCCAGGCCTTTGCCGCGTGGAAAACCAGTGCCCCAGACCGCGGGCCCTGCTCACCAGCCCTCAGAAATGTGAGGTGAGCCCTCAGGGTCCAGGCTCTGTGGGTGAAGGGAAGGGTCCCACCCCCGGGGGGTCCACTCGGAGGGCCCGTCGCCCACCTCTGGCCAGTGCTCTACGAGCCCCCACCCCAAGGGGTGCCTGGGGGCTCCTGCGGCCGAGGCACGCTTCCTAGGCGCCCAGAGGCCGGAGGTGAGCACGTGTCCACCCTTGCCCTTACGCTGAGCCCCAGGGACGACGCTGCCTGCGCTGGCAATGGCACCAAGGCAGCCCCTGCCCCACCCTGACTAAGGGGAGGGAGGGAAAGAGGAGGCCCCAGATATCCCAGCCTGGGCTCCCCGCTGCCCAGCCAGGTGGCCTCACTGTTCCCAGGGTGTGGGCCCCAACCCCAAGGCCCGCCCCACCCACCGCGCTGTAGGGGGCTGGGAGCTTAGCACGCGTGCCGCTCTTTGCGGCCAGACGCCCTTCCCATCCCTCTCAGCCTGGTGTCTCCGCCCTCCCAGGAGGCCTCCATCATGAGTCAGGCCCACGCTGGGGTCGGGCAGAAGCGGCCTGGTGGGCTCAGACTCCGGAGGCCACACCCTCCAGCTGGCGGCCTGGAGCAGGGGAGCGGAGGAGGGCGTCTGCCCTGCCCGTCCCGCCTACCTCGCAGCAGTCCAGGCCGCTGCTCTCCGAGGCCTTGCTCAGCCAGTTCTGCAGGCCTGGGCGGGTCATGGTGACAGCATTTCACCGGCTGAGGATTCTTTGGCATCACGTCCTGTGGCTCTGTCCTGAGTGGCTCAGAGGTCAGGTGCCATGCTCAGAAACGGCCAGCCCCAGCCCCTGCTGGCCAGGAAGAGCCAGGGCCTCCGCAAGCTGGACTGTCCTGAGGTGGACCCACCCAGAGATCACAGGGCCAGCGAGGGGGTAGCAGGCCTGGGCGGCTGGGGAGCTGGCAGGCAGAGGGGAGGTCTCCAGGGGTCTGAGCCACTCGACGGGGCCAGGACAGAGCCCCACAGTCACACGGAGCCCCTGGGGGTCGCGGGAGAAGTAGCCCCTGCTCCCATCCTGGCCCTGCCTCAACCCGTCTTGGCCTGTGCCTGCCTGCCTCCTCTGGCCTCAGTTTCTTGATCTGAGACACCAGGTTGGACCAATTAGATGAGCTCATAGTTAGGACAGGGGACAGTTCTGCTAACCTGGCGTAGGCGCTGAATGGTGGCCCTGAAAGAGATGTCTGCCCAGACCCGAGAACGTGGCCTTTCGTGGAATGCGGCCCTTGCAGATGTGATCAAGGGAAGGGCAGAGATGAGGGCGTCATGGCTCAGGGCGACCCCAAGTCCAGTGACGGAAAAGAGACACAGACCCGCAGGGAGGGGCCACGGGAGGATGGAGGCAGAGATGGGGTGATGCGTCTACAGGCCGAGGCGTGCTGGCCACCGGCAGGAGCTGGACAGGCCTGGGTCAGACCCTCCCTCACGTCCTCAGGAGGAGTAGCTGCCCCCCGCACCTTGACTTCGGATTTCTGGCCTCCAGAGCTGTGAGAGAGGGATTTCTGTGGTCTAAGCCGCCCGCTTTGTGGCCACTTGTTACGCGGCCCCAGGAAACGGCTACAGCCGGACACTCAGGGCGAGGGACACTCCAGTGAGTCACCCCAGAGCCGTCAGGAGTGGAAGGCGGGGAGGGAAGGCCCTTGACGTGGTCACAAGGCGCAAGGCGGGGAGGGAGCAGACCGTGGCGGAGGTGTCGGCTGGCACGGAGCGCTTTTCTGCCGCACCTCTGAGCGCGACTCCGGCCTTTCTGCCCCCTCCCGCCTGTCCTCACAGGGCACAGCACCCGCTTCCTGGGGTGACCGGCCCAAACTGGACCCCCAGCGGGCAGCCCCCGACTGGGGGTGTCAGTGGTGGAGCCAGAGCCGCCTGGCCTCCGAGCCAGGGAAGCACGGGCGGTGAGACCCCAGGTCGGCGGGCCCCGAGCAGAGTCTGAGCGTTCCGATGGGGTATGGGGTCCCCTCACTGCCGGGCCTGCATGGCCACTTGGCAGAGGTGGGGGTGGGGTGGGACCCCCGAGGACCCCTCCAGCTGGATCCTTGGATTCTCCGAGGAGAGGGGAGCGTCGCCTGCCCTCCTGCGGACCAGGGCAAGGTGGGCCCGAGCGAAGGGCGAGCGTCAGGTGCCCCATGCGCTCTGCGGTGGCGCAGCACGCGGGCTCTGACCTCCGGGCACTGCAGCGCCGCTGGGAGACACCACCCGCCCCCGGGCTGAGGGCACAGCGTGGCTGGGAGCAAGTGGTGGCATCGAGGGGCCCCAGCAGGCCGGCTGCTTGGAGGAGGGCCACTCCGAGCAGGTAAACCGAGGCCCCGCGGACACACAGGTTTGTCTCCAGGCGCAGAGGCAGAGGGAGGTGGGATTCAGGCCGTCGAGGGCGGACCCTGCCCGGAGTTGGGATACCCTGTTGTCAGGGGCGCCCTGGAGGGTGCTGGGCTGGTGACAGGAGGACACCTCACTCGTTTCAGCTCAGACCAGGTTGAGGGGAGTTGGGGGGACCCCCGCAAGGGCCCTTGCAAGGATCAAGAGTCGAGTCTCCAAGGTGACAGGTGCTTTTGCTCCTGCCCCAGAGAGGGAGGGCTCAGAGACAAAGGGAGGGCTGAGAGGGCCACACACGGGAGGTGCGGGTCATACCGCTGACCCCGCTGGGTTCTCTGCTCCCAGCAAAGTGCTGGCCGACACCTGGCCTCCGGGTCTCTTAAAGCGATTGTTTTTCCGCCACGTTGTGGCAGCTGTGTTTTCATTAGGGTCCTCTGGGGATGCTTCCGTCTCAGTGAAGCTGCAGGTTTGCCGTAGCGCCCAAGGCCCTGCCAGGTCTCTCAGTCAGCTGGAGTCCTCGGTGGCCGCAGGATGGCCAGCCACCTCTCCCGGGAGCGCTCCCGAACCCCCTGGGGGCAGAGAATCCGGTTCCACTCCCTCCTCTCGGGGCCTGACCCCGGGATGCTTGCATCGTGGGAACTGCTTTCAGCAGCCCCTTTGCCTGAGCCATCCAGCGCGCGCGGGGGGCCCAGACCGTGGGCTCAGCAGGCAGCGCTTGGTGGACGTGCAGCCCGTCTCTCCCGGGACCCTCTGGGCTTGCAGGGGAGCCGTGATGTCACCACGGTTCCACGCGGCTGCCAAGCGCCCAGCGTGAAGGCCCCTCCTGGCCAGCTCGGCACTGACGCAAATCAGAAGCTTCTAGCCGTCTGAGCGGCTGCCACCTGGTCCTCCGCCGCAGCCCTGTGGTCCAGGGCGGGGAGGGTAAGCAGCGGCGGGCCCCAGCGGGGGACCTGGCATTTGAGATAATCAGCTGCTCTTTAAAGGGCAGCCAGCGTGGCATGGGGGGCTCCTTGGAGGTTAAGGAGAGCCAGCCGCTCTCACAGCCCCTGGTGAGGTCCACCACCCTGCGTCTCCATCCAGCGGGGCCTGGGGTCCTGGTCATGGCTGCTGGCCCAAAGTGGCACTAGGGGCATGGGAGGACGTTAGGCCAGGGGGACCCACCCCGGGGACAGATGGGGGCAGGGGACAGGGCGGCCCCTGCGTGGCCTCAGGCAGGGTGGGGTGGAGCTCCATCTTCCCCTGGGTCTCCTTTCACCGTGGGTGTGAATAGCAGCCTTCCAGAGCTGCTACCGCGAGGTCTCCCTGAGCCTCCGAGGGGCTGGTGGAGTCTCACCTTTCGGCAGAGCCTCACCAGAGCGACCCACAGACGACACACATCCGGGGCTCCTTGGAGGGATGTGGGGAGCCGGGCATGGCGATCAGGTGGACCCAGGGCAACCTTCCTGGCGTCTCCGGCTGAGAGCCATCCTGGGGACCTGCCTGCCCCGGAGAAGGCCACCTCAGCCTGCCTGCCGGAGCGTCCTGTCCTTCCTTAAACACGCACACACAGGCTCATACACGTACACACACGTGTACGCACGTGTGCACACAAACACACAGGTGTGCTAGCACCCGCGAACATGTGAACACATGCGTGTGCCCCACACTCTCACACAGTGTGCATGCCCAAGTAGACACACATGCAGCACACCCACACGCACACATGCGCGGGGGTTCAGCTGCCTTCCATTCCCAGATCAGCGCTTGCTGTCTCCGACAGGGCACGTTCCAGGATTTTGACCAATTCCTGCTCAATACAAGCACGCCCACCGCTGTGCAGGCAGGACCCTCCAAGGCGGAGGCGCTGCCGCTGCCCTGTGAGGCCCCTCAGGACGCTGGGCCTGCGGCCGCTGCCCAGCCTCCAGCCCTGACCCTGAGTCGGGGCCACGGGACTCCGGGTCACCACGAGGTCAAGGGCTGGCGAGTCCTCTGTTCTCTTGTTGCTGTGTCTGTTCTCCTTCCTCACCCCCACCAGAGCCCTGCTGCACTGTTCTGGATGTTTCCACCCGCAATCCCAGGCAGCTCTGGGCCCTTCTGCATGCAGATGGATGAGGTGCGGCAGGGGTTAGGAAGGAAAACGGCCATGGCAAGAAGCAGACAGACAGACAGACAGACAGAGGAAAGGCTGGGTCTTGCAGGAGACCCCAGGCTGCTGGCGGGGCTTCTCAGAGGGTGGCTTGGGGGCCCCTGAACTGGACCTCCTGCTCTGGGGTCGGGAGGTCTGCAGGCTTCTGGGCAGCCCTACGTCCTCAGCCACCAGAGCAGAGCCTCGCGGGGCCAGACCGGCCTGGCTCCTGGGCCCACCTGGAGGGGGGCACCTGGGGCTCCTCAGGAAGGGCTGTTCCCCTCCCCTGGCCTCCCTTCTGGCGCCCTCTTTCTGCTCGTGGGCGGAGGCTGGTCTTCGTTTTGTTTTGTTCTAATAACCTAAACAATTGGCACAGAGGCCGCATCAGCTGATGGGCAGTCGGCCGACGGTCACGCTGTCCACGCGGCCAGGCTGGCGGCCGTCACGTGCAAGCGGGGCGGGGACTGGGTGGGCGAGCCCAGCAGTGGCGCCCCAGGCTCAGCAAAGGCGCCCCAGAGGTAGAAGCACCCCCCTCCCCTCCGCTCCCCTCCCCACACCGAGGGGAAGAGGGGCAGGAGGGTTGAGTCTCCCCTCCTCTCCGAGGCAAACAGACCTGGCCGCCAGCCCTGCGCCCCCGACAGAGGGCCCTTTCTTCTGTGCTCCAGCTGAGCAAGGCCGACGGCGGCCAGCACTTTCTGCTGTCCTGCCCACTGCCTCTCGAGCTGCGGCGGCAGCGCCCCAAAGCCGGTATTCGCACACATTCCAACCTGCCCTTTGGTTTGTGAGACGTAAATATTTGTTCTTCCATTAAAAAAATAATCAGAAGTTATCCTGTAAGTGGAGTGTACACACTGGCGCCCTTCAAAAAGCAAACGCTGATCTTTCTAAAGGTGGAAGGAGAGAGCCGGGCTGGGCGGCTCTGGGAGTGTAGGCCTGCCCTCTCTGTGCTGCGCCCATCTGCCTGACTGCTCTGGAAGCTCAGGCAGCATGCAGGTGAGACTGCGTGGGGGGCGAGGCAGCCCTGGCATCTCTCAGCCCAGCCCACGCCTGGGGGTGAGTCTTTCCGGCCCCAAGTCTTCACAGGGCCTGGCTGGAAGCAGCTGGCAGTGAGAGAGACAGTGGGAAGCTGTGCTCCGGGCAGAAGGTCTGCATCTGAGCCTCGGCTCTGCCTTGTCCTTGGCACACGAAGTGGGCCGCCTGCTCACCCTTGCCGGGCTCCCGCTCTCTTCGTGTAAAACGACGGGGTCCCAGCTGCTTTGTACCGCCGCTGCCCTCCCCGGTGAGCGAAGCTGGAGCTGGCGGTCCGGGCCGCGCTCTGGGGAACCCGCGGTGGGCGCTTTGCAGGTAGCACTTAGAGCGGCCTCGCGGCAGCCGAGCTGGGAATATTTACACCACGGGCATCGGCAAGCGCAGCAAATCCCGGCTGTCTGAGAGCGGCTCACGCGTGCGCCCCTAGCTCTGGTCATCGGAGCCCCTCCCACCTCTCAACCCTGGGGCCAAATCAAGGACTAGAAAACGTATACGACGTGCCAGCATGTAAGAGGCCCTTTCGAAAAGATTCGCAGGAATATACCCAGGAAAACAAAGGAACAGTGACATAAACGCCCAGGCCACGCTCTCTCCGGTCCCCAGCAGGCCCCGTCCCTGGAGACCAGGCTCTCCCGGGGGCCAGACTCCCGTGGGCGCAGCAGGCTGCTCAACCTCAGGGACGCTTGCACAAGGACGCCGCGTCTGCGGGCTCCGGGAAGTCCTGAGGGTGGCTCCCCCGACCCGCACGGCTACGGCTGCCCTGGCTTCCTCACCGCCTCCTTTAAATACTTACGGAGAAGCCTGTGGTCTCTTTGGATCTGGGTGTGCACACGTCTGAGGCCTGGCCCCGGCTCTCTTCCACAGGGGCTCCTGCAGGACGTGCTCCCTGACGGGCCCCCGCCGAGGGAGCCCCGCGGGCGGGGTGGCAGTGCAGAGGGAAAGGGGCCAGGACCCCCGTGATCTCATTCGGGCCCCTGGCATCGCCCTCTGACCCAGGCTCTGGGCTTGAATCATGAGAACCCCGTAAGGTAACGTACGTGGGCAGCTGCTGCCTGGTGGAGGCTCAGGCAGGATGAGCTTCCTCTTCGGCCTGACCGCGTGCCCCTGCGCTCCCTGGACGCGCCCGGAGCTTCCTGGGTCTGGGTAGGGGAAGGGTTTGTTTCTTTTCTGGCAGCACCAGGAGCCAGAGATTAGTCAAGAGCCCTCCTGAGTGAGGGTGCGGGGCGGGGGAGAAGGTGGTCCCACGGGAAATGCCAAGCGGCAACTGGGGCACTTCGTGAGCGTGATCCCATGCCCGTGAGTGGGTGGGCCGTCCTTACCTTTGTCCTCCTAGAAAGCATGCCTCCACCTGGAGGCCCGCCAGGCTGGGCTCTCCCTCTTATAGGAAGCAGCTCTGTCCCCAGCCTATCTGGCTGGTCTTACTATCCTTCTCGCTCCTCCTGGGTCTCCAGCCTCCAGGGGACCCTTCTCAAGGGCCTGAGGACATTCTGCCACCCTGTCAGCCTGGAGGATGCTTCTCTACTTGTCCCGAAGACAGGGCAGCCTCCCGCCAGGTGCCCTCTGCGTTCCACATTCTGGAAGGCTCCCAAGAGCAGACGTCCAGTGAAAGGCAAGCCTGCCTCTGCAGTCACGCGGGTTTCCAGCCGGCACCCCCCTCCCCTGACGCGCGGTCACCCATCCCTGCCTTGAAGCCGCGGCGGCTGGGAGACGGCGAGGTGGGCTGCCAGGGCCAGGGGTGAGCAGCCACCGCCGCGGGGCCCTTGGGAGGCTGCCTGTCAAACAGCACAGGACACGTGATCCCCGAATCCAAACTCCCAAGGCAGAGAGTTCTGCAGGTGGGCCACGTGTGGCCACCGGCCGCTTCCCGCACGGGCCACATCTGTTGGAGGGTTCTTCCTGGCTCACTCGGCATGGAGTCCCCTGCCAGGGACGTCGGGGACGCTTGGCTCTGTCCTCAACGCTGTGACGTCTGGACTCTGCAGTTTGGGCCAAGATAGAAAACGGGTGGAATGTTCCTGAGACGAAACCCCTCATCCCGCTGTCCGGTGGTTCCCAGACCACATCGAGTGGGTCAGAAAGCTGTCCCTCTCCTGGTCACAATACCCCTCGCGGGCTGGCGACAGAATGTCCTCTCGATGTGTCTTAGGCGGGAAGTGGAGCCCACAGAACTCTCTGAGGCCTTACAGCGGACGAGCAGGGGCAGCAAGACAAGGGCCTTGGGTGGTCTGAGCCCAGCTGTTCTAGCGGGTGCTGAAGGCCACGCCCAGATCCCCCTCCCCCTCCACGTGGCTTGGGTCTGCCTTAGACACCTCCCACCGGAGAACCGGCGGCACCCCCAGCCCAGGCCCGCCCCTCCCTCTAGGACCCGCCTGAGGAGGCACGGACGGCCCCCCACCAACAAAAAACATGGCCCAATACCCCAGGCTCCTCCCCGTTGTCCCCAGAGCACGAGGGGCTGGTCAGACCTCTGCCCCTACCAAGTTGCCTCTGCTCCCTTAGCCCAGCACTCTCAGGACGGGATGAGGCCGTTCTCTCTCCTTCAAGGGCGCAGGAAAAGCTCAGCTCTTCTCGGATTCCTCCTAGGGCGCCTGGTGGAGTCCACACTCGTGTTCTGCGGCTGACTCAGAGAGGGAAGGCTGTGGCGGGAAACACACACAGTGGCAGATTCCTTCCCGGTCCTCAGGCTCCGACCCCGACCCCACAGGGCTGGACGCCCGCTAGGCTGGTGACGGACGTGGCCACAGGCAGGGAGGGGACATCAGGGCCAGAGAAGCCCAGGTCCAGCGGGAAGAGGCCTCAAGGTCAGCAGGGCCACGGGGACCCTCCGCTGGAGGCAGGAGGAGGGACAGGATGCAGAGTCTGCTTTTAAAAGTCATGTATTGATTTTCTTGCGTTTTAGAAAAACGCAGAGGATCCAAACCGTGGTTGCAGGGATATTATCCCTGTGGCCAAGGCTGAGTCCGTAGTGATGTTAGCCTTGAGCTGCCTGAAGGAAAACTAGGAAATGAGAACACAGCTTGGGCCTGCTAAGACCTTGCTGTGGCCCGTGAATGACGGAAGAGAGGGCAGCGTGGCGCGGGCCCGGGCTCTGCAGACCGTTTCTGGAAAGGGCCAGGGAGTAAACAGTTTAGGTTCTGTGGCCACTCGGTCGCTGTTGCAACCACTCGGCTCCGCCCTTGTCCTGCGAAAGCCGCCGTGGACGACGGGCAAGTGAGCGGTCGCGGCCTTGCGCCAATAAAACTTTATTTGTGGGCCCTGAGATGTGAATTTTGTATCATTTCCACATGTTGTAAAATCATCACTTCTCCTTTTCCTCCCCCTCCCCTTCCCTCCCCCACTTCCCTCCTCCTCCCCCTCCCCCTCCCCCCTCCTTCCAGCCATTTAAGTGTGTTAAAACCATTCTCAGCCGGAGGGCTGGATACAGACAGGCCAGCTCGGAGCCACAGCTGGCGACCCCGAGCCCGTCTGGGGCTCTCAGTTGTGGACGAAGTGACGGACCCAGCAGTGGGCAGGGGCTTGCTAAGCTCACAGGGCGCAGGAGCGGAGCAAGGCCTGGGGCCGCCCCAGCTTCCCCACGCTCCCTGCTTCCGCCTCCCGGGGCTCCTGGGGTGCCACAGCCCCTGACCTCAGCAGCGCCCTGCTCCTTTGGGGAGCGGCTCTGGAGGCTGCGGATCTCAGAGCCCAGCCTGCTGGGACCCCGGAGACTTGAGTGACGCCCCCGCCCCTGCTGCCCCAACCCCAAGCCCACCTCCTGGCTAGTGCGACTGGCCCAGGAGTGGACGCCAAAGCAGCACGGCCGGGCCTCCGTGGAGGCGGAGAGGAAGGGGCTCTAAGCTGGACCACCGTGCAGGCCTTGGAGCGCTGCAGCCACGACCCCTGTCCCCAGACTCCTGAGAAGTCCCCTCTGCAGGGAGAGAGGCCCCACCTGGAGAGAAGCGGGGCGGGAGAGAGCAGAGAGGTGGAGAGACCTCCAGGCCCCGGAGGCCCCGAGGCCCACCCTTCCCAGGACTCCCAATAAACTCTGCTTCTGCTTTAAGTTATTTTGAGTTGGGAGTTTGTGTTTTGTTTTCTGAAGTTCCATATCTTGAGCTCGCCCTTGACACTTCCTGAAGGAGAACCACACAGAGGAGGCTGGGCCCAGAGTTCATGGTAAGGCAGCTGCGCGGCAGGGCCAGGAGTCAGGGAGGGGCTGCAGGGAGGAATGTGAGCCGACGGGGCGGGGGGGGGGCCTCACACCCGGGAGAGAAGATGACACCCCGGGAAACCCCGCACCCTGAGCGGCCCCTCCTTAGAGCTGCCCCGGGAGACCCTGGAACACGGCCTCGCAGGCATGTCGCCCTCCAGGAGCCCCTTCCCGGTCCATCTGCCCCCGACCCCTCCAGGGGGTGCCGACACCACAGCCCAAGCTGTTGCCGCACCAAGAGGAGCCCTGGGAGCTGGCAGCTGCGCCGGAATAGTCCAGAGGCCCAGGAGGCTGTCGGACTGTGACGTGTGATAAAATCCTCAAATGTTCCAGGACAGGAAACTGGTTTAACCTTAGCGTTTCCCTGCCGATGGCTCCCGACCGTCTCACAGCACAGACCGGCTGGGGTCCTGCGAGAGGCCATGCATTGATCCGACAAGGGCCTGAAACACCTTTTGGCACGCGGCAGCTGGCAGAGACATGAATAAAAGATCCATTTGACATTAAAGCATCCCTTCTCGAAGGCAGCGCTTTATTTGCCTCTGAAGGGGACGAGGGCCTGAGGGGGAAGCTGCCCAGAGTGAGGAGGTCAGCGGCCAGGTGTGGACACCGCAGCCGCCTCTGAGCAGCTGAGGGGCCGAGGGCCCCCCGCCCCCCGCAAGGAGCTGAGGCTTGGCCCCGCCCACCAGCACACCTGGGTCCCGGGGCTCCCGTGGGAAGGGCATGCTGAGCTGGGACCTGGCCCGGCCCGTCCTGTCCGGGGGCCCCGGGGGGCCTTGATGAAGGTGGACTTGTGTGCAAAGGGAGGAGGGGTGAGAGGGGCCTCCCCGCCCTCTCTGGGGAAAGCAAGGCAGGAGGGGAGCCCGGGCGCTACCTGCGCAGAGGACGAATCCCAGAGGACCTCCACCTGCGGGCTGGAGAAGCAGAGGGCTGCTGGGGATTGTCCGGTGCAGACCCCGAAGCCCCGCTGCTTCCCACATCCCCGCCTGACTTGCACAATGTTCTGAAGCGGCCTCGGTGGGGAGAAAGCCACGGGCCTGGGGAGTGAGGGCCCCGCCTGCCTGGAGCCCTCCCGAGACGCCTCCGAACCAAGGGGGTCCTTTAGACCCTCGCTTCTTTCAACGCTATGTCAAAATTGTCCAGTGTGGCAGCTTTTAGTACAGATATAAGAATATGTGTGTAGACCCTGCGTAAGAGCATGGATCAAACTGATTAGCAGAAGTGTAGTTTTCCATTACTTCCTTTTTTTTAAAACTGTCCTAATCTTTTTTTTAAATTTGTTTATTTTTGACTGTGTTGGGTCTTCGTTGCTGCACGCAGGTTTTCTCTAGTTGTGGCGAGTGGGGGCTACTCTTTGTTGCGGTGCGCGGGCTTCTCATTGAAGTGGCTTCTCCTTATTGCAGACCATGGGCTCTAGGCGCACGGCCTTCAGTAGTTGTGGCACATGGGCTCACTAGTTGTGGCTCGCGGGCTCTAGAGCGCAGGCTCAGTAGTTGTGGTGAATGGGCTTAGTTGCTCTGCGGCATGGGGGATCCTCCCAGACCAGGGCTCGAACCCGTGTCCCCTGCATTGGCAGGCGGATTCTTAACCACTGCGCCACCTGGGAAGCTCTGCCATAATTTCTAAACAGCGTCCCACATATAATGACTGTGGTTTAAAACTCCTGAAGAAATGTTCAAGAAAGGTTTGAGTCCTCCAGCAACTTAACTGACCTCTTGAAGGCCACGGCTGCATTGAAGTAAGTTCTGGAAACAGGAGGTACCTGGGTAACCTCAGGGTATAATCCCAGAGGGACTCTCTTCACCCCAGACTTACTTGTCCTCCCTTCCCCTCCCCCTCCCCCCTCCCCTCCCCTCCTCCCCTCTCCTCCCCTCCTTCC
>NC_041221.1:13442525-13458868 GCF_002837175.3 Physeter macrocephalus | reverse complement strand
CCTTCCCCTCCCCCTCCTTCCCTCCCCTCCCCCTCCTCCCTTCCTTTCCCTCTCCTCTCCTCTCTCTCTCTCACCAGCTTCCCCTCCCACTTCCTGCCACACACTCACCATCCACTCCCTTTTCCAAACAGAGCCAGCAGCAACAGGCCCCTCTTGCCTCCACACCATTACAGGTAGTTTTGCAGGTGAGCCCTCTGACCTCCCCGCAGCTCTCATGCCAACACTACGTGCCAGGCTATGGATCCCGCTGAACCAAACTTCGGTCCATAACCACGGATGCAGCTGCTCTGGAGTGGCATCTGATAAAGGAGCTTGGACTCAGATGCCGGCTTTCCTGCCTGTGGCCCCCACCCCCGGCCCACCCCTTGGCTGAGGGAGGTCAGCTGTCCTGGACAGACTCTCCTGCCCGAGGCTCAGGAAAGGAAGTCTGGGGACGCCTGGCCCCTGGGGGCATTGAGCCTGGCGTCCTCTGTGCTAGTTCTGCGGGGCCAGCGATGTCATATACAGAATAGCTGATAATTAGCCACCAGCACAATCCAGCTGTGGGCTCCTTGCCCCCATTTTACGGCTGGCACCCCCTCTGCACAGTCCTTACACCTCCCTCCCTCCTGGGGCCTGTGAGACGGCTGCAGAGTGAACCCCAGTCGCAGGATTCACCAGGACCACTGAGCAGGTGAAGGGTGGGGGTCGAGGGGGGTGGAGGGGACGCTCAGGGCTGATGCTCAGAGGCCCATCATGTGGGCAGCTGCATACATGGTTTAAACCCTTCTATCCTCACTATAAGAATAATACATATTCATTCATAGAGAATTTGAAAATGAAGAAGACTATTTTAAAAAAAAAGAAGGAAGAAAAGCACCAGCAATCCACCACACAAAGAGACACTATCAACATTTTTGGAATGTTTCCTCCCAGCCTTGCCTGTTTCTATGCATTTTAAAAACAGAGTTAAATATTTTATGTGGGTGTTCGAGCTGTGTTTTCTTAGAGTTTGGATTTGTCTAGTCAGCATCCTTTTGTCACAGAGCCAATGGTTTTAACTACGTGTTCTTATTTTCTGTATGCTTGAAAATACAGGGAAGCTCTCCCCTCCCTGACCGGGGCCGCCAGCGCTTAGTGACTCGAAGGCTCACTAGAGCTCCCTCACCTGCAAACCAACCAATCCCAGTCTAAAGCCCCACACCTCCTTACCTAACCTCACACAGAGCCCACGCTGCCCCTGCCCCAAACCACTTCAGGGCCAGGTACCAGGCGACCAGAGACCCCTCTGTAGCTCAGAGCTTGCCAGGGTTATTTATACGGGCCAGTCCTGAACTGTGTCCCCTGCCCTGCCTTGCGCTTCCTGCAGAAAACCCGATCAAAGTTCTGGCCTCGGCCCTCCCCTTGTTCCTGCCTCCTGGCCCAAACCCAGTGCTTCCCCGTGGGGCCCTGCATGGCATCTGTGCCCCCTTCTTCGGGAAGTGTAGGTAATAAACAAAAAATCTTCTTTCAATAGCATTGGCCTCTCCTTGTTGTAACTTACTCCTACTGCTGTAAAATAAATCCCAGGTATGATTTTCATACTCTGTGTGTGTGTGTGTGTGTGTGTGTGTGTGTGTGAGTGTCTCACTTTTGCCACCTAAGATGGTAACATGGATATTTTCCAATGTCATTAATGCTCTTTTTAAATGTAATTGTAATGAGTGTATAATATCCTCTCCTATGGATATACCAAAATCTCTCCCTCTTTTGCTATATCTGGTTTGCTTCTATTATTATTTTTTTTATTACCCTGAGATGAACATTTTTGTGAATCAATATTTTCCCATGTTTTGGGATCTTTCCTTATGTTAGACAGTCAGAAATAGAAGCCCTGGATCAAAGGGACATTTTCAGGTGAGGTATTCACGTTGCATCCTCCAAAGTCTGTCTGCTTTTATGCTCTAATCATGGCCAGCACTGAGGATTATCAATTATGTGAAATTTTACCAATTTGACAGGGAAAATGTCGTGTTGTGGTTTGAATTTCTTTGGCTGCTGGTAAGGTTAGACTGTCCTCCCTGTATTTTGTGGTCATTGACATTTGCTTTCTTGAGAATTCCCTAGTCCTGTTCTTGGCCTATCTTTCAAATTGGGGTCATTGAGACTTTTTTTTTTACTTTGCATATTAAGGGGATTCTCATGGGTTGAATTGTGTCTCCCCCTGATTCATATGTTGAAACCCAAACCCCCAGTAACACAGAACGTGACCTTATTAGGGAATAGGGTCCCCGCAGGTATAATTAGTTAAGATGAGGTCATATTGGAGCAGGTCGGCCCATAATCCAAAATGACTGATGTCCTTATAAAAAGGGGAAATTTGGACACAGACACGGGCATAGGGAGATGCTGTGTGAAGATGAGGGCAGATCAGGTGATGTTTCTACAAGCCAAGGAACCCCAAGATTGTGTGAAACCTCCCAGAATCTAGGGGAGAGCCCAAGATAGATTTTCCCTCAGAGCCCTAGGAGGAACCAACCCTGCCCACACCTTGATTTTGGACTTCCAGCCTCCAGAGCCAAGATAATACATTTCTTTTCTTTTTAAAAAAAAATTAATTTATTTAATTTGTTATTTTTGGCTGCGTTATGTCTTCGTTGCTACACGCGGGCTTTCTCTAGTTGCGGCGAGCGGGGGCTACTCTTCGTTGCGGTGCGCGGGCTTCTCATCGAGGTGGCTTCTCTTGTTGTGGAGCACGGGCTCTGGGCACACGGGCTTCAGTAGTTGCAGCATGCGGGCTCAGTAGTTGTGGCTCGCGGGCTCTAGAGCGCAAGCTCAGTAGTTGTGGTGAATGGGCTTAGTTGCTCCGCGGCATGTGGGATCTTCCCGGACCAGGGCTCGAACCCGTGTCCCCTGCATCGGCAGGTGGATTCTTAACCACTGCGCCGCCAGGGAAGCCCTGATAATACACTTTTATTGTTAAGGCTTTCTGCTTGTGTACAGCAGCCCCGGCAAATGAACACACAGATTTTTTCTTTTTTAAAAAAAATTAATTTATTTAATTTGTTATTTTTGGCCGCGTTATGTCTTCGTTGCTGCACGCGGGCTTTCTCTAGTTGCGGCGAGCGGGGGCTACTCTTCGTTGCGGTGCGCGGGCTTCTCATCGAGGTGGCTTCTCTTGTTGTGGAGCACGGGCTCTGGGCACACGGGCTTCAGTAGTTGCAGCATGCGGGCTCAGTAGTTGTGGCTCGCGGGCTCTAGAGCGCAAGCTCAGTAGTTGTGGTGAATGGGCTTAGTTGCTCCGCGGCATGTGGGATCTTCCCGGACCAGGGCTCGAACCCGTGTCCCCTGCATCGGCAGGTGGATTCTTAACCACTGCGCCGCCAGGGAAGCCCTGATAATACACTTCTATTGTTAAGGCTTTCTGCTTGTGTACAGCAGCCCCGGCAAATGAACACACAGATTAAACCCACATCTGCAATACTTACCAATGAGGTCTCCAGTTTTCCCATGTGGAGGATGAAAGGCACCTCTGGTCACCTCTCCCCAGGGACCCTGCTGAGGTTCCTAGGGGCTGGCCCTGCATGTCTCACGTCACCAAGGATGCTGAGCTGCCTGCACCCCTTTCCTCCTGGAGAGGAGCTGCAGGCTGCCCTGGAAGGAGCAGAGATGACATGATACAAATAGCTCTCTGACCCAAGCCCTCCTCCCGTGGCTCCTGCTGCGTTTGTCACCCTGGTGACTGGAGGGGAGCCGCCTGGTGGGGGGCCTCCAGCCCCAGCGTTCTCAGAAATGAATCTCCTGTAAAAGCTGCATAAGCCCAGTTCTAGCAGAGCATCAAAGACTGAACTGCTTTTGCCCACCAGGCTGGGCAAATTCACCGCATCCTGAATGAGGGTCCCTAAACAAGGAGTGGCCAACCCAGCACAGATGGCCGGCGACAAGGATGGTGTGGACACAGAGAACGGCGGGATGTGGATGCAGCCGTCCAGGCCAGCACAGACCCAGGCCACCTCGGTGTCTCTGTCCTGCTGGTCAGCGCCAATAGGGCCAGCCACACGCGAGCCAGGCTCGTCTGTGTAGCAAAGGGATGTGGTTTCCACCCCACGCACCCACAGCACTGCTTGCCCGCCTCTCTGCTCTCCTCCTATCCGCATCCGTCCTGCTGCCAGGGGCCGGGGGCTGCACACCCACTGCCCAAGCGCACGTGCCCACCGGCTGCTCAGTCAGCTCTGCCCCCGGGAGGCCCAGCAAGGATGTAGGCTGGGGGCGGGGCTAGGATCAGCTCTTGTTCCTTCAAGGTGGCTTCCGTGGCAACGGGGATCAGGGCAGGCGCCCCCCTCCTGCTCACGGTGGCCCGTCCTCAGCACAGGTTCAGCAGGGCCGAGGGCAGCTCCTGGCTTGGGAGAGACCCTCCGGCCTTCCCCTCGTCCAAGCCCTTCCTGCCGCCTCCTGCTTTCCCAGCGTCCAGGGAGCTGGGCCCCCTGTTGGGCCACCTGCTCCAGCTGGTTTCCTGGCGGGACCCTGGCTGCCCTTAGAGCGCCACCAGCCACCAAGCACAGGCGCACCTCCAGGCCAGGCAGCGTCAGCGCCTGCGCCCTGCAGTCCCGCCACAGCCTGTGCGAACGCGAACGCCCGCGCCCCGCGCCTGCATCGCCACTCCCGGGCCTCACCCTGCAGGTCCACGCGCCCACGTACCACGGCTCGTGCAGAGGGCTGAGTGGCAGCGTCATTTTCAGCGGCAAACTCCCGCCCTCAAGCTACATATCCACGCTTTGCGGTGGAGAAGAACTGACACAGACTGTCGCCCGAAGAAGCCAAAGTCCAGGACCACACATCACGCGCCACCATCGCTGAACAGAGGAGGCGAGGCAGCGCGTGTGCCGCTGAACGGCACACGTTGGAGGGGATACCCTCCTCCGAGCCTGTACTCTTGGCTCTGGGAGGGGAAGCCGGAGGAGGGAAGACCTGGCTGCATAGGGATGCTGCCGTGCTTTTGGAACTTCAGAGTCTGTGCCACGACACAAAGCACGTGTGAGAATGTGCTGTTTGTTCAGAGAATTAAATTCGAGCAAAACGATTATTTTAGAAAAGGTCCTGGCGTGCAAGGCAGGCGGTGGTGGGTAGGCAGACCCCTGGGAGAACACACGGGCCCAGGCGACACAGGGCGGCAGGACGACCCCCAGCCCACGGCAGACCCTGGCAAACCAGAGGAGCTGGGCCCCCAGCAGCCCAAGCCCCAGGCCCATGGCCTTGGGGGCTCTGGTGAGGGAGGCTCTGCCCACCCCGAGGGCGCGGGAAGCTTGTCTGGGGGCTGGCGAGTGCGCCTGCTGATTTGGCCATAATGAGTAGGTGCAGCCCAGAGAGGACGTGCCTAATGACAGGCCTTGGGGCTGCCCTGCGGAGCCAGGCCCTGGACTCACTTCAAAGCCACCCACACGCTGGCAGCGAGGGCTGCTGGTGATCAGAGCTGTCTGCACTGCTACTCCCCGAGGGTTTATGCCACCTCACACCCGCCAGCCAGGGGAGCCCAGCGGAGGCCCCCCGGTGCAGTGTGAAGGAAACAGGCTCGTCTCAGCTCCGTGGGGACAGGCCACTCAGCAGCCGGGAAGCTGGCCTGGCCACGCCTCTGATCGCCACGGGAGATGGCCAGCAGGGAGGACGGAGCTGCTGGAGCTTGAGCAGATGTTGGCACCAGAGGAGATGAAGGGCGGGCTGGCTTCTGTGCCCTGCTGGCGGGGAGGTCCATGACCGTAGACTGACCACCATGTGTTCAGGAAGCATGACTTTTAACTCCGAGCTTCTACCACAGGGGGCGTGGGTTCCATCCCTGGTCAGGGAACTAAGATCCCACATGCCGTGCGGGGCGGCCAAAAAAATCAAAAGGTACAAGAAGTATGACTTTTAATATGTTTACTCCAAGTGTATGTGCATCTGGACAGCGGATTAGGTGCTGGAATTTGGTTTTAACGTTTCTTTATTGAAACCTTTGGTTGAACCTTGTGATGGCTCGGCTCGAAAGCCCCTCCAGAAAGCTGTCTCTGTAGGTCTTGACTTGTGTGTTCTCTGCTCAGAGGCCTGTCTTCTTCCTCCCGTCAGCTCAGTGCCGCTGTCCTCATGGCCAGCACCGTGGGCAGAAGGCCCTTCTTCCCCGTTCCCTCTGCCACTTGGATGTCCACCAGGGACAGACGGATCCCACAGCGGACTCTGGGTCCAAGGGACCCGACCGCCTGCACTGACCCTCCCTGGTCCCGGGCACACCCTGCAAAGGGACGGCCAGGGTTGATGCCACTTCTGGGAGGTTATCACTGCCTTAGAGTCTGGAACTCTCTGGCTATAGCTCAGCAGCGCTTTGCCTCTAAGAAGCCAAACTCAGACTCTGCACTTTAAACACAGTGAAAAAACATAGCAAATCTTGAATATACCAAGTTTCATCTTTTAGCAGTTCCACTGGCTACATACGTCTTTCCTGGCCCGAATAATAAAGTGACAGACACTGGGGTTCCTCACACAGATTAGAGTCTGTCCCCCAAATAGATGAGTTGAAACATTAACTAGTCACTGTTAATTAAGCACACACACAATTTACTCATTTTAAAAATAACCCACTTAAAAAGAAATTAGGTGATGTCAGGAAGATGGCAGACTAGGAGGTCCCAATGCTTATCCCCCTCAAAAGACAACAAAAACAATGAATAAACAGCTGCGTACAGATGAAAATAGCTCTGGGAGAACTCCACAGTACAATAAAGAAGCTGCAGAAACTCAGAGACACACAAAAATCGAGGATGGCCGTGTAGACAGTCACGGCAAACATTTTACCTGCATTGCCCTGTCCCCTGGTCTGGCACACCTGGGTGCCGACAGGGACCCCTTGGCATGACCTCCCCCTGTGGGGGAAGGACAGCAGGATACCCGGGAAGCCCTCACCACCATTGCAGACGCCTGCAGCTTTCACTGCCCAGGACCAGCACCCCCCAAGTCTTCACTATGCTCAACCAGCTGACACAAGTGCCTGGAGCCTATGCTGCTACCACCCACCCACCCACCCACAACCCAAACCCAGAGAGGAAAGGAGCTGCTGCTCGGCCACCACAGAAAGGGAGCCACCACTGCACCCTGTCACCTCTGGGCTGGAGTCGTCACATCCCCCATGAAGGTGCACACCCTGGAACCCTGCTCCATGGCTGCCTCAGGCTCACCCACATGCTGGACCAGCACCAAGAGAGATCGATCCCTTGGCCACAGCTTTCCCGCATGAGGATAAGAGGAACAGGAGGATCTCAGAAGCCTTCACCACTAAGGATCCCACAGCCCTTGCTGCCACCATGGACGCCTGCAGCCATGGTGAACACTGACCTCAACTGGTGCAGCTCCACAGAGGCGATGCTGCTGTGCCCTCCGTGAAGCTGGAATCACTGCTGTGCATGCTCATCTCCCAGAGTAGAATCTGTCACGCCCACGCAGCTGGTGCCCTCACACCCACCTGTAGGTGAAGGTCTTTCCCCACTGAAGCCGGTCTGTAAAGTCTCGAAGAGGTGACTTTCCCTCAAATGCACAGACATTAACTCAAGTCTACAAGAAACATGAGAAACCAAGGAAACGTGACACCACCAAAGGAACACAATACATTTCTGGTAACTGACCCCAAAGAAATGGAGACCTACAAACTGCCTGACAAAGAATTTAAAATAATTGTCTTAAGGAAGCTCAGCAAGTTACCAAAGAACTCAGACAACTCAATGAAATCAAGAAAATAAATGCATGAACAAAACAAGAAGTGCAACAAAGAGATAGAAATCATGAAAAAGTACCAAAGAGAAATTCTGGGGAGCAAGGATACAATGACTGGAATAAAAAGTGTGGTAGAGAGCTGCAACAGCAGACTCAACCAGGCAGAAAAAGGAATCTGCAAACTTGAGGATAGGCCATTTGAAATTATCCAGTAAGGAGAAAAAAGAATGGAAAAGAACAAAAAAGCCTACAGGATTTATGGGACACAAAAGAGAACTAATACATGCATATGGGAGTCCCAGAAGGAGAAGAGAGGGAGAAAGGGGCAAAAAGATTATTTAAAGAAATAATGGCTGAAAACATCCCCAATCTTGGGAGGAAAGTGGACATCCAGATATATGAAGATCAAATGTCCCCAAACAGGATCAACCCAAAGGAGACCACCCCAAGACATTATAATCAAATGGTCAGAAGTCAAGATTAAAGAGAGAATTTTGATAGCAGCAAGAGAACACTGCTTATCACATATATGGGAATCCTTATATGACTATCAATAGATTTCTCGGCAGAAACCTTGCAGACCAGGAGAGAGTGGAATGATGTTTTCAGAGTATTGAAAGAAGAAAAATGCTAACCAAGAATACAAGAAAAATGCTAACCAAGAAAAATTATCCTTTAAAAATGAAAGAGAGAGAAATTTTTCCCC
Organism: Physeter macrocephalus; assembly: GCF_002837175.3. Lineage (NCBI taxonomy): Eukaryota > Metazoa > Chordata > Mammalia > Artiodactyla > Physeteridae > Physeter > Physeter macrocephalus. Next base: position 13,450,470 of record NC_041221.1, on the reverse strand, counting down.
CCAAAAAACTGAGGTAGTTCATTACTGCTAGACTTGCATTACAAGAAATGCTTAAGAGAGTTCTTTAAATTGAGATGAAAACACACTAAACAGCACGTGAAAGCAGAGGGAAGCACAAATCTCACAGGTAAAGGTAAATATATATACATGGTAAATATATACATATATATATATATATATATATCTATCAATGTAACCCTGTAAAGGTAGTGTATTAATTACTTTTACCCTAATATCAAAATCAGAACATAAAAATTTGTTAATGGATACAGAATATTTAAAAAAAGCAAACTCTGTCATAAGACACAAAATGTGTGTTGGGGAGAGCAAAATGATAGTCTTTTTGTATGCAGTGGAAGTTAAGTTGTTATCAACTTAAAATAGAAGGCAATAACTACAAGATATTTATGCAAGCTTCAAGCCAACCACAAAGAAAAAAACCTATATTGGATACACAAAAGATAAAGAGAGGAAAAAAAGGCAAATCAGTACAAAAAACATCATAAAGCAAAGGAAGATAGCAAGAGAGGAAGAAATGGACAAAACAACTGGAAGGCAAACAGAAAACAATGAACAACATGGCAATACAAAGTTTGCACTTATCAATAATTACCTTCGATATAAACAGATTAAACTCACCAATCAAAAGCATATAGTGGCTGAATGGATTAAAAACAAAACAAGATTCAACAATATCCTGTCTATAAGAGACTCACTTTAGAATTAAAGGCACACATAGGCTGAAAGTGAAGGGATAGAAAAAGATATTTTATGTAAATGGTAACTGAAAGAAAGCAGGGGTGGCTATACTTACATCAGACAAGATAGGCTTTAAGTCTAAAACTGTCTCTAGAGACAAAGAAGATTATTATATAACAATAAAAGAGTAAACTCAAGAGGAAGATATAACAATTAAAAATATATATGCGCCCAACATCAGAGTAGCTAAATATATAAAGCAAATATAGGCAGATCTAAAGGCAGAAATAGACAGCAATACAATAATAGTATGGGACACCAACACCACACTTACAATAATGCATAGAGCATCCAGACAGAAAATCAATAAAGGGACAGCTGACTGGAACTACACTGGGTACCAAATGGACCTGACACATACAGAATTTTCTACTCGACAGCAGAAGCCTACATATTCTTCTCAAGTGCACATGGAGCATTCTCCAGGATAGATCACATGTTAGGTCACAAAACAAGTCTTAATAAATATTAGAAGACCAAAATCTTTCCAAGTGTCTTTTCCGACCGCAATGGATGAAACTAGAAATCGGTAACGGCAAGAAAGCAGGAAAATTCACGCATATGTGGAAATGAAACAACACACTCTTGAACACACTCTTGAACAACCATTGGGTCAAAGAGAAAATCAAAAGGAAATTCTAGAAGTATCTTAAGGCAAACAAAAATGAAAACAACATACTAAAATATATGGGATACAGCAAAAGAAGTAATAAGAGGGAAGTTTATAAACACATACATTTAAAAAAGAAGAAAGCTCTCAAATAAACAACCTAACTTTACACCTCAATAAACTAGAAAACAAAGAACAAACAAACCCAATATTAACAGAAGGAAAGAAATAATATATTAGAGAAGAAATAAACCAAATAGAGGATAAAAATAGAAAAAAATCAATAAAACTAAGAGTTGGATTTTTGAAGAGATAAAAATGACAAACTCTTAGCTAGACTAACTAAGAAAGAGAGAGGGGGCTCATATACGTAAAATCTGAAATGAAAGAGGAAACATTACAATGGATGCCTCAGAAATAAAATGGATCATAAGAGACTATTATGAACAATTATACACCAACAAACTGAATAACTCAGGAGAAATAGATATATTCCTAGAAATGTACAACCTACAAAAGCTGAGTCAGGAAGAGATGCAAAGCCTGAACAGACTAATAACAAACAAAGAGGTTGAATCAGCAATCAAAAATCTCCCAACAAAGAAAAACCCAGGACCTGATGGCTTAACAGGTGATTCTACAAACATTCAAAAAAGAATTAATACCAATACTTCTTAAGCTCTTCTAAAAATAGAAGAGGGAACACTTTCAAACTCATTTTATTAGGCCAGCATCACCCTGATACAAAAACCAGGCAAAGACACTATAAGAAGAGAAAACTACAGGCCAGTATATTAAAAGGATCATACACCATGATCAAGTGGGGTTCATCCCAGCTATGCAAGGATGGTTCAACATATGCAAATCAATGTGATACTACCTAGTAACAAAATGAAAGAAAAAAGCCACACGATCATCTCAATAGACACCGAAAAGCCATTTGACAAAGTTCAACATTCATTCATGATTAAAACACTCAACAATATAGGTATAGAGGACCATACCTTAATAAATAAAGTCCTTCTATGAAAAGCCCACAACTAACATCATTATCAACGGGGGAAAACTGAAAGCTTTTCCTCTAAGATCTGGCACAAAGCAAAGATGCTCACTCTTGCCATCCGTTTTCAACGTAATACTCGAAGTCCTAGCTAGAGCAATTAGACAAGAAAAAGGTATAAAAGATATCCATATCAGAAAGAAAGAAGTAAAATTATCTTTATTTGCAAATGACAAGATCATATATGTGGAAAACCCCAGAGAAACAACAACAAAAAAAGTATTGGAATTAATTTTTAAAATTCAGTAAATTTGCAGGATACAAATTCAACATACAAAAACCAATTGCATTTCTATACATAATGAACAATCCAAAAAGGAAATTTAGAAAATAATCCTATTCACAATAGCACCAAAAAGAATAAAATACTTAGGAATAAATTTAACCAAAAGGTGAAAGACTTGTACATTGAAAATTACAAAATATTGATGAAGGAAATTTAAGAGGACACAGTTAAATGGAAAGACATGTTGCGTTTATGGCTTAGAAGAATTAAAATTGGTAAAATGTCCATACTACCCAAAGTGATCTATAAATTCAATGCAATAGCTATCGAAATCCCAGTGGCATTCTTTACAGAAATAGAAAAAACAATCCTAAAAGTCATATGGAGCCACGAAAGACCCTGTATAGTCAAAACAATCTTAAGCAGGAGGAACAAAGCTGGAAGCATCACATTTTCTGATTTCAAATTTTATTACAAAGCAGCTATAGTAAACAAAACAGCATGGTACTGGCATAGAAACAGACAATGTACACCAACAGAACAGAATAGAGAGCCCAGAAATAAATCCATGCACATATGATCAATTGATCTTCAACAAGGGTGCCAAGAACACAAAATGGGGAAAGGACAGTCTCTTCAATAAATACTGTTGTGAAAACTGGATATCCACATGCAGAAGAATAAAACTGGACCCTTATCTCACCTCATATACAAAAATCAACTCAAAATGGATTAAATACTTAAACATAGGACTAGAAACTGTAAAACTACTAGAAGGAAACAGGGAAAAAGCTTCTTGACACTGGTCTGAGCAATAATTTTTTTTTTAATATGAGGCCAAAAGTATAGGCAACAAAAACAAAAATAGAAAAATGGGATTACATCAAACTGAAAAGTTTCTGTATAGCAAAAGAAACAGAGTAAAAAGGCAACCTAAAGAATGAGAAAGAATATTTGCAAACTATATATCTGGTAAGGGGTTAATATCCAAAATATATAAGGAACCCATACAACTCAATAGCAAAAAAAACACCTGATCTAAAAATGAACAAAGAAGGATTTCCCTGGTGGCGCAGTGGTTAAGAATCTGTGCTCCCAATGCAGGGAGCCTGGGTTCGATCCCCGGTCAGGAAATTAGATCCCACATGCATGCTGCAACTAAGAATTTACATGCCGCAACTAAGGAGCCGGCACAACCAAATAAATAAATAAATAAAAATGAACAAAGACCTTAATAGGCATTTCTCCAAAGAAGACAGACATATGGCCAACAGATACATGAATAGATGCTCAGCGTCACTAATCATCAGGGAAAAGCAAATCAAAGCCACGAGGAGATATCAGTTCACACTCATTAGAATGGCTGTTATCAGGACAAAAGCTAACAAATGTCGGTGAAGAGGTGGAGAAAAAAGAACAGTTGTACACGGTTGGTGGGAAATTGTTATAGTCATTATGGAAAACAGCACGGAGTTTCCTCAAAAAATTAAAAATAGAACTATTTTATGATCCAGCAATCCCACTTCTGGGTATATATATTGAAAGGAAATGAAGTCAGATCTCAAAGAGAGATCTTTACCCCCATGTTCATTGCAGCATTATTCACAATAGCCAAGATATGGAAACAACCTAAATGTCCACTGAAGGATGACTGGATAAAGAAACTGTGATATATGTTTATTTAATAAATATATATTATATATATATTTATAAATATATTATTTATTATTTATAATAATATTTTATTTATACTTTGCTTATTTATCTATTTTATATTTCATTTATTATTATTTATATTATTTATTATTTATAAATATATATTATTATATTTAACTATATGTATATAATTAAATTTCTCTCTTAGAAAAAGGCGGATACTATATATGATCTCACTTATATTAGAATCTAAAATAGCAGAACTCATAGAAGCAGAGAATAGAATAGAGGTTGCCAGGGGCTGGGGGGAGGGGAAAATGGAGAGCTGTTGGTAAATGGGTACAATGTTTGGTTATAAAAGATGAAAAAGTTCTGGAGCTCTAATGTATAGCAATGTGACTATAGACAACAATACTTCCTTATATACTTGAAATTTGCTAAGAGGGTAGATCTTAAGTGTTCACATCACACCCAAGAAAGAATGAAAGAAGAAAGAAAGAAAGAAAGAAAGAAAGGACGAAAGGAAGGAGGAAGAGGGAAGAAGGAAGGAAGCAAGCCAGCCTACCTGAGGTGGTGGATATGTTAATTAGCTTGATTATGGTGTTTATTTCATCATGCATATGTATATCAGATTATTAAATTTTACACTTTAAGCGAATATAGTTTTAAATTGTCAAGTATTTCTTTTAAAAAAGAAACTAGCAATGGCTTGGTCTTATACCCAAAGTTGGATCCCCACTTAACCCCCTGCTGCCTGTGAGACGGAGGACCCCTGTAAAGAAGCAGACATCAAAACCTGCCAGCACGTGAGTCCACAAACCATCATTTGGGTAGCCTCGGGGCTTGGGTCTATACAAGAGGGAACTGGTGTCATCATAGCTCTTTAACACTTGGATACATCGTTTCCAGACAGTCCTTCCACCTGAGCAGCAGTCCCACGTGCACGCAGAGAGATGGAAAGTCCTCTCCTGAGCCTGAGTAGCCTCCTCTCTAGCTCAGCCCGAGTATCGAGCATGGATGTCTTGCATCCCAGGCACTAAGAGGGTAGATCTTAAGTGTTCACACCACACCCAAGAAAGAATGAAAGAGAAAGGAAGGAAGGAAGGAAAGAAAGAAAGAAAGAAAGAAAGAAAGAAAGAACGAAAGGAAGGAGGAAGAGGGAAGAAGGAAGGAAGCAAGCCAGCCTACCTGAGGTGGTGTATATGTTAATTAGCTTGATTATGGTGTTTATTGCATCATGCATATGTATATCAGATTATTAAATTTTACACTTTAAGCGAATACAGTTTTAAATTGTCAAGTATTTCTTTTAAAAAAGAAACTAGCAATGGCTTGGTCTTATACCCAAAGTTGGATCCCCACTTAACCCCCTGCTGCCTGTGAGACGGAGGACCCCTGTAAAGAAGCAGACATCAAAACCTGCCAGCACGTGAGTCCACAAACCATCATTTGGGTAGCCTCGGGGCTTGGGTCTATACAAGAGGGAACTGGTGTCATCATAGCTCTTTAACACTTGGATACATCGTTTCCAGACAGTCCTTCCACCTGAGCAGCAGTCCCACGTGCACGCAGAGAGATGGAAAGTCCTCTCCTGAGCCTGAGTAGCCTCCTCTCTAGCTCAGCCCGAGTATCGAGCATGGATGTCTTGCATCCCAGGCACGGAGGTTATCCAAAAACAGATGCATCTGTCTGCATGGCCTCCAGTGGCAAGCTTTCTGATCTCTGCTTCCCAGATGGAAAAAGCAGAGAGGTTAATTAAATCTTTTGTTGTCCCACGTGGAGTTGGCTTTGGGGCTGGGAGTAACCTTGAGACTGGCTCTCTTCGACCTTGGCTGAGCCTAGAAACAGCTGAAGGTTCCCACCCCTGTGGGCAGCTCCCAGGCAGCCCACGGAAGAAACCGGGGTCATATCTGCAGAGATTTGTTTTCATTCTTATAATTTATAATTACTTTGTTCCTCTGAGTTTCCAGGAATAAGAAACTGTGCCTATCAAACAAATTAAACAGCAAATTATTTATGTTTATATTGTTATGTGAGAAAATCTTACACTTGCAATTAACAAATGGACACATTGGGGCAGCTTCTGAGCAAAGCTGCATTTTAAAATACTCAAAAGAATGAGTAATGTCCGGCCCTGGGGCTCAGGTCCCCTCTCCCTGACTTGCAGACTGTCCTGTCCCCCAGGAGTGCCAGCAGCTTGTAGCCAGGGTCTCCATGAGGCCACCTCTGAGCAGACCTCACACCAAGGGATGTCCCCTCCCTTTTTTGAGAAGCAAGAGCTGGGGGTGTCCTGCCTCAGAAGCGAAGCCTGAGGCGGGGGTTCTTTTGAAGGTGATTTATTGGGGGAACTGATCCCGAGCTCTATGGGGTGAATTAAGTTCCCCCAAATTCATATGTTGAAGGCCCAAGCCCCAGTCCCTCAGAATGTGGTTGTATTTGCAGACGGTCTTTACAGAGATGATTCCGTTCGAATGAAACCAGCAGGGTGGCCCTAATCCAATCTGACTGGTGTCCTTATAGGAAGAGGAGATTAGGACACACAGAGGGGTACCCAGGGGCATGGGAGCACAGAGAAAAAACCATGTAAGGACACAGCGGCAGACCATCTGCAAGCCAAGGATAGAGGCCTCAGAGCAACCCACCCTGCCCACACCTTGATCTCAGACTTCTGGCCTCTAGATTGTGAGAGAATATATATCTTGTTTAAGCTGCCCCTTCAGTGGTGTTCTGCGGTGGCAGCTCTAGCGGACTAATACACAGAGGGAAGGGAGGGCGGGAGGGTGACAGGATCAGGAAGATGGCTAAGCTAGGACATTGGCCGAGACAGCTTCAACCTGGTCCCACCGGGCTCTGAGGGTGAGCTGCCCTCAGGGGGCACCCTGTCCCATGGCGTCTCCAAGTGTGAGCTGCCCTCAGGGGGGACCCCCTTCCAGAGTCCCGGCAGCTGTGAGCCCCTAGCAGCGCATAGCTGGGGGTGGGTGCCACCACCCAGCAAAGGGGATCGAGTGGGAGACCGACAGCACCCACTGCTTCACCCAGGGCAGCTCTGCTGGCAGCTCAGCCCCGCTCTCGGGAGCTGACGGATCACTGCTCCGAGCAGGATATCGGCGTCTGGATGTCAGAGCCACAGAGGTGGAAGCCACACAGCCGCGCACACAGGGACTTTGTGGGGAGCGGAGACCAAACCCTGGCTGGTGGCGGGGTCTCTGCTGCCCCATGTCCTCTGGACTCCCTTTTCAGTATCTGTCTCAAGGAGGAAAATAAACCTCCGCTCGCTGGTGTTTGCAAAAGCCTTAGACTCTTTTCCTGAGGAAATAAAACAGATGGCAGGCTTCCTTAGCTGTCTCTGCCTCAGTCTTCTCATCCATGAAACTGAAGGGCGTTTCCTGATCCTGTGCTGCCCGCCCAGTAGCCGGGATGATTATTTTTCTTTTAATTTTTAAAAAAGAAATGAATTTATTTATTTTTATTTATTTTTAGCTGCATTGGATCTTTGTTGCCGCGCGCGGGCTTTCTCTAGTTGCGGCGAGCGGGGGCTACTCTTCGTTGCGGTGCGCGGGCTTCTCATTGCTGTGGCTTCTCTTGTTGCGGAGCACAGGCTCTAGGCACGCGGGCTTCAGTAGCTGTGGCATGC
>NC_041221.1:13426354-13442288 GCF_002837175.3 Physeter macrocephalus | reverse complement strand
GTTGTGGCTCCCGGGCTCTAGAGCACAGCCTCAGTAGCTGTGGCACGCGGGCTCAGTAGTTGTGGCTCCCGGGCTCTAGAGCACAGCCTCAGTAGCTGTGGCACGCGGGCTCAGTAGTTGTGGCGCACCCTCTTGCCCCTCTCACCACAGAGCAGAGGAGGCCTTGATCTCATTCCCCACCCCCGACCCCAGCCTGTCCACGACCCCTTTGCCTTTCTTGGGGGGGGCCGGCCCTGCCACCTGGGACCCCGCAGTGGGTGAGGGACACAGAGGGCTCTGGGCGAGATGTCCCCCGGCCTGTGAGTGCCGCCACTGCTTCATCGAGATGCAGGGTGGGATCTGAATCACGGCTCCCGGGGGTCTGCTTGTTTTCCCAGGGAGCGGGGTCTGGGGGCACTGCCCTCCTCGTGTCTCTTCTCGCGACCCCCTCCTTCCCTCTAGTGTCGCATCTCACGACGCGGCCTCTCTCCCGTCACACGCGGCGTCATGCTCGGTCTTCCGCACGGCCTCAGCCGCTCGGCGGGCCTCCACCGCCGCACAGGCCGCCCGCGGAGGCTGAGGCCAGCCCACCCCCGGCTTCCAGGGCAGGAAATGCCCCACAGGGGGGCAGGCGTTGCCGACTCGGCCCTCGTGGCCACCCGTGTGCATCTGCCCACGGGTCACCACCCGCCCCCGACTCTCCGCAGCCCACCCGAACTGCACGCGTTCCCAAAGCGCTGTCTCGGTGTGAAAAAACGAATCGCACGGAGAATGCGCTCGGGGAAGCAGCTGTCGGTGCTTCTGGAAAATTAAGTGTTCTTTTCTGGGGAAAAAAAGAGTCCTTTGCAAAGTGAATAATCTCTTCCTAACGTCCTTAGTAGCAAGACGGGTTTTGTGTGTTAGGTCTCTTGAGGGGAGCCACCCCCTTGGGATGGTTCAGGATGGAATGCGACCAGGCGGGCGGCCCTAGAGTTTCTTGTGCAGCTGGGGCCCCGAGGGCCAAGAGGACCTTGGAACAGAGCTGCTGGACCACAGGCAGCAGGTGGTCCCAGCCCGGACCGAGGGGTCTCCGGGGTCACCCTGAGCACAAGGGATGGTGCCCACCTTCCCTAAGGGGCTGTCTTTGCCACTGTTTCCTAGAGTCACCTCCTGGGTCCCAGGCCTCTTGGTCCCCAGTCCTGGGGGGCCTCCACTCTCCTGACCATGGTCACGTGATCTGGTTTCTGAGGCCACCAGCTCAGCGAGAGAGAGGCACGGGGGTTTCCCCCGAGAGCGCCTTTGCCTCCGGTGCTGCCGGACCAGGAATGCACACGGCCTTGAAGTGACCGACCAGACCTCCTTCCCACCTGCTTGTCCTCACCTCGCTCTGGCTGAACATTTCCCATCAGGCAGCAACGGTGCAAAACGCGTGTCCCCCGAGGCAGGCAGGGGCAGCGCGGGCCGTGTGCTCGGTGGTTCCCTGTGATACACCAGGTCCGGAAGAACCGTCCTCTCCTCCTGGGACGTCGGAGGGATCTGGGCTCCTCCAGTGGCCGTGCCCCGAGGGCAGGCTGGTGGCCTCCCCTGCGTCCCGAGGGCAGTACAGGGGTGGGGGGTGGGTGCCGGTTACAGGTGAGCCGGCGAAGGCACAGCCGCAGGAACCGGTGAGCCCCTTCCGCTCCACCATTCCTCCCGCGTCTGGGTCATCGGCCGCTGACTCAGGCCATGTCAGCTTCCCCAGCCTGAGGGGCCATCCCTGTGACCTGCTGGGAAGGGGAACCCCGAAAGCAAGCAGCCGCTCCGAAGGCAGGTCACGCAGCTGACAGAGGGGCTCGGCGCGCTCAGAAGACTTGCGCGTTCGGGTCAAGGATGAGCCACCGCATCTCGGGGGTCAGGACACTCCTCGGGGGGCACGGCTGGGGACCCCTCACTGGGCTTCTTCCTCCAGCTCAACGCCTGGCCCCAGGGAAGGCAGGGGGCCCGGCCCCGTGTCGCAGGGAGATGACAGTCCCTCAGAGGGCCTGCCTTCCCCACGCTTTGCCTTCCCTCCTCTCTTGTGCAGGAGAGAGGGCGGCCTGCACAGGAAGATGAGGGGGGCCTGGCTTTGGCTCCCTCCCTGCGGGGCACTGGACTTCCCGGCCCGTGGGGGGCAGGCGTGGGCGCCTGGAGGCTTTGGCCGGTGAAATGATCACAAGGTCCCCACCCGCGGGGAAGCCACAAGGGCCATCGCCAGCGCCAGCAGGCTCTGTCCCCTGGGCTACGAGGAGACGGCCCCAGGGCAGGATGCCTTCACCCCCTTCCGTCACAGAGCACGGTGCGTTCGCGGGCTCGTGCTGTGCACAGAGCCTGCCCTCAGCCCTGCAGGGGCTCCTGCCTCCTGGATGGGACGGCCCTCTGGTGAGGCCCGGGCGGTTCACCCTGGCACCCACGTGACGGCAGTGTCGCTGGGATTGTGGCCCCGAGACCCCCCCCCCCCCACAGCTGGACACACCTCAGGGCCATGAGCTGTGATGGGTCCTGCCCCCGGAGGCCCCGCCAGCACCCGAGGGCCTGCTCCCAGCTGCCGGCTGGAAGAAGCCCGGGCCGGGGCGGGCCGGGGAGGGGGGCGGGTGGGGGGTGGGGCAGGCCCCCGCCCACCCACCCCTTGACACCATGAGCAAACTGCTCAAGGCCATCAGGCTCCAGAGCTAGGCAGTCTGAGGAAACGCCCTGGAAGATCAGTCGGGGGCTGGGGGGAGCCTGGTGGCGTCCTCGCGGCCCCATGAATAATTCATGCCACGGGGGAGTCCCAGGTCTGGCGCCAGTCCCTCCACCAGCCCAGCCCCAGTTCCGAAGGCCAAGTAACAGCCAAGGGGAGGGGGAGGCAGGGGGAGAGGGGACCGAGCAGACAGTGTCTCGAGGAGGACACCGAGGGTCAGGGTGGCCCCTGGTCTGACCTGGTTGGGGGTGGACGAACTGCTATGCCGGTGGATCTCCATGGCAACTGGCCAAGATGCCAGTGATGAAGCGCGAGGACCCCAAGGCTGTCTGGACCCTCCCGGGGAAGAGGCCCTCGGCTCGTGGCACGCAGCCGGAACCCCGCTCGGGGACTCTAGAACTGGGCACTGCCCTTGCTCAGGGCTGACTGGTTGCGTTTCCTGTGCGTGAAAGGCTGTACTGGGGGCAGCGGGGGCCGCCCGTAGCCCCCAGACCCCTGCCTGGGTCTCCAGCAGACGCGGCCCGGGGCTGAGCCGCAAGCCGAGGCCCCGCCCACCACCCAGGACGCCCTCCTCAGATTTTTGTTCTGTTTTTCCTGTCCTTGGCTGCTTCCATTGTCTCAAGTCGACTGCCTCATTTGTTAAGTCTAAACTAGGGAGACAGGGAAAACTCAGTGATTGACAGGGGTTGGGGGGCGGGAGGGGTGACGCGGGGAGCACAGAGGATTTTCAGGGCAGAGGAACTACTCTGTACGACCCTTCAGTGGTGGAGGCCGGTCCAAACCCGCTGAATGCACGACACCAGGAGTGAACCCTGATGTACGCTCAGGACTTTGGGTGAGGCTGACATGTCCGTGTAGGTCCATCGTTGTGACAAAGGCACCGCTCTGGTGGAGGTGCGGACGGGGGGAGGCTGTGGGTATGCAGGGGCGGCGGAAATGGGAAATCTCTGTACTCTCCGCCCAGTTTTTCTGGGAACCTAGAACTGCTCTAAAAAATAAAGTCTATTAAAAAAAAAAAAAATAAAGCATATGCCTGGAAGTTCATCATCTTTCCCCCGAATTCAAATGTATGCTCGTTAACAAAATACTGTGTGTTTATTTTAATTTTTCAATCTTTGCAAACATCCCTCTAGCGACTGTATGATTTGTTCTCATTCTGTTCAAGACAGCGAAGGGCATCTCGGGGGCGGGTGTCCCTCCCTGCCCCTCATGACCTCCAGGGAGAGAGAGACCCGGGGGGAGCACAGGAGGGGTCCCCCCAAGCCTGGAAGAAGTTCCCCAAGCCTCCACTTGGCTCGGCTTCCTGGAGACTCCCCAGCACCCTCTTCTCTCACTCCACTTTCCATCCTTCCAGAAGCTTCCCTGACTCTGCCCCACCACGCAGGGCCTGGCAGAGGCAGGTCCAGGTTTTCTGGGCCTGATGCTTACACATTTTAAGGCACGACTTTAAGAAAAAGAATACAAAATTATATCCACGTGATGTAGGCGCAAAAGTGACTATTTAGAATGAGAAAAAAATCACGGCAAAGGGCAAATTTTAAATGCCTCACTGAGGACAAAATCCAAAAATATGACAAACTTTCATCAGTTAATCGACAGATCTGTATAATTCCCTTTTTTCCTACATTTTCAACTGGATGCTGTGATTGTCTTTTCGTGTGACAAGGACATTATAATATTTCCTATAAAGAGAGTAAAAAGATAATTCAGGCTTTCCTATCACATGGTTGATCAGAATGTTTTTCTAACTAATAGAAAAGTTTCTTTACTGTTGATGTCAAGCATGTTTTTAGCATCATCAAATTTAGGAAAACCTCTGCCGAGGTGTCCTGTCCTGTCTTTATATGAGCTGTCAGATTTGGAGGAACATTCCATAGACAAGCTCTGGCTGGGTTCCCAAGCCCTGTCTCTCCTGTGCCACGCACAGACTTCTGGGACCCAGAACTGCCGGACGTGCTGGGGTCCAGATCCGACCTCTGACCCTGCAGCCTGTGTGTCACGGCCACTGGGGCTGGGACACCAGGGGTAGAGTGCTGACAACTGAGGTGCACCCTGCAGACCATCAGCACAGACATCCCACTACACCCCAGCAAGGTGTGGCCCCAGCTCTGCCCCCATACACCTGGGCCTCCTGCAAGGCTCCAGAGAGGACACGCCTGGGGTGGGGAGGGGTCCAGAGTGGAGGAGTGAGGTCATAACCGATTGTCCTGGAGCACCTCACTCCTGCAAACTTTATGCCAACCCGGGAGGGCCCGGGGCCCACATTTCCCCTGTCCAAGGCCCTGCCGGTGCCTCATTCAGGGAGCATCGCCCAGAAACAGCATCTGCAGCTGAGGGAGGGCTCCCTGGATGCGCGGACAGGCCAGCGGGAAACCGCCACCAGAGGGCCAAGGCTTCGGTCTCTTCAGCTCCAGCGGATTTTGCTCCCAGCTCTTCAAGAAAAGCCCCGCCCGGGTCTGCAGGTGGCGCATAGTAGGTGTGTCTGGATCTGGAGACCATGGTCCGTGGGCAGCGGATGGGTCCCCTCCCCGGCCTCCCTTGAACGAGGGTGACAGTCGCCCGCGCAGAGCGTGAGAGGCACCCCCTGGAGAGCAGTGCCCCCCACCGCACAGCAGGGTGAGCAGGGAGAGACGGGACGGGCGCTGAGTGGGGCGGTGCCGGGGGGCCCGTCACGCGCAGCTCGGGGACAGCATCTGGGCCGGGAAAGGAGGAGACGAGGTGGGGTCCCTGAGTGCAGGAAGGGAGGAGCAGCCGAGGGCACCCGTGCTCTGCCCGCACCCTCCTGAAGGCTAACGGCTAACGGGATTGAGAGGCAGGGAGGCCAGCCCAGGCATCAGCAGAGAGGTGACCGGACGTCCGGGTGGAGAGAGCCCCGGGCTTCCATCCCCATGACTTTGCCAGGTGCGGGGGGAGGGATCGGAGGGACCAGGATGCGCTTCTGCTTCTAGAACAACAGTGGGGGTGGGGGGGCCTTCGTCAGTCACAGCAGGCCAGGCCTCGCTGAGGTAACAAGCAGCCCCGAGGTCTCTGAAGCTTAAGGCCTCCCGATTTCTGTCTCGCTCCTGGGACGCACCCATCACGGTGGACACTCCCGGAACATGGGGTCACCACGGCAGGAAGACAAGGGAGACTCGGAGGTGGGGTGCAGGGCCCCTAAAGGCAGCCCCCCACCCCAGGAAGTCTCGTGTCACCCGGCTCAGCTCCACGGGCCAGACAGGTTGCATGGCCAGGAGGAAGGGGACCCGCTCCTGCCCAGTGTGGACGGAGAGCCCGGAGCATCTGGGGGCTGCTTCAGGAGGGCGGCTGGGAGGGGAGATCTGAGTCTGTTTGGGGTACGGGGGGGCTGAGGCGCTGAGTGGACCAACCCCATGGAGGCCGGGCTGAGCTGCGGACCCGCTGGTCTGGGGGTGATGGTCGCCCAAGAAGGGGAACAGGTCCCAGAGGGGCTCGCTCCTGGCCCCGACAGCGACAGCCCCAGCCACGCGGAGGGGCAGCGCCACCCAGAAAAAAGAGCAGAAAGTGCCCCCGGGGCCGGGCTGGCCCTGCGTCCCCCTCTTACTGGGTGTCCAACAGGGAGCGAAATAATTCCAGTGATCTCTTTATTGGGGTTTAAGGCCAGTTTTAAAATAACTGTTTACCCCACGAGCTGGAAAACAATTGCTTTTCCTCACGTTGCAGCCACTTCACACACCTACCTCATGTCCACCTGAGGCCTGGGGAGCAGGGCTCCGGGCCACCCCTCCCTGCCCCAGCCCAGCTCCCTAAGCTCTGCTCCTGGTCTCCCCACCACCCAGGACCTCCCCCCTCACTCACACACCGTCTCCTGCCCGACACGCCTCTCCCCTTCCTCCCCTGACAAGTATTGCATGTTCCTCCAGACACATCACCGATGTCACCTCCTCCAGGAAGTCTGCTAAGCCTGCCGCACCAGACTCAGCTCTGTTATCTTCCACCGGAGGTGCTGGCAGGCCTCACAGCGCCACCACAGCTCCCCCTGTATACCCCATAGGCCTCCACAGCCTAAGGCCAGGCCTGTCCCACCCACCCTGAATCCCCAGACCTGGTCCACATCCTCAAGTAAGTGGTCACCATGAGGTGACCTGGCAGGGCTCCACGAAGGGACAAGACCTGTGACAACTGATGAGGCCGATGTAGAGGTTTGGGGCCCCCTTTGGACACCAAACCCCCAGGAGAGAGCCTGGCCTCTGCCCGCCACGTGCGCTCAGACAGTTAGTTTCCTTGGGCGCCTCCCAGGGCCATGTCTGCCTCGGTCAGGGCACCCCTCCCACACACAGGCCGGGCCTCGGGGTGCTGGTATTGGGGTGGTGGTGGGAGGGGCAGGAGGTGGGGAGCACTGAGGCAGCCTAGGAGGGAGCTCTTTCTATGGTGACGACAGCCGCTCCTGCTCTGGGGGCCTTGCCAGGCTGGGGGGCCAGGGCAGGGAGAGCATGAATGCAAAAGCCCTCTTTTCCAGAAAACGCACCCAAATGTTCAAGGCTGACCCTCTGGGCGATCGGATCTTGCGTTGTATTCATTTTCTTCATTTTGGCGAATCTGAGACTGTCAGATGTTCTCAGCCGCCTTTGTCTTGGGGAAGGTATCTGTCAGGGTCTTCCCTCGGCCGCTTCAGGCCCTGTGGGCTCGCCCCTCACCCAGCCCCTGTCCCAGGACGGCAGGGCCCTTCTTCCAGACAGAGCCTTCACCCTTGGGGAGGGGCCGAGGAGGAGGCCGCCAGGGACCAGGGCGCTGCCCCCTTTTTCGATGAGCCCCCCAAAATCTCTGCCTCCTGGAAGCCCAGCTTCTTCAGTTGTAAAATGTGAGCTGATCTTCCCCCGCCCTGTCCCAGGCTTGCTACGAGGATTAAATCCTGATGTTCTGGGACACGACGGCGCTGTCTGGTGTAAGGACCCCAGCAGCAGCAATGATGAGGGCTTCACAAGCTCCAAGAAGCACAGTGGCAGGAGGCGCACTGGAGTGGACAGGCTGGCACAAGGGGACAGCACCTGCTGTGTGCAGGGTCCTGGGGCACTGAGCCCCACCAGCCTCCTCCTTCTTCCTTGTTAGCTGATTTCCAGTGCAAACAATGGGAGGGGACCCAGCCTGAGTCTTATGCGCGACAGGTCTAGGCCGGCCATGGTAACCCCACCTCCCTTTGGCAGTAACTGGAGGAGGGGTGGGCCCAGAACTCAGTTCTGGCTGAGTCATAAGGGAGAGTCATCAGGGGGTGTCAGTGTCTGGGAATGGTCTCCTTCTCTGATAAAAGGAGCTACTCAAGGAGAAACTCTTCTTTCCTTTCTGTTGTGTGAGGATGTGATACTTGGAGCTGTGGCAGCCATTTTGTAGTCAGTAGGGAAAACCAGAAGAATTGCTGAGAAATGGCTCCAATGCTGAGCTGCTGAGGTAACCAGCCCTGGAACCTCTCACTCCAGGCTTGTCACCTGAACAATGCTGACTCAAATATTCTGTTGTTTGTAGCCACAGGCCTTCTAAGGGACACTGTGTGTTAGAAGGTACTTGGAAAGCACTGTGATGGAGCTCTGAGAGGAATACAGCCAGAGGTCAGGGCAGGCAGTGAGCTGTGGCTATGGTATCGCCTCCTCGGTGGGCCTGAGAGTGAATCCCACACGACCTGACTTCTCTGGTCCTCTCTATCCCCCGAGCTGTGTGCTGGGTGAATTTCCAGACTGCCTTCACCAAGTGCCTCTCCAGCTGTATCCCAGGCTCGAGCTTATCCCACTGATTGAGGGTTTGGTGTCCATGGTGGCATCCATGATGGCTTGATGGCTTACACTCAGCAGACCATGCTGGGTGTTTTCCTTGTGTCAATCCCCTTCTCCCCACCCCAAGGAGGAGGGGGTGTGAGCTGCAGGGAGGCGGCGAGACCGCTCAGGCCACATTGCAGGGAAGTGCCGTCCATCTGCCACCTGACGCCGAGGGACCAGAGCCTGTTTCTAGAGACCCTCTGAAAGATGCTTTCTTCCATTCTCCTGGTCTCCATTCAGACCTGTCCACCCTTGTTCCACGGCTCCTGTCTGTTTCAGAGGGGCCTTTTTCCTTCCCTTTGCCTCTTTGGGGACCTGAATCATGAGTATAGACACAGCCAGTCAGATTGACCTGCTCGACCCGTTTCCTTGAGAGCAAGTACTCCATCAGGCTGGTTTTCCTCCAGAGCTTTGAAAACACTGTGTGTGTGTGTGTGTGTGTGTGTGTGTGTGTGTGTGTGTGTGTGTGGCAGGGGGGCAGGGGGTGGGGGAAGAAGAAGAAGGGAGTTTTCTTTTTTTCTTTCCCTCCCTCCTCATGTATTAGGTTTCCGTGGCTGCAATAACAAAGTACATCATCATTTGTCACCATCATCCCAGAGTTGAGGTGATAAGTGCCTGGATTCAGGTTATAGCAGCAAAATTGGGCAAAAAGGGACAAATGTGAGAGACAGTATGACAGAATAATGTATAGACTTAGAGAGGAGATAAATGCTGAGGAGGAAAAAGGAAAGGGGAGTTGGAGATGGCCATGTGGTACCCAGATTAGGTGACTGGGGAAAACAGAGAAGATTCAGGGGCGGCATCCACAGAGGCTGGAGGCCTGGGAAAGTGGGGCGGGGCAGACCGGGGACGTGGGATGTGAACGTGGGCAGGAGAGGCTGAGGCCACAAGGATGACCGAGGGACTGGGGATGGGGAAAAGCAGAGGGTCAGGAATGGAGACTCTGTGCTCAAGATTAGGCCGAGGATTTGAGTCAGAGAAAGATTCAGAGGAAGAGAAAAGCAGGAAACGGGAAACCAGAAGAGGAGACCCGGAGTTTTGTTCTTTTGTTGTTTGGGGGTCAATGTTGATTTGTTGTTGTTTTTAGGATAAAGAAGGCCTTCGCCTGAGTCAACCAAAGTGATCAGCCCCTCATTTTTCTAACAGAGGAAAGAGGGGGCCCCCTCTGGGGGAAAGTAATCTTTACTCCAGTGTCTGCAGTTCTTTTAAATACAATGTGCAGAAGACTATCAAAAATTATGTGACATGAAAAGAAGGAGAAAAATGTGACCCTCCAGCAAGAGGAGAAATTTGGAGATAGAAACTGAGTCGTACACAGCTCAGATGTGAGAGTTATTGAACAAGGACTTTAAAATAGCTATTAATATTAAATTATTATTGTTAAAGAATTTGGAGGAACATACAAAATAAATTAAGAGATGGAGAATTTCAACAGAGAAGTGGAAACTGAAAGAGAACCACTGGGCATCCTACAACTGAGAGCTCAGGGTATGAACTGAGGGATTTGTTGCGTGGGCTACACAGCAGACTGCACACGGCAGAAGAAAGGAGAGTAAGACAAAAAAAAGCCCAGACCGGGGCTTAAGCAAGAAAGATGAATGAACACAGGGCCATCACATGATCTATGTGTTTGATTTATGTGAATTCAAACAATACATTTTGGGCAAACACAGGTCAATAGAAGTTATCTGAAGTGAAACAGAGAGAGAAAAGAAATGAGGGAAAAAAGAACAGACTTTTAGAGACGTGTGACATAATAACAAATAGTCTATCATACAGACATGTAATTGAAGTCCCAGAAGGAGAAGAGAGTGAGGATGGGACATAATAAACATTTGAAGAGAATTTTTCAAAATTGGTAAAAGATATCACCCCACAGACTTAAGAAGCCTAGATAATCCCAAGGAGGATGAAGACAAAGAAAACCACACCCAGGCACATCCTAGTGAAGCTGCTAAAAACTAAAGATACAGAGAAAACCCTGGAAGCAGCTAGAGAAAAATGACACATCGCCTCAGAGGAATCACAATTTGGAATGAGGGAACCCAGGGACAATCGATCCAGCATCAAAGTACTGATGGAGGCAGCTTCTAACCTAGGATTCCACAACCAGTGACAGCACCCTTCCAAAATGAACACAAAACAAAGATATTTTCAGACAAACAAAACTGAAAGAATTTATCACCAGTAGACCTACACAACAAAAACAGGACCAGAGGAAGTTCTTCAGGCTGAAGGAAAGTGTTCCCAGATGTGAACACAGATCTTCAGAAAAGAAGAGAGGGCACCAGAAAAGTCCAGAAAGTAGGAGGAAAGGATGAAACAAGGAGGTGGGACAAATGGAAAAACAATAGCAGACGAAGACTTGAACCCAACTATAACAACTCATTACATTACATGTAAATGGACTAAACATTCCACTGAAAAGACAGAGCTCATCAGACTGGATAAGAAAATCATGACTCCACCATAAGCTGTTACCAAGCGACACAGTTTAAGTATCAGGACATGAATAGATGAAAATTTTTTAAAAAGGGAGAGATAAACCATGCAAACTCTAACCATAAGAAAGCTGATAATACAAGACAAAGTGGACACGCCTCCTCCTCCTCTTCCAGGCCTGCTGGGGGCTTTCTGGTGCTGGGCTCTGCTCTCTCAAAGTGGACAGGCTCGCTGGGGAAACTGCAGGCTGGGAGCCGGCTCTTCAGGACAAACGGCGGCCTGATGCCCCGACAGCTGGCCCCTGGCCACACGTGCAGGCTGCCTTCCATCCGGGTGAGAGGTGTTCTCTGGACAACCCTGAGCCGGGTCAGCCACGCACAAAGCTGGGATGTGTGTGTGGGGGGCGGTGGTTCCCTGGGGATCCCACAGGCTCAGCCCGCCGCCTTGGGCACCAGGGTGCTTGCTTGTTGCTGTGTCCTCATGGAGACCACCTGCCTGCCTGCGTGCTTCCTTTCCGTCTGCCACCTGGGCCATCCCCGGACTCAGGGCTGGGGAGAACACGCAGGTGCGATGGGGAGAAAGAGATGCCTGTGCTCTGCACACCTGGGATCCGATCCGTTCATGGACCTGCTTCCAAACCCAGTGCTCGTATTGACACTCAGAACGTGACTCAGGGAGACATGGGCGCCAGACAATCACTTTGTCTGGCGTGTTCTTCATCTCCGACAGCCAGGGAGGGAGCTTCAAAAGCAGACGGGGCTGTCCTGATTCTAGCGGAGTCCAGGTCCTTGGCAGGGCCAGGTGGGGTGAGGCGCCGCTGTGGCCGTGCTGGGGTCCCTGACCCTCTTTGGGGGGGGCTCACCCCAGCCCTCAGGCTTTTCCTGCCTCAGAAGCCCCCAGCCATCACTGCCCAGGGCAGCGGCCAGCAGGGGACAAGCAGGCTTGTCGTGGCTGCTCTGTGTCCCTCTGGGCTGCCCTCCTGTCCTCTAGGTCAGGCCCCTGAAGTATACTGTTTATAGGCGCTGACACAGGGCTCCAGTGGGGAACAAACCCTCGGGGCTTCAGTCTCCGTGGGAGACGGCGCTATGCAGATGACCAAGGGGGCCCAGGCTCTCGTTGGTCCCGGTCTTGCTCTCAGAGCCCACCTCAGCCCTGTGTGTCCCATCACCCAAGGATGGAAACCAGAGCCCGGGACAGGCCTTAAGGAGGTGTGCTAAAAACTCACTAATCAAGATGGGTACCCTTCCAGGGCAGCACTTTTTTAAAATTTATTTTTCTATTTTTATTATTATTATTTTTTGCGGTACGCGGGCCTCTCACCGTTGTGGCCTCTCCTGTCGCGGAGCACAGGCTCCGCACGCGCAGGCTCAGCGGCCGTGGCTCACGGGCCCAGCCGCACTGAAGCATAGGTGATTTACAATGTTGTGTTAATTTCCGCTGCACGGCAAAGTGATTCAGTTATACATACATATATATACACATTCTTTTTTTAATATATATTCTTTCCCATTATGGTTTATCATAAGATACTGTGCTCTACAGTAGGACCTTGTTGTTGATCCATCCTATATATACTAGTTTGCATCTGCTGACCCCAAACTCCCACTCCATCCCTCCCCCAACCCCCTCCCCCTTAGCAACCACAAGTCTGTTCTCTATGCCTGTGAGTCTGTTTCTGTCCTGTAGATAGGTTCACTTGTGTCATATTTTAGATTCCGCAAATAAGTGATATCATATGGTGTTTGTCTTTCTCCTTCTGACTGACTTCACTTAGTATGATAATCTCTAGTTGCATCCATGTTGCTGCAAATGGCATTATTTCGTTCTTTTTTATGGCTGAGTAATATTCCAACGCATATATGTACCACATCTTCTTTATCCATTCTTCTGTCGATGGACATTTAGGTTTTTTCTCTGTCTTGGCTATTGTGAGTAGTGCTGGTATGAACATTGGGGTGCGTGTATCTTTTTGAATTAGAGTTTTGTCTGGGTGTATATGCCCAGGAGTGAGATTGCTGGATCATATGGTAACTTTATTTTTAGTTTTCTGAGGAACCTCCCGACAGTTTTCCATAGTGGCTGCACCAACTTACATTCCCCCCAACAGTGTAGGAGGGTTTAGGACAACACTTTTAAAAATCAAAATGTTCATGATAAACAAAACTTTCAAACTTTTAAACAAAGGCAGGCTCCAGCCCTGGCCCAGGTCGCCGGGGCCCCCGGCTGGTGCTGCCCCAGATTCCGCGGGGACCAGCCCAGGTGTGCGAGCTGGCAGCTCAGGGTTCTGAGACGGGGACGGGGAATCCCTGCCAGGAAGAGACTTGGCTTCCTGGGCTTCCTGCGGAGGGAAAACACTATTCCAGGGATGCAGCGAGGAAATCCCTGCTCCCGGGGAATTTCCCAGAGTGTGGGCGGTGAGTCCAACCTCCACACAATGGGAACGCGGCCAGGCCGTCCCTGGAGCCCTCAGACCTCTCTCTCCAGGGGCTCCTGGACCCCCGAGGCCATGTTTCCCACACACAGAGGAGAGGCTGAGCGGGTGACCATTGAACTGAGCAGGGTTTTCTAACACACTGCCCTGCGAGTAATTATTTATGGAGGTTGACCGCTAGTAATGAGAACATAAAAAACACTGGCATCTGAATGCATTTTATTAAAAGTTCTTACCAGTCGCAGATGCTACTGAGGATAAATCTGAGGGAAAAGAGAAAGTTGCTTCCAGATTTCTCCAACTGGGAAAGGCCTGGGCAAGTCCTTTCTGATGGCCGTTGGCTGTGTCTTTATGGGGGCTGCGGGTGGGCTCCAGGTGTGGGCCTGACAGGAAATAGATGTTACCATCAAATTGGGACATTTGAGGAGCGTTTAATAAAGGGACAATTTGCAAAAGTGTACACAAGCCTTAGGAAGCAAGGCAGGGATGGGCAGCGTCCACCCCTAGAGCTGGGGGAGGGGAGGAGCAGGGCTGACCTTGTGGGCCTTTGCTGGCCACGGGTTCTGATTCGGGGGCCAGCAATACGATAACAGTGAGAAGGGCCTCAGGGGCAGGGAGAGCCTGCCTACCCACCCTGCCACCAGTCAATCCTGCTGACAAGTTCAGTGCTTCAGCCTGGGGCACCAGAGGAGGAAGAGCCAAGACCCGGAGGCCGAGAGGCTCCCCACAATTTCCCCAGAGCCCACACGCTCCCCTTGCTGTGGCCACACAGCCCCTACGGGCAGGAGCGGCCAGTCACTAAAGATTGTACCCACCCATACGCCACCAGGCATTGTGCGAGGGGCCGGGGGTACAGAGACACCTAAAATGCACAACCCTCCCGCCAGGAACGCATCCATTCTGCTGGGGGTGTGGACGCTGCCCGGTCTCCTCCCCTCTGCCAGGCACAAATCTCTCTTTGCTACGGGGCTGACCCCACTGAAGAGAAAGACAGACACATACCGCACCCTCTAGCCACAGCGGTTGGTTCTGGGATGCTCACGTGACCCAAGTCACATCATAAGAACCCCCTCTGGGACTTATCTGCAGAGCGACGGGAGAAAAATCAGCCTGTTCCCACCGGGGCTGCTAATTCAGTAGGAGGCAAATGTGGGACTGTCAAAGGCCGCCTCCACTCCGCGGGGAGAGAGTTGACACCCAGAGCGAAGTCGGCCGAAAATAAGCAGAACCAAGACATGAAGAGAGAGGTAGAGCCTTGAGGCCATCATTTGGGGGCCATGCCTAAAGCGGCTCCCAGGTGATATAGTTAATGTGAGCTAATACTTTTCCTTTTTACTTACATTCATTTGAATTGGGATTCTGCACCAAGAGAGCTCTACCTAAAACAGAGAGACCAGGAACACCAGGTTCACAGACTAGGCACTCAGGTAGGCATGGGCACAGGTGCCGTGGAAACAAGGGAAAGGGCAGGGCTGGATCTTGAAGGACACAGGCAGCTACCCAGGCAAAGGCCCGCAGAGCGTCCCAGTGAGGGAACTGCATGAAATCAGAGAGGAAGGGGGCGGGGCCACACACGATTCAAGATGTCCGCGAAGGGCCAGGTACGGGCAGGGGATGGCAGGTGTGGAGGCCGGGTGCCGCAAAGAAGTGAGGTGGGCAGTCTGTGGGTGGCGCCACCTCCTTCTACCCTGCACGGTGAGGTGATTAAAGATACAGCAACCGAACAAAACTTGCAACTAAATCGTTGGCCTGCATTTTCTTCCAGCAGCACGGCTGAGGTCCTGGACCACAGCACCTCTTCCTAACCCCCCCGCAATCCTCCTGTTCAATCCCGCCCAGCAGAAACGACACTTCCTCACCCAACCCCCCCAGTTTAAGCACAAATGGATCTCTCCTCCCCTCTCCTTCCACCTCTCTGTCTCCCCTCCACCGCCTTGAATCAGGGGGCCCACTAAATGTCTCTGGGCAGCACCCTCAGCCTCCAGGCTGGGAGCCCTCGACCGCAGGCCCCCGCGGGCTTCACAGGTGTGACCCACACAGGTGCACAGGCCCCTCACCTGCTGCAGCACTGCTGTTGCTGCCTTGATTGTCTTGGTCGTTTTGGACA
Organism: Physeter macrocephalus; assembly: GCF_002837175.3. Classification (NCBI taxonomy): domain Eukaryota; kingdom Metazoa; phylum Chordata; class Mammalia; order Artiodactyla; family Physeteridae; genus Physeter; species Physeter macrocephalus. Next base: position 13,426,890 of record NC_041221.1, on the reverse strand, counting down.
ACGGCTGCCTCGTTTTCCCTCCCTACTGGGCCTCACAGGTAATGTCGCCGGCTGACTCCCCCCTCCCCTGACCCTCCATCCCCGAAGCGCCACCTTGCATCTCAAGCCAGACCTCGCCTAGGGAGCCCCAGCATACGGAATGTGGGCTCCAGGCCTGAACCACCACCCTGCCCTGGGTCCAGGGGCTGGTTCACACCCAGGGACACCCAGGGACACCCAGGGACAGGGGAAGGCCTTGCCTCAGAGCCCCGGGAAGGCTGAGAGGGGCTCCCGGCGCCCAGAGCCAGGCCAGAAGCTTGTCACGGCCCTCAGTTTAGGGTGGTCGCGGTGACAGCGTGGGCCTTGCCTGGACAAGCCAACTGGATGTTCTTGACCCGAGGTCACGGGCAGTCAGAGTGGGGAAGGAAGCTTCTCAAGGGCTCTAGAGCTGCGTGAGTCACACCGAAAGCACTTGTCCCGGGCGCCTTCCTCCCAGCCCCAATCCATCCCCACCTGGGTTAGACCTCAGGTGAGAAGGCCGGGAGGCAGCTCCTGCA
>NC_041221.1:13402137-13425854 GCF_002837175.3 Physeter macrocephalus | reverse complement strand
CCACTTACAGGACGTCCTGGAAATGATGGAATATGGGGATGGAGACAGATGAGGGGTGACCGGGAGTAGCGAGCGCCCCAGAGAGCATGACAGTGAAGGGGGATCACGGGAGAGACTCTGAGGCGATGGAGCCCCTGTGTATCCGGCCGGTGGTGGTGCCTACTGGTCCACACGTGATCAAATGCCCTAGAGCCGGGCACACTTGCACCGGCACTTTCCTGGCCTTGATATTTCACTAATGTCAGATGTAACCATTTCCGGGGAAACTGGGGGAGGGTCCGCGACGGCTCTCTCTCCTCTCCTTGCAACTTCCTGCAAATCTATCATTATTTCAAAGGAAGAATTTTTTTTTTTAAAAAAGAAATGAAAAAAGATTGAAAAGGAAGATTCTAAACGGTAACAGGATTTATCTCTTAGTGCTGATATTAACTAACTTTTTGAAACAATCTGTTTGGGTTTCTATATTTTTCCTGCTTTCTCCAAGCAGCATGGATTACTTTCGCAACTAAAAAAAAATCATAGCCTAACGTTAGGGGAAGCTGGGAGGAGGATATATAGGAACTTGCAACTGGTCCGTGAATCTAGAATTCTTTCCAAATAAAAGGTTTTTTAAAGCAAATAGCAAAAGAGATCAGATGCTACATAGGTGTAGTGAAAAGGCAAAAAGTGAGTAACCGGAATAAAGTAAGAGCTCTTTGCTTAGAGAAAAATCACTAATCACCAGTCTCCTCCCACAGCTGCTAAACCCGGCGGGGCATGGCGGGGGCGATGCTTCCCCGGTGCCCCCTGGTACTCCCCCTGGTGACACTACACTGCCCCTGGCCCTCGCTCTTCCAAGCCCCTTGTAAGCGCTCACCTGCTCCATTGCCCTTCCCCACGTGGCCTCGGGATTGGAAGCCATGTCCTCCTGCCTCTCCCGAGCTCTGATGGCCCCGGTCCGTGCTAGGGTGATGATGACTGACAGGTGACTCGGCTGTGTCCCTGCATCGTCCTCCCCGGAGACCCGCGGGGTGGGTGGGCACATCGGTGGCAGTGACCAACCTCGGGGCGCTGGGCCCAGCCCCTGCATCTTCTCAAAGCCTCGTCTCCTTCTCTGTGGGGTGGACACTGTCCCCGGTGGGGTGAGGTCAGTGAGAGGGCTGACAGGTCACACGTGCAGTCACGCCTCCAGGGTCTGCCCGCCGCTGGTGCCCAAGACGCTGGTTCCCACCCACCAGGGGGAAGCGGGTGGCGCCCCCGGACCCCGGCTCAATCACGTGCCCCGCCTCACTCGGGGACGGGTCATGGCCCGAGGCCCTGCTGTGCTGTTCTTGCTGCCCAGAGCCCCGCAGACGTCTTCTGAACCCTGCCTGATGCTCCCACGCTGAGGCTCACCAGCTACCCCTCCCCCCGCTTCCCCATTTGCCAGATCCCTGGATATTGCCTGCAGACAGCCTGCGCCCATCTGCCCCGTAGAAAACCCGCACACGGCTCGTGCAGGTGCCGAGGTCCCCGATGTCCATTCGCTGCCCCGGCTGGGTCTGCGGCCTCGGGATGAGCCGAGTCCAGACAGGCCGGGGCAGGGCAGCAGGAAAGGGTAGCGCCTGCCAAGGCTGGGGCAGGAGGCGGCGCCCCGCACCCAACTCGGAGGCGCCGGCAGCCCAGGGGGACTGGACAGCAGGCCAGGGGACGGAGGACGGGGGAAAGAGGGAGGGACGGGGGGGCACGGGAGCAGGCAGACAGGTCGCGAGAGGGGCGAGCTGCGCAGAGGTCTGAGGTCTCCACGGGCCGAAACATGTAGGTTGGGGGCCCAGGGGTTGTCCTGTGGGTGCTGGATGTGGGGGTGAAGGGGGACTGAGGCCAGGGGCTGCCACGATGGGGGACATGGGAAGAGGAAGCCAGGTTAGGAGAGGGTGGTGTCGGAGGAGCCCCCTGGGCTGCAGGGCAAGAGCTGGTGTCCTCAGAGCAGGGCAGCGCAGGAGGGATGGGGCGGGGTCACTGGAAGGCCAGGGGAGGGGACCGGACGTGCCCAAAGCTGCGGGCCGAGACCCGGGAACAAGTGACACAAGTCTGGTGGCCAAGGCTGGCGCCTGGTGGCCTTCGGTCCCCGGGGGGGCAGCAGGTGGCTGGAGGGTCATCGCAGGCGCCCTGGGCTCGAGTGGCGGGGGAAGCCTCTAGGGGCTCACGGTCTCCGGGCAGGAGCGGGGCCATCGGGTCCAGCCCGCCGTCAGCGGCCGGTGTCAGGGTGAGCACCTCGGCTTCCATCTGGAAGTGGGGGGGCTCTTGGGGGGGGGCGGTCCCAGGCACCGCCAGAATTGGTGCTTTTTTCTACATTTCCATGCCTTTTGGGGTGAGCGTCAAGGGAAGAGGGGATGTCTCTGGCCACAGCCGGTTGATCTCCAGCGGGTCTAGACCCCAGGTTCTGCAAGCCCTCCCTCCAGGACCGGCAGCCCCAGGCCACGAGCCCCCCAGAGGCGGCCCCTTGCCTGGGCTCCACACACACCCGTGCCCTTCCCTACATCCACCTGTAAATGCAGGCGAGGGCCGGTCTGCCTCCTGTGCTGGACGTGCGGTGCCCTGGGACGGTCTGGGTCCCCTGCTCCATAGACATGTCCCTGCTGGGCAGACGTCAGCGTGAGAGGCTGAGGCAGGAACCGGGCCCAGGTCTGGCCTCCACAGCTGCTGCCCAGGGACCTTTCACAACTGTTTTCTTTTCTTTATTTATTTTTTAATTTTGTTGTTGTTGTTGAAGTGTAATTTGTGTGCAATAAACTGCACCCCTTAAACTGTATTAATCAGGGTGTTTGATGAACGTCTACGCCCATAAAATCACCACCACAATCAAGATTCACCCCCAAAGTTTCCTTGTGTCCCTTTGTAACCTACATCCCTCCCGACTCCTGCCCCAGGCAACCACTGACCTGCTTTTTGTTGTTGGGGGTAGGCACTGGTATTAACGTTTCGGAAGCAGTGAGGCAATCACTACCAGAAACTTCTAGGACCACCTGTCCTCTCCAGCCTCGCTGGCCTGCCCCCTGAGCACCCAAGCACACCACTGCCCCAGGGCCTTTGCACGTGCTGTTCCCTCAACCTGGAAGGCTCTTCCCCCAGGTGGCTGCCTCCTCATTTCCCCCGGGTGTGTGTCCACCTGTTACGTGGTCAGGGAGGCCCCCCCCGCCGTCCTGTCTTAAACGGTCACCCCAGCCTCTGCACACCATCTGCCCTGTGCTTTGCCTTCTTTCTCGCCCGGCACATCTGGCCTCACACATTTGCCGGCCCTTGTTGGTGAGCCTGGGGGGAGCGGGGCCTTTGTCTGTCGGGCTTGCCGCGTGAAGCAGCGTTGCAGCTCCTGCCTCCAACACAAAGCTTCAGGCGGCCAGTCCCACCTCATCCCCAGCACCTGTCACGGTCCTTTAAAATGAAACGCCGCAGAGGGAGCCGCACACACAGCTCCGTGGAGGGGAGGAGGCGGGGCAGGGAGTTTGGCTTCTCGGTCCTGTGGCCGACGGTCCCCGCCAGCCTGGGACCCCGGGCTCCTGAGGCCAGGTTGCAGGTGCCTCCTGCCAGGCCCACTGCCTTCCCTGGGTGAGGGGCGCTCGCCCACCAGGGCCAGGCCCAGCCTCTGCATCAGACTGCCAGGGCTCAAATCCCAGCTCAGCGCAACCCTGGGTAACATGCCTACTAGCGACCGCCTCGCTGAGTGGTACAAGGACCCACGGGTCCCAGCTGCAAGGGTCAGACGGCGCCCGGATGTGCAACAGTGAGCCAGATGGGGAGGGGTCACCAGACAGTGCGGGGAGGGGGCGGGGAGCTCAAAAGTCACCCAAGAGAGGTGGATGGGAGGCTGGAGCCCACAGCCCCATCCCACCGGCTCCCCACCCACCTGTCATCCCGTGCACCCTCCACCTCCCTGCCCTGCACCCCCGGATGGATGGATGGTGCACGGCAGGTTCCAGATGGGTAGGCAGATGCCCCAGAGAGCAAAAAGCAATTATCAGCACAGACAGCGAGGCTGTGACGGAGCCACTGGATTGTGAAAATTGATCTCCTTCCACCAGGAGAGAGTTACCCGGCAGCCTGCTCGCTAATTCACGCCACCGACCGCCGTCCTCTGACCGGAATGAGGCAGCTGAACCATGTTCTTCTGAATGACCCTGAGAGCCCAGTGGACAGAAGCCCAGCCACTTCATAAGGAGCTTAAATAGAGATTCTCCTCAAACACATTTAAACGCGTCTATTTTTACGTGAGTTACATAACCGTTTTCTCTCATTCATCGATGGCAAACACTTCCCTGTGAATGGTATTTCTGTTTAGGGAAGCGTTCACTCCTATCTTTCTAGCTGAAGCCATAAACTAAGCCTTTGGGGTCCCCCAGGATAAAGCCAGACGAACATAAAGCGGGCTTGGGCAGGACGGACCTCGTGCTGCCGCTGGCGCCCCACGCCCAGGCGGGGGGCTCCCTTTGGGGGTCGTCGGCCGTGGCGCTGCCGTCAGGAAGGGCTGCCTGTATATGGATGTTGTGTGTATTACCCTGAATGCAACCATGAGGCTTCTGGATCAAGGCAAGGAATGGACATTGATCCACTTCCAGTAAAGGCCTTCGTCACTCGTTACGCATGCGCTCGTGTGTGTGTGTGTGTGTGTGTGTGTGTGTGTGTGTGTGTGTGTGGCTTTGGTCCTGTGCAGCCCTCTGTCCCTCCACAAGGATCCCTCCTGCTGCCCCAGAGTCCCTGCAACACCCCCTCCCTCCCCCACTCCAAACTCCCGGCAACCACGAACCTGTCCTCCATCCCCATAATTTGCTCATTTCGGTAGAATGCCAGAGAAATGGAATCAGACATATGTGAGCTTTGAGACGGGCCTTTCCCACTCAGCACAGTTCTCTGCAGATCCACGCGAGGTGTTTCGTGCGCCGTGTTTGTTCCCGTCACCACTGAGGAGGTTCCAAGGTGCGGCTGCACTACGGTTCGTTCCGCAATCCTCCTGTTCAAAGACACTTGGGTTCTTTCTGCGTTTTGGTGATCATGAAGAAAGCTGCTCTGAACAGCTGTGCACATGCTCTTGTGTGAACACAAGTCTTTTTCTCTGGGATAAATGCAGACTTTTAGTTTTGGTTTAAAAAATAATAATAACCCAACCTCTTCCGGAGCAGCTGCGCCATTTTCCATCCCTAGGAGGGACCTCCACGCCCACCAGCATTGCCGCAGTCACTGTTTGCTCCACAGCCACTGATGCTGTGTAGTGGTACCTCACTGCCGCCTTGCGTCCCCCGGTGCCGAGGATGGGGACCCTCCTTCCACGCGCTCTTTACCATCTGTCGATCCTCCTGGGCAAAATGCCCATTCACGCGTTTTGCCCAAGTTCTAATTGGATCATTTGGGGTTTTACCGTTGAGTTTAAGAGTTTTCTGTATACTAGTCCTTTGCGGGATATGTGGTTTGCCAATATTTTTTCCCAGTCTGTAGCTTGTTTTTTCTGCTCTTCACATGGGCGTTCACTGAAGAGTTTTGAATTTTGATGAAGTCAGGTCTCTGGACAAAGTGAATCAGTAAACAACCTATGATAGGAATAGGAAAGAGTTTTATTTGAGCCAAACTGAGGACTCCAGCCCAGAAGCCAGCCTGTCATAACTCTGAGGAGCTGCTCCGGGGAGGCAGGGTTTTCAGCACAGTTTTACGTCTTCTCAGAACAAAGAACATCGAACAAGTCAGGGATACCTTCCTTCAAGGTGTGCAAAAAACCAGGCCAGCAGGTACACAGCGAGTCAGCGTGGCCTTGGCACCTGGGAGGGAGGCTTATCATCAAAGGAGGACCAGCGTTGGCCTCCCAGGAAGGGAGGCATTTAACCTTTATTTTTATCATGGACACGCTTTACTTCTGGACAACGTGCCCTCTTCTTCAATAATTACAGCAGATGCACAGTGTGTGTTTGATGGGCCGCAAACAGGCTGCTCCAGTCAGCGTCAAATACAAGTTAGCTCACGCATAAGCCAGAACGACCTCCCCAGGCCTCAGTATGAGAACAGTTCTGTTATCAGGTTTATCAATTTTTCTTCTCGTGGACTGCGTTTTTGGTGTCAAATCTAAGAACACTTCACCTAATCTTAGCTCCGGACACTACGGTTCGTTCCGCAATCCTCCTGTTCAAAGACACTTGGGTTCTTTCTGCGTTTTGGTGATCATGAAGAAAGCTGCTCTGAACAGCTGTGCACATGCTCTTGTGTGAACACAAGTCTTTTTCTCTGGGATAAATGCAGACTTTTAGTTTTGGTTTAAAAAATAATAATAACCCAACCTCTTCCGGAGCAGCTGCGCCATTTTCCATCCCTAGGAGGGACCTCCACGCCCACCAGCATTGCCGCAGTCACTGTTTGCTCCACAGCCACTGATGCTGTGTAGTGGTACCTCACTGCCGCCTTGCGTCCCCCGGTGCCGAGGATGGGGACCCTCCTTCCACGCGCTCTTTACCATCTGTCGATCCTCCTGGGCAAAATGCCCATTCACGCGTTTTGCCCAAGTTCTAATTGGATCATTTGGGGTTTTACCGTTGAGTTTAAGAGTTTTCTGTATACTAGTCCTTTGCGGGATATGTGGTTTGCCAATATTTTTTCCCAGTCTGTAGCTTGTTTTTTCTGCTCTTCACATGGGCGTTCACTGAAGAGTTTTGAATTTTGATGAAGTCAGGTCTCTGGACAAAGTGAATCAGTAAACAACCTATGATAGGAATAGGAAAGAGTTTTTGAGCCAAACTGAGGACTCCAGCCCAGAAGCCAGCCTGTCATAACTCTGAGGAGCTGCTCCGGGGAGGCAGGGTTTTCAGCACAGTTTTACGTCTTCTCAGAACAAAGAACATCGAACAAGTCAGGGATACCTTCCTTCAAGGTGTGCAAAAAACCAGGCCAGCAGGTACACAGCGAGTCAGCGTGGCCTTGGCACCTGGGAGGGAGGCTTATCATCAAAGGAGGACCAGCGTTGGCCTCCCAGGAAGGGAGGCATTTAACCTTTATTTTTATCATGGACACGCTTTACTTCTGGACAACGTGCCCTCTTCTTCAATAATTACAGCAGATGCACAGTGTGTGTTTGATGGGCCGCAAACAGGCTGCTCCAGTCAGCGTCAAATACAAGTTAGCTCACGCATAAGCCAGGACGACTTCCCCAGGCCTCAGTATGAGAACAGTTCTGTTATCAGGTTTATCAATTTTTCTTCTCGTGGACTGCGTTTTTGGTGTCAAATCTAAGAACACTTCACCTAATCTTAGCTCCGGAGAGATTTTTTTATTTTTCCTAAAAGTTTTATAGTGTATGTTTTATGTTTAAACTGTGATCTATTTGGAGTTTATTTTTGCATTAGGGGCGGGCGAGAGGTAGGGCGGGTTCCTGTTTCAGCCCCTGAATTCCCTCCCAGTTTCTCCAGCACCATTATCGACAAGGCCATCCTTCCTCTGTTGAACTCTGACCTTTATCAGCCATGGGGGGCGGCGGGGGCGGGGGGCGGGGGCCAGATTCCTCCGTGCGGTTCCTTTGATCTGCGGGTCTGGCCCTCTGCCAGCACCACGTGGTCTTCAACGCTGCAGCTTTACAGCCAGCCTTCGCATCAGGGGGACTGCCTTCTGGATTTTGAAGCCTGTGAAGGTATTACCCATTCCAATGTGAGAAAATAAACATTTTTAATTAATCAAATCGGGATGTGGGAAATGTTCTCTTCTTGTAGCTTTTCTTTTTTCCTTGAACAGCCACCAGTTGGGAGGGCGTTCCCACGGAGAGCAGCATTTGAGGACAATGCAGTGCAATCGCAAATGTGTTTCTTCCTTTTACCTCCGGGAAGGCAGATCGCTGGAAAGAGCAGGGAACTGATCAAGGGGGTTGCAGCCCAGGGCCCTGAAGCTACTTGGAACACTGCCCCTTTTGAGCAGGACGCATTAGAGGACAGGATGTACGGGTGCTGCTGGCTTTTCTGCTGGGGTTGGGGGCAGGGCAGCTCTTCCAGCCTCAGAGGGGGAGCATCAAAGCACAGGGAGCCATCTCAGGGTCCGTGGTCTAGACGGCTGCACAGTTCACAGTCTCGGGGCTGAGGCAGGCAGGTTCCCGGGGGGAGCCTGAGCTCTTGGGTGGACGCCCTCCACTCTAATCGAAATGAAGGGACAGCCGGTGGCTGAGCTGGGCTTTGTTCCTGGCTCCAAGCAATATCATCAGGGCCTCAGCCATTATTTATCCTCCTCTGTCAAACAATCACGCATGTGAGAATCGGCCAATAAATGCATTCCCCGGGCTCCTTTGGGTGGTTTTACCGCTTTTATAGTTCAAAGTAGGGAAGAGAAGGGCCAGTCTTTGATACCTTTGAGTCAAGGTGGCTCAGCCGTGTTTCGGAAAGTCCAGAAAACGTAAAAGACAGAGGCTGGCGTCCGCTGCAAGCAGTGTTCGGCCTCTCCCTCCAGAAGCTCACTGTCCGCCGAGCTACAGGCCCTCCTCTGCACCGGCCGGGACGGGTCGGCATCTCTGCTCTGCGCTAAAGGGCCACCCACCGCGGACACGCCACTGCCCACTCAGAACGGAGCCAGCCTGGCCTTGGGCCACCAAGTTGGGACGCGCAGGGGAGCTTTCAGAGCCTCAGTGCTCAGGCCGCACGCCCCAGACAGGGCAAGCAGAACTCCTGGGGGTGGGACCCAGGTGACAGCATTTGCTAAAGCCCCAGAAACAAAGCGAAACAAGGCGAGGCCAGGGAGCTCACGCTCGCGCCCGCGCAGCGATGCAGCCGCGAGCGCCTCATGGGCGGAGCAGGCCGCGCTGTGTCTTTTTCAAAACTCAAATTGTGAGAGTAACCTTTTCGTGGTTGTTTTGGGTTTGGGGTGTTTGGGGCAAATTACCTCCGAGGGCCAAACCAAGCGACGGGCAAAGCTCCCCAAACAGATACCCTTTCTCCCTTTTGCAGCCCTTTTCCGTGGGACGGAAAGAGAGACGCCTCCATCAGTCTGTTTCGGATTGCGAATCTGCTGTGTCCAGCGAACGCGGGGAACTCCAGCTAGGCTGCAGGCGCTTGGATGCCGGAAGGTGATGGCTGAGGGCGGGGAAGGGGCTCTGGGCCGCCAGGGAGGCCTCAGCTGGCTGACTGAGCCGGGAGCGCCCCAGGGCAGGCCAAGCGGCCACCAGTTTGGGGGTGATCACAAGGCCGTCTGCCTGAAAGGGAGATCCAGCGGCGTTTCCAGGAAATCTCTGCTCGAAGAGCGCACCAGCGCAGAGACTAGGAGGAAAAGCACCCTTTCTGCATCCAGTGAAGTCACACCGTGATCCTGCTGGCCCCCCGACAACTTCGCTTTTCCCGACAAGGAAATGACTTCTCACGCTGCTTCCCCATGGGCTGACTGCAAAGCCACCTGCAGGCCTGGGTCCCGAAGGCCAGCCCTGGCCCCGACCCTCGGGAGTCCCGAGTCCTGGCCCTCATCTGCCACCTGCCTGCCGGGGCTCCTTGGTTTGGGATCGCCCGGCAGCCCCCGTGCCGCGCAGGGAGTGTCCTCAGCACCCAGCCCTCTCCCCTCCTCTTCCTCCTCCCCGCTGCGCTCCCCCCCCACCCAGTGTCCGCGCTTTCTGGAAATGCTCTACGTGAACACATGCACCCCCTCTGCTGGGGGGCACACGGGAGCTGGAACACAGCCTCCAGCCCACCGGGGCCGCGCAGCTTCAAACCTGGAACAAATGCTGACCGGCCACCAGCGGGCCAAGCACTGCTCATGTTCTGAGCACAGAGCAGCCCCTCAGAGAGCTGGACGCGGGGGGCACTTTCTGACGCTGTTAGAGCACTTGGGGAGGGGGCAGGGGCGTGGTCAGAGCCAGGGGGTCCCGGGCCTGTGGATGGCCTCCGTCCCTACCGCCAGCCTCCCGCTGTCCCCTCCCGCAGGAGGGGTGCTGCTGGCCTCGGGCCAGGGAAGCCGAGGAGGACAGTGGCCACGGGGTGGAGGTAGCTCTCGTTCACGACCTTGACGCGGACGGATCCGCAGGGAGCCTGGGGGGAGCGGAGCGGCTCTCCGATTCTATTCCTGGGGTCTGGCTGCGTGGGACTCACGTCGACACTGTACCGCTCAGAAAATGGGACATGACTCATCTCGACTCACCCGGCCCTCGGCTGTCAGCTCCACCTGCTGGGTTCTCCCCGAGGTCCCCACCCGGGCCCTGCGTGCGTGTCCCCCTCTGACCCAGCGTCTCCTCCTCGGCCCCCAACTCCCGGCCCACATCTCTGCAGGGCCCATCCTTCCCACCAGGCCCTGGCCCGGTATCGCCCCCGGTTCCCAAGGGGACGACCCCCTTGTTGAGGAAGGCGAAACTGGGAGCCAGAGCCCCACTGCCGGCCCAGTAGCCAGGAGTCCCAGGACACGGGCTGGAACCCAGGGGAAGGCGGGGCTTCCCAGGCACGTGACATGACGAGACCACCCCCGCAAGGTGGGCAGTCAGCAGTGGGGCCCTGCGAGGGCCCCCTGCTTTCCATCACTTCCAGAGAAGGGCAGCCCGTCCCCCCGGCACTGCCAGCCTCCAAAGGGCCTTGGTCCCAGCCTCCCGGAATCTGTCTCCCAGGCCCCGCCTCCCTCCAGGGCTCAGGGGCTCCCCTGGGCTCCTTCTCCCGCCCTCAGCTTTCCATTGACCTGAGGAAGCCAGAAACACCTGGCGTCGGCCCTCCGCGACCATCCTTGACGGTCAGCAGGCCCTGTGTGTCCCTCGGCGAAGGCTCGGCTGTGCTAACCCTCGGCGTCCACGTCCCTGTCCTCACCCAGGCCGGCGGTAAAGGGAGGTGGGTGCACGTGGGTGCCCGTCTGCAGCCACAGAGCTCCTGCCCTGCGACGTGGACCCATCCCCGGACCGAACACTCATGCAGGGCCAGCTTCCCCCTCTGTTCCTGCTTCTCTGTAGCTGCTGACCCTAAACACGCACAGCACTCGTGAGCGGGCAGCCGCAGAGGTCCCGGCCTGGCTGAGAGCATCTCCGTGCCTCCCTGTGGCCATCCGACCGGCAGCCCCAGCACCCAGGAGGCACCGAAGAGATGCAGGTGGAAAACCAAAGAGAGAGATGGACAGACAGGCCGAGGCAGACCCGCTATTGTGCTTAAGGCCATGAAGCCTCGGGAGGAAAGGGACCTTTGTGACTTGAGGCAGAGACCCTGCCTTCACCACCTGCCCCTTTGGAGCGGGCAGGGGGTTGTCCTTGCCATCACCCCCATCACCGGCTTACGCCATCCTGACCGTTGACCTCCAGCTGGACCGCCAGCACTCCCACCTCCGGGCCGGGCAGACGGGAGGGGGCCAAGCCTGGTCCGCGGCCCGGCGGTCTGCCCAGGAGCTCGGGGGGTCCTCCAGCGAGGGGCCGGGGAGCCAAGTGAGCCCCACCGTGGGGCTTTCTGCCTCCCAGAAGAACGGGGTGCGCGCCCTCCAGAGCGCAGTCCGAGGAGGAGCAGGTGCTCTCTGCTCACGCGGCGCCAGCCCTGGGTGGGCTCAAGGTGGGCGCTCCCGTCAGGAGCTCGGGTTCCTGGGCCCCAGGTGGGACAGCACAGAAACTGTCCGCTCCTGCCTTCATTCCTGCATTTCTTGGCAGCTCTACCGGCGGGAGCTTTCAGCCCTGGGGTCCCCCTTCCCCGAGGTGTGGTCTCAGGGATCTGCCGCTGTTTCGCAGCCGGCCGCGCGGACCAGGATAACTCTGGGGCCTGTGGGGCCTGCGGGGGGCCCTGGACAGCGCCCAGCCTTCCCTTCTCCGCAGGGGTGGGCCCTGAGGACCTGAGACACATTAGAGCTGGCGTTTGCCTCAGCACTACCTCTCCAAAGGAGACTGCAAGGGACCCAGGGTATGTGGCCCTTCAAAACCCTCGAGCCATTTCCCAGGTCCCATGGCCCAGAGCAAGCTCGGAGAGAACAGGCGGCCACCCCGCCAGGCCCTGGACCTGACCCCGAACGGAGCCCACGCCCAGCCAGCCTGGCCACCCAGAGCCCACCTGCTGCACGGGACTCTCGGCACCGAGACGTACCATCCCCGGAGGGGTCTGCGGAGGGGCCCCCTCTTTCTCCCCCCTGGTCAGCACCTGGCCCAGGTGACAGGCCCACCACGGCCAGCGGCCAGGAGAGGCCAGCGTCCACTTCCAGCTGTGGGAAGGGAGGGCTCCCGTCTGTGTAAACTGAGACTTCCAATTGGCAGCCAGAGACCTCACGGCATTGGCTGAGCTGCTTGTTCTGAGATGAGGAAAGTGCAGGGTCTCTGAGGTTGGGGAGGGTTACCCACAAGTTGTACAGCCGATGAAATGGGGAGAAATGTGCGAGGAGGGAAGCGTCACCCACGACTAGGCCGGGGGCAGCGTGGGGCGCTGGGCGAACAGCGTCTCTCCCTTCACGCTGCTGCTTCACTTGTTCCTGGAGCCACAGGTGCCAGGAGCAGTCATGGGGGGCCGTGGGGATGGGCGGGAATGTCCGCAGGGTGGGAACCGAGCTGGAGGGGAGTTGACAGTCAGGAGGGCTCACTGGACTGAAAGTGGATTTGCTTCAAGCAAGCCTGGACCGAAATGCTAAAAAGTAAAAGAAAACATAGCAGACCTAAGACCTCTAATGTGTAAGAAACCAAAAAGTACACAAGATAAATCAAGGCAATGGCCCTTGGGATTCCTGGTTCATTCTCTGAATTCCAGCCCCACACCAGTTTTCTCAACATATGCAGCACATCTGGGGTCCAAGGCCCCCGCCAGCCTGAGTTCTCGCTGCTGCCTGGACAGGCCAGGGAGTCCTAGACCAGCAACTTTCCGATACAGCCCACATCCTTCGCACTTCCCCTTGGTGAGGTCTTGACGTGGGGCGAGAGGACAGGACGGGGCAGGGCGGAGGGTGGGAAGAGCCGGCAGCCTCAAGCTGGGCACAGAGCTGGGAATCGCCCCACGCCAGATCTCAGAAATAGAAGCCAAGAAACGAAGAAAAGGCGGAGGAAAGAGGAGAGAGGGAAATGATAAAAAGGGGATTTTTTTTTTTTTTGAGAGGGGATTATTAGGAAACTTAAATGCCACTTCTCAGGACTTCCCTGGTTGTGCAGTGGTTAAGAATCCGCCTGCAATATGGGGACACGTGTGTATGTATAACTGATTCACTTTATTATAAAGCAGAAACTAACACACCATTGTAAAGCAATTATACTCCAATGAAGATGTTTAAAAAAAAAAAAGAATCCGTCTGCCAACGCAGGGTACATGGGTTCGATCCCTGGGAAGATCCCACATGCCGTGGAGTAACTAAGTCCGTGCGCCACAACTACTGAGCTGCTCTCTAGAGCCTGTGAGCCACAACTGCTGAGCCTGCGAGCCACAACTACTGAAGCCCATGTGCCTAGAGCCCATTCCGCAACAAGAGAAGCCACCGCAATGAGAAGCCCGCGCACCGCAACAAAGAATAGCCCCCGCTCGCCTCAACTAGAGAAAGCCCGTGCAGCAACGAAGACCCAACACAGCCAAAGAAAAAAAAAATTTTTTAAATGCCATTTCTTACCAAGAGTCTAATAAACTAAATTTTGAAAATAAAGTCAAGTGAGAATTTTCAAAGTAACGTTTGCCTTCGGGTGGAGGTCAGGGATCACATGGCAAGAGGAGGGCTCAGACAAGGAGTGTTGGGCACCTTGGAAGTGAAGGTACAGCTGGTGCTGCTGTAAGGAAGAGCCCCAAACACAACAGCGGAAGCAAGACAGAGATTTCTCCTCCAGACGCACGTGCATGTGGACCCAGACTCCTTCCATCTCACTGTTCTGCCCTCCTCACAACGCAGCTTCCACCTCACAGCCCAAGATGGCTGCTCCAACTCCGTCCTTCTCTTCTAGCTTCCAGGCAGCTGGAAGGGGAGAAGGGGAGGGTAGATGCAGTCTTCACCTTTACTGGCGCATCCCAGAAACGACCTCATCCCTCTCTTTACAGTCCACGTGGCTCACCTGACCTCAAGAGGGGCTGGGAGCTGTAGTTGTTATCTGGGTGGCTGAGTATCCAGAAAGACAGGATGGACACTGGGCCCACTAGAAATCTCAGCCATACTTGCCCAAAAAAAGCTGTTTCCTGTGCCACCGTGCCCTGCGTGTGGCTGCCTGACAGCTGCTCACTTTTGCTCCCTTAACCCCAAGCGAACTGTACTTACCGAGAGGTGGTTAACTCCTTTTTCTCTTGTTTCATGGATCAAACGTTGACTGTCAGTCAGCTTCCGGCTCTGTGAGATGGCGTTACATGACAAAGATGATTAAGCTCCTCTAGAAGCAAAGAAACTTGACATTCCGACTGACCCCAGAAGCTTGATGCTGGGGAGTGGATGCTCTTAGGCTTTTCCCAAGACCCCGAGCCCCGTGGCTTCCTGTGAGGATGGTCAGGGAGCAGAGGCCCCGGCCCCAGGACGCCCTTCGTGCCCCGAGTGCCACGGGTTTTTTTAATGTGGGGCATATTAATTTATTCAATGAACATTTATGACCACTATAAACTTCTGGAATGAGGTGGACATTAAATCAAATAAACACGAAGCAAACATGTATTAAGTACGTACCATGTGCTGGGCTTTGGGCTGCACATACAGAAACAAAACAAAACAAAAGACGTGGCCCCGCCCTCCTGGGCCAGCTCTGGGAACCTAGAGACGCAAGCCCTCTGCTGGGTACAGCTCCTGGGGACAGGTAATGACAGGCCGGCTGCCTGGGAACGGGGCCCTCCCAGCACCTAACGGGCAGCAGCTGCAGAGAAATTCGTAACAGTCTCTGAAAAGACTGCCGCTGGTCCCCCACCTGGCACGTGGCAGGAACTCGTGATTTTCTTTCGCTTGTGAATTGAAGGATCGATTTAGAAAACGGCAGCCAACCAAATCAGGCGGCTGAAAGGCGTCTCCCCGCTGCGCAGCGGCCTCCACATGGGCCCCTGGAGTCAGGCTCACGCTCCTCCCCCACCGCCCTCCGGACGCGGGGGCCCTCGCGGCGGCGCATGGAATCGTCTGCAAAGAGCGGGCGGGCCTGGCACGGAGGGCCCTGCCCGTGGAGCCACCGGGAAGGACCAGACACCTCTCCCTCCGAGGGTTCAGGACTCCGGGGCTTCCTAGGTGGGTGGTTGTGACTTCAGGGCACCCGGTGGCCTTGGACGCCCCCAAGCTGCAGCAGGATTCTGAAACTGAGCAGCTTGGAGACTGGGACCCTGATAAAATGAGCAGGCCTGGAAGGGGTGCCCCCAAGGATGGTGCTTGCGGGCAGGAGGGGCACTCTGGTCCTGATGGCCCCCAAAACGCAAGCCTGAGAGTCCCGGGTGGAGGCAGGAGGCCGGAACTGCAGTCGGGGGTCCCAGGGGGCTCTGGTCGGAGAAGACAGGCCAGCACCCACCCTGCAGGGGACTGACCCGGGCGCCCCTGCATTTACCCCCGAGACGACTCGGACGGGTCAGACTCTCCAGCACCTCCCATGTCGCCCCCCAGATTGAGCCCATGGGCCCGTCTCATCTGAGCAGATTTACTGGCCGTGTCTGCAGGGAAATGATGAGATGACAACAGGTAACAGGGACAAAATTCCAGAATCGTCCAAAGTCAACCAAAGTAGCCTGAAGCCCCAATTCTAATCGTCCAGGGAGGTATCTTTCTTGTTTAAGGGGGCCAGAGAATCGCTTTGGTCGGCAGGAGGGGGCCAGTTGTCTGGAGGAGCAGTGAAGCGGATTCTGGAAGAACAGGGCCTGGTCGGCCCAGCCCCGCAGCGGAGCCGCCCCAGAGAGCTGGGGGATGGTGGCCTCTGCGGGGAAGAACGCTGCTGGTCACCACTGAGGGCGCAGCACCTGCTGGGGACCGGGCCTTTGGGGTTTAGTTCCGTCACCCCAGCAGCTCGTGCCGCAGGGAACGCCCTCTCTATTTCAAGGTGACGTAACAGGCACAGAGGGGACACGTGCAGAGCTGGGCAGCCCGCGAGACCCCCCCACCTAGTGGCACCAGAAGCGGGAAAAGAGAAACACGACAAACTTTCTAAAATGACCAGCTATTTTTCTTTCCCTTCATTCACCCAAACCGTCATCTTCTAAACCTTGGAAACCGGCAGGCCTGCTTTACCTGGACGGCCAAGCCCACCCCGCAGGGGGCACAGGGCTCGGGGAACACTGCCCTGGGTCCCTGAACTTCTCAGCAGTGACGCCCTCATCTTAATGTCCCAGGAGGGGGTGCTGCGTGCTGTGTCCACCACAGACCCACAGGCTCAACCAGCTCCTGCCGGGCCGCCCCCTCCCTCGGCTGACGGTGAAGGCAGGAGGCGTGACACGAAGGGGACAAAAGGAGCGCGGCTCAGCCTGCTTGTGAGAGGGGGATGAAACCCCCTGCGCGTGACAAGCCCATCAGCCAGCGGGGGCACGTGCCCAGGGCCCTTTAGGGGGGACTCCGCCAGGGGCAGCAGGGCCGCAGAGCTGAGCACCCAGGGCCCTCAGCAAGGTCGCTGAAGCCGGTCACCCGGTGTCCACGCTCCGTCCACGTCTGCCTTGGGGAACCACGGCAGAGGAGCACACACAGTCGTGGCCCCGATGTCACCGCTGGGAGTCCATCTGTATCACACACAGGGGACAGTTACAGTCGCCCGGGATGGGGGCGGTGGTTGGATTTGGGGTCAGACCCAGGAGGGCACAGATGGGGTCTGCCCCCAGCACCAGCATCCCCCCACCGGGCGGCCTGCTCACATTGACACCCTGACTGCGCTGGGTTAAGATCCGGTGTTGCTGAACCCCAGGTTCCTGGATAACACGTATGGGTTCTCTGCGTGCGCCCCTTGGTGGGAATAATTCCTCCTGTTCTTTCCTGGGAGCCGGGGCTTAGAGGGCAGAGGACACAGCGGGTGACCATCAGGCTTCAGCCACTCCGGGGGTCAAGTCAGGGGCCAACACAGAAGTCTGCAAGTTCCCGGAACAAGGGAGCCTTGTGAGCAGGCTGTTTAGAAGAGGGGCCTTGTGAGAAGGACGGAGCGGGCTGCACTAAAATGAGCATATGCGGATTCCCCCACACACAATCCGTAGCAGAACTTTGAAACTGGCTGTGTTTTCATGAACGCAAGAAAAGAGCTTTCTCCTTCCAATGACGGAAATCTGAACTCGCCGTTCAGAGCCCAGGAAAGCCAATATCGTCTGCCCCATCCACGCAGGTCCTCCGCCCCGAATTATTATGGTACATTTGAAAGTTGCTCTCCAATTCAATCCTGCCTTCCCCGAAGCGCTGGAGACCCCAGCGTGCACCCGCCCCGGCTGGCCCTACACGGGTCTTTGACGGGGACACAGAGCAGCTGGAGTGAGCGTCCCCACCGTGGCCAACACGTGGCCTCCCTCACGTGGCCGTCCGGTCACTTACTGATGAAGTTTGATCAAATGCCTTCCATTTGGTGATAATGTGATTTCCTCTGAGCAAGGGAAGGGCTGCCCCCTGTAAGTTCTCCTGAGCGCAGTGAACGTCACCCCCTGGTGTAATTCCCAGGTTTTGTAGTGAAAGGTGATTTTCTGGTCGCTTGGAGACCCTGAGTGTGCTGAGTGGACAGTGGCTTGTCCTCCTCCTGAACGCACGTGTATTTTACGAACAGCAGGGCGTGCGTCATGCCAGACAAACAGATCCGTGGATTAGGGCCCCAAGGAGGGAAAGCTCTCTCTTGGGAAATGTTGATGGCGGGGGTGTTTGCATTAATTGCGAAATGGCTAGAGGCTGCTCTGGCTCTGACTTTCTCCAGGGGGTATCAAGGCATTTTCTTCTTAAGATACCACTGAGCACTCGTCCTGCCTTCTCACCCAGAAGGCTTTCCCATGGATACATCTGGCTCTTCTGATCTCTCTCCCTTTTTCAGAGAGGAGCTGTTCTCTCCCCTTGGCTCGGGGGCAGGCATGGGGGGTGAGTTAAGACTCGGATCCAGGGCCCACTCCCCCACTCACCCTGGAGGCGGATGAACTTCGTGCTGGGACTGACAGGCCTCACCTGCGAAGGCAGGGAGACTTCGCCACGTGCCTGGAGACAGGAAAAGATGCCCCTGGTCTCTGCGCGACCTTGGGGAGCGAGACACATTAGGGCCACCCCTGCCTTGTGGCTGGGAGCAAGGCTGGCCACGGGAACACCCAGGCGTGAGCCAGACCACCCAAACGCTCACTCAGGACACCGAGGAGGAGGGAAGGCACAGGAGGAAGAGCCCAGAGCTGAGAAAGCCGGGACGCCGGAGAGAACGGGCTGGAGGCGCCAGACAGGGAGACGCTAAGCCTGCGGGGTCAGGGTTTGTGCTGAGGTCGCTGCCAGGCCTTCCATGTTTAGGGGTGTGACCTCTCCACAGCGCGAAGAATGGACCTGCAGGCAGAGGCAGAGGCCGGTGTGACTTTGGACGCGAGGTGATGGAGGCCTGCCCTACAGCAGCTCGGTCAGGGTTGAGCAGGGAGGCCCAGCCTCAGGCAGAGCAGGAAGAACAGCTCCGTGGACCAGCTGCTAGGGTCGTGCTAGAGTCACCCCCACTCCAGCTCCCAGCCACGGCGGGTTTTTTAGTTTAAAAGGGCACGGCTGATGGGTACTCCCCGGCGGCCCAGTGGTTAGGACTCCGCACTTTCACTGCCGAGGGCGCAGCTTCAATCCCTGGTCGGGGAGCTAAGATCCCACAAGCCACGAGGTGTGGCCAAAAATAGATTAAAAATAAAAGGGCACGGCTGAGCTCAAAAGCAAGCTAAACATTCTGGAGTGACTGAGAGGGAGAAGAAACTCTCCACAGGAATCAGAAGTTGAGGCTGGACTCGAGAAGTGCAGAAGAAGCCAGGGGACACCCCTTCCCCTGGGCATTGAAGTCTCTGCTCCCAGACAGAGGCTGAGCCTTGCTGCATACGCCAGAAGTGTGCAGAGCCTGGGACCGGGCTGGTGTAAGGCTGCTCTGCCTGTAAACAGCGGCCAAAAGGGAGCTGCTGCCTTCAGGGGGCAGATGGCCATGGAACCAGAGTCTCAGCCACATCAGCCTCGGGTAGGGAACGTCCATCTGCTGAAGTCCCACTTGGTTCTGAATTGTGAACCCAGTGGTGGCAGCTGCAAAAGTGCCCATGCATGGGCTTCCCTGGGGGTGCACTGGCTAAGAATCTGCCTGCCAATGCAGGGGACATGGGTTCGAGCCCTGTTCCGGGAAGATCCCACATGCTGCAGAGCAACTAAGCCTGTGCGCCACAACTACTGAGCCTGCGCTCTGGAGCCCGTGAGCCACAACTACTGAGCCTGTGAGCCACAACTACTGAGCCTGTGAGCCACAACTACTGAGCCCGTGAGCCACAACTACTGAGCCTGTGCTCTAGAGCCCGTGAACCACAGCTACTGAGATGGTGAGCCACAACTACTGAGCCCGCGAGCCACAACTACTGAAGCCCACACACCTAGAGCCCGTGCCCCGCAACAAGAGAAGCCACCACAATGAGAAGCCCATGCACCGCAACGAAGAGTAGCCCCTGCTCACTGCAACTAGGGAAAGCCTGCGTGAAGCAATGAAGACCCAACGCAGCCAATAAATAAATAAAAATTAAATAAATTCTTAAAAAAAGAAAAGTTCCCATGCAGGGGGCTGGCTGAGCAAGGAGGAGGGGGGGAAAAGCAAAATAAAACAGAAAACACCTACTCGAGGTGAAATTACAAACCAAACTTTCAAAACACGTTAGAAAAGCTAATGCCGTGATACTCAGCCAGTAAATTCAACAGATGGGAGCAATGGAATCACAAAGCAATCAAAACAGATATTATAACATTCTCTACATTCAAAATCCCCAGAGATTAGAAAACAAGCCAAGAAGACCATTGGTCAAGAACAGAGAATATAGGGGAGAACCAATTAAAAATACTAGAAATAAAAACTATGGCCATGAAAAAATTTTAAATCCTCAATAGTTGGGATAAACCCTCCACAGAAGAAGAAATAACTAGTGAAATGGAAGTTAGTAGTGAAGAAATGACCAAGAGAATAATAGAGATGTTAAAAGATGGAAAACATGAAAAAAAAGTTAGAGGATGAGGAAGGCAGGTAGAGAAGATTTAGCACATGCCTTTCAGAAATTCCAGACATAGAGAACAGAGGAAACTGCAGTTAGGCATTGTGATTCTCTGGCAAATTCTGAGGTGATGGCTCAGAACTTATCAGAATTAAAGACGTGAGACAGATGGGCAGGGCACATCAGGTGCCAAACAGGATAAATAAACACAGACAAACAAAAATCTTTTTATTTTTATTTATTTATTTAATTAATTATTTATTTATTTATTTTTTGCTATACGTGGGCCTCTCACTGCTGTGGCCTCTCCCGTTGCGGAGCACCGGCTCCGGACGTGCAGGCTCAGTGGCCATGGCTCACGGGCCTAACTGCTCCGCGGCACGTGGGATCTTCCCGGACCGGGGCACGAACCCATGTCCCCTGCATTGGCAGGCGGACTCTCAACCACTGCACCACCAGGGAAGCCCCAATCTTTTTATTTTTAATAAATTTATTTATTTTATTTATTTATTTTTGGTCGTATTTATTTTTGGTCGTATTTATTTTGGTCATGTTGGGTCTTGGTTGCTGCGCACAGGCTTTCTCTAGTTGTGGCGAGTGGGGCTACTCTTCATTGTGGTACGCAGGCCTCTCATTGCAGTGGCTTCTCTTGTTGCGGAGCATGGGCTCTAGGCACACAGGCTTCAGTAGTTGTGGCACGCGGGCTTCGGCAATTGTGGCATATGGGCTCGGTAGTTGTGGCTCGTGGGCTCTAGAGTGCAGGCTCAGTAGTTGTGGTGCCTGAGGCATGGGCTCTAGGCACACAGGCTTCAGTAGTTGTGGCACGCGGGCTTCGGCAATTGTGGCATATGGGCTCGGTAGTTGTGGCTCGTGGGCTCTAGAGTGCAGGCTCAGTAGTTGTGGTGCCTGAGGTTAGTTGCTCCACGGCATGTGGGATCTTCCCGGACCAGGGCTCAAACCTATGTCCCCTGCATTGGCAGGCGGATTCTTAAACACTGCATCACCAGGGAAGCCCCAGACAAACAAAAATCTTAAAAGGTACTACAGAGAAAGATTTCCTCAAAAGGGGACACCAGGAAGCTGTCTAGAGCCATGTACGTCAAAAGACTTAGAAGTGAGAACGCCAAAGTGGTGATGAAAAATAACTGTCAATCTGGAATTTTATACCCAGCCAAACTATTCTTCACAACAAGGATGAACCAAAGTCATTTCAGAAAGAAAGCAGAGACAAGTCACATTTGTTTTTCACAGACACTCTGTGAAAGAACTACTTCAGGATGAACCTCAGAACCACAGAATGGGTCAGGAGTTGGAGTTACCACTATCATGCAAGGGTGGGTGATGTAGAGTAAAACAGGGGATTTGGTTGAAAGTGGGGAGGTCTCCCTCCAGGCCCCATGCCAGGCATTTCCCCACACGAATCTGGAGTTTCATGATCTGAAGGTTTAAAGCAGTAACTCTCTGGATCCAAGGATATTGGGTGCAGAAGAGGTCAGGAGAGAGGCACATGGCTAAGAACAGGGAGATGAGGTGAAAGCTTATATAGTGTATGTGATGGTTAACTTTATGTGTCAGCTTGACTGGGCAGAGGGTTCCCAGACAGCTGGGGAAGCATTATTTCTGGGGGTGGCTGTGTGGGTGTTTCCAAGGATATTAGCACTTAAATCAGTAGACTGAATAAAGCAGATGGTTCTCACCAGGACAGGTGGGCCTCATCCAAATCACCAAGACCCAGACAGAACAAAAAGGTGGAGGACGGGTGAATTTGCTCTCTCTGCCTGAGCTGGGATGACCATCTTCTGCTCTCAAGTATTGAGCTAATTCTCTGGTTTTTGGACTCAGACCAGGACTTACATCATCAGGTCCCTGATTCTCAGGCCTTCAGAATCAGACTGAATTACACTAATGGCTTTCCTGGTTCTCCAGCTTTGCAGAGGGCAGATCATGGGATTTCTCAGTTTTTATAACTTTGTGAGCCAATTCCTATTATAAATTAAATATATGCATATATATATTCTATTTCTCTGGGGAACCCTGATTAAATACAGTGAATCTTAGCTCTTTCACGCCCCCTCACGACCAGCCTGAAGATTAGAGCCATCAGTACCGGTGATTTTTTGAGGCTGGCTGATTAAGGGAAGGATTCTGGGCCCCATCTCTGGATCAGGTCCTGTGGTGGGGTTTAGAGTGCTATGACTGGCCAGACTCTGACCAGATGTCCCTTCTTGTGGGTACGCTGATAGCCAGGGTATTCTGACCTGCAGCATGGCCTGGAATGAGCAGGAGGAGGAGGGAAAGGCAGCCACTGACCAGAACAAAGGGGGAAGCAGATGGAAATAACATTGGCCCACTAAGAACATTCTGGAAAGGTCAGATCTCAGAGATTCAAGGTATGTAAAAATAATAAAATATATATTAAAAAGGGTCTTCCTAGGGAAAAGTTCAGCTTGCTGTCTAATACCTATACACATTTGGGATTGAAGGAATTAAAATTACAATATCTTCTCACCTTATTCACTCAAGGTAGATGAGATTAAATCACAGGAAGCTGGCTCCACACATGGTCTGAGGACCAGCAGGTTTGGCATTGACTTTTTTCCCCCCTAAATCTAATCATACGCTTCTGCATCTTCCTGTACATCAAACTATCATACTGGAAATTTTTTAAAGACCTATTAGAACAATATTTCCTGTAAATACAACATGAAATGGTTAAAGTAAATACAACATGAAATGGTTAAAGTTTGTATCAGGTAAGATGTTCTTGACTTCAGATGACATTGCTCCTTTCGTGGTTTGTTTTATGCTTCCTTGGGGCGGATCTAAGTGCACTTTCCTCTGGGCTGATTTACCCCCGCATAACCGTTGGTGTCCTCTCTCCGTTGCCCCGAGCGTTCCCTGAGCTGTCTCTCTAACTGGCTCGATGGAGTTCACGCATCTCCCCGCCTGGCCTGCGTCCTGGGAATTATTCCACTGCCAGCTCACGTCATGGAACTTCCCTGACGCGTGTGTAGACTCAGATTCAGTCAAAGCTCAACGGGACCTGATGCAGACATTGACCTTCTTCTCTCGGACCTTCCTCCTCCCAGCTGACAGCAGGATCGCTGCCCCCAGAAAGGCAGCTGTGTGGACGGGACAAACTCGCTTCGTCTGTCCCCTTTCTCGAAGGGGTCTCAGCCCTGCACTACCTGCTGCCCTGATGTCCAAATCCAGTTGTTGCAAATACTTTGTCCAGCTTTCAAGCTCTTTGGGCAAAAGAGAAAAGTTTTCTACCAGCACAAGTTTCCTACCAGTTATGCCTTTGTGGCTGGCTGCAGAAATTCTGAAAACCATTTTTGGTGTTTTAAATCACCTCCCTTCCTTAGGAATTCTTAGAAATGGAACTGGAGAAGGTTCAAGGAGACGATTAAAACGCCTGCACCAGACACGTACTAACCACCTGCCAACGCCAGACCCTGGGAAGGCTGACTGATCGGAACGAGAGTCCCTGAGGCCGGGAAGAGGAACCACACAAAGGTGTGGTCACCCAGGACTAGAGGCCAAGGCACGTCCAGAGCAGAAAAAAAGAGGGATTAGGGCCAAGCTCCTTCTGATTCCAGCAAGCTGTGATCTTGGTGTTTTATATGAGTTACTTACTCCCACTTTCAAAAATACAAAAGCAGGGCTTCCCTGGTGGCGCAGTGGTTGAGAGTCCGCCTGCCGATGCAGGGGAACCGGGTTCGCGCCCCGGTCCGGGAAGATCCCACGTGCCACGGAGCGGCTGGGCCCGTGAGC
>NC_041221.1:13390656-13401955 GCF_002837175.3 Physeter macrocephalus | reverse complement strand
CGGAGCGGCTGGGCCCGTGAGCCGTGGCCGCTGAGCCTGCGCGTCCGGAGCCTGTGCTCCGCAACGGGAGAGGCCACGACAGTGAGAGGCCCGCGGACCGCAAAAAAAAAAAAAAAAAAAAAAAAGCAAAATGCAGAATTCGCAAACACATGACTCTAGTCAAAGTGGGATGCACTGGGATTTCCGACTGACAAAACTCCCGGATGAGCCTCATTTCTGAGTAGAATGATCTAGGTCTGTTGTCACCAAGCGTCCATCCAGTGCTTTCTCTTTCTAGGATGAAAGAGCTTTCTTCTGAGTTAGTAGATCCTCATAAAACCAACTTTCCAGCAAGATGGATGAGCTGTAAAGATGACCGTGTTAAGCATGT
This sequence comes from Physeter macrocephalus, assembly GCF_002837175.3. Taxonomy (NCBI): domain Eukaryota; kingdom Metazoa; phylum Chordata; class Mammalia; order Artiodactyla; family Physeteridae; genus Physeter; species Physeter macrocephalus. Next base: position 13,401,585 of record NC_041221.1, on the reverse strand, counting down.
GCCTACTGCCACGGCCCTTCCTACTGAGCGGTGCCCGGCCCCCAAGCCCTGCCACGTGGCTACCATGTTGGCACCCTTGACCCTGGTCCTTCTCCTCCAGTCGCCTGGTCTAGAGTGGACCCCTGAGCAGCACAGCTTGCCTACACGCTTGCCAGTGGCCTCTGGGGTGGTCTGCGAGGAAAAATATCCTTCACTTGAGTACGAACTAATACATATCAAACAAACAAGACATTTAGTAGTGAGAGCTGAAACTCAAAAGATACGAAAGAGATGAGCCTTGAGTTAAGCCTGGGACCCCTCAGGGGCAGAGACAGGACAGGCTAGTACTTGCTGAAGTTACAAGTAAGTGAAGCTATAAGACAGGAAAATGAGAACACGGGGACAGCGCAAACACACAGAGATGGCGTCAGTCTCATGGATGGCGGAGCCTCCCTGAGAGGTCCCTCGAGCTGCTCCAGGGCTCTGCCTCGTGGAAGGACATCACACTGTCACAGCTCCTACCTTGGATTCCCGGAGGCTCTGCCACCTTTATTCCTCTGTTATCTTTAAAATAAGCCCCCATCGCTTGAGCTATTTTGCATCCAAGGACACTGAAGACATAACAAAATGATCACTATCGTTTGCAGGGATGCTAAAACCGAGTACGGGTGGACCAGCAAGATGTGACTTAATCGTTGCTCCGTTTGGCAAAGCAGAGAGCCAGGAAGGCGCTGGCAGAGGTCTCAACCCAGTGGCCAAAGAGCTGATTCACAGACATGTTGTGTTTGATTTGTGCAGCACTTTTGAATATAAGCTAATAAATCCTGATCTCTTGTTTCTTTCAAAAAATCGGAAGTTGCCACGAGACCTGGCTTGCATCTCCCGTAACTACAGTCACGCTGGCGCCAAGAGGCAGCACCCCCTTTACGTGGTGCCGGGTCTCCAGCGTGCACCCTGTATCCCCACCACTCGCACAGGACCCCTGTGCATTTGGAGGCCCCTCGGGGCTGAATCGTTGCTGCTAGAGGGACGGAAGCTTACCCAAACCTGAGAAATCGAGCCAAACACAGGGAGCCTAGGAGATACTGCCCCTCCATGAGCCAAGCCCAAGGTCCCAAGATCGGACTCGAAAGCAGCCAGATGAGCTTGGAGTGAGGCCCTGGGAGTCGCCCTGCTACAGGGCGAGTGCTGTGGGCTGAAATTCACATGTTGAAGCCGTACCTCCCAGGGTGACCATGTGAGAAGGCAGGGTCTGTGAGGAGCTGATAAAGGGTGGACGGGGCCCTGATGGGGCAGGGCCGGGCCCACACGAGGAGGCAGAGACCAACGCTGTCTCTCAGCCACGTGAGAACACAGAGAGCGGAGTGGGGCCCCGCCAGACACCGGAGCAATGGGCTCTTTGATCTTGGACTTCCAGCCTCCAGAGCTGTGACCCGTCGATCAATGTCTGCTGTTCAAGCTGCCCAGTCATGGTATTTCGTCAAGGAAGCCCAGGCGACTGAGACAAAGGGGGAGGGGGCGGGGGGAGGGACGCAGCTGGCGATGGCTCCTCTCAGGGCCCTGCAGCCCTCCTCACACCACTCACCGCCACCGCTGCTTCTCCCTGGAGGATCCCCAGAGCTGAGAGGTGGCCCTGGCAGAGGAAGGGGCAGGGGACATCGGGTCCACAGCCTGGGCTCCCAGACACACCGGCTGGGTGCACAGACTCCGGGGCTCCCCCAGGCCCAGTGCCCCGCCCCCACGGCCACGACTGGTGGAGACAGACGCCGGAAGACCAGCCCGAGGCAGGGGTCCCTCCATCCACAAAGGATGAGAGGCCGCCCTGCCCTCTGTTCTTACTCACTTGCACAGAATTGAATTGGGTGGCAGTTTTATACGGTACAAAAATTAGCGCTTCTTACATTAACATAGAACTAATTGCTGTTGGGAGGAAATTTACGGCGAATGCCTCAAAGGTGTAAAAGAAACCATTGAAGGCACTGCTGCCATTTCTCAAATGCAGTTCGCTCCGTGCCCACGGGACAGGGCCCAGGAAGCAGGGGCTGCCGGATGGTCCCTGCAACGGAGCTGAGTCACCTCCCCCGGCAGCGGAGCCCTCCCCCTCCCCCGCCCTGGACCGGCACGTGGGCACCTTCCTCCCGGGGGCTCAGAAGGCCTCCCCTCCCGCCAGCGCGCGGGTGTCCCCTGTGCCCACTGCCACCTCCCCTCCCACCCGCCAACCCTGCTCCTTTCTGCCACCCTCCCCTTATACGTCAGGACTCTCAGTGGACTTGACATCCATGCTGCTGCCATAGCCTCCTCCTCACTCCTCACTGACCTTTGTCTATTAAGCAGCACGACGTCAGAAAATCCAAGTTTTAAAGAAAAATTCTCTCGTTTGCCGACAGGTCTGTGACGGGAGGCCTCTGAATGCTGGGCTCCCGCATCTCCTTCCAAATATGGTTTGATTGACAGGAGCGGGTGTGGCCCGCCGCCCCGCCCCCTTGGCCTCGCTGAATCAAAGCCTCATGGTCTGGGCAGTAACGGGGCGGGGAGGGCGGGCTGTCGCCGTCGTGGTTTACGGGAACTACCTGTATTTTCGAATTTGCTGTTCACAGACTCCTCGGGAGGTGACAGTGGCAATACCGTCCCCAATCCACAGGTAACCCACAGGTAACCCACAGGTAGGTCTCCACGGGTGCCGCCCAGTCTGAGATCCTGCCGGCCCTCCTCTGGTGCGTGGGCACGGCAGGTCACGGTGGGCAGACCCCTTTGTTGGGGAGGAGTGCCAGCGTTTGAGCAGCGACACCTGGGTAGGTCCTTGCTGCCCTGAGGGACGGAGGGACAGATTACAGGTGGCCTGTGCAGGCTGAGCTGGTCTGGGAAGGGGGGAAGGACATCTGTACGTGGCAAGGACCCTGGCCCCGCCCTCTTCCATTTAGGGTAAGAACTCAGCCCAAGGAAGACACCAGGAGGAGGAGCCCTGACCAGCGGTGACCCAGGGTCAACTCTGGGCTTGGATTCCCCCGGGGAAGGGGTCACTGGATCCAGCCACTCAGCCGGCAGCCACACTTGGGGTGTTCATGAGAAGAGCTGCAACCTGAGAGCCCAGGGGGTGCCACGGGGACCCCGACCAGCAGGAACCACCCTACCAAATGTCCCCTGGGGGACACAGCCGCCTCCGTTGAGAACAGCCAATATAGAGAATGCTGAGAAGTCAAAGAAAAAGGCCAAAACATGGAGGACATGAGCAGAGACTTCAAAAAGAACCAACGGAAAAGGATACAACCTGTGAAAAGAGACCTGGCCTCACAGTATCAGGGGATGCAGATGCGCGCAGGTCTCACGTCCCTGTGACCGCAAACAGGACTGAATCAGAGCTGCCATTACCTGGTACAGTAGAGCGAGCGAGGCCTGGGGCACAGCAATGCCGTTCCCGGGATCCAGGACACGGAGAGTCAGGCTCACGCAGCCTTTTCCGTCAGAGCCACAAGTCAGAAACCACCCGCTGTCCATCCACAGCCGGATGGGGAAATGGATTGGGTGTCTGTGGTCACAGGCATGAACGCCAGCGAGCGACACCCACGTGACAACGACAGGACCATCAGGCCAGGCACACAGTCCCATTGACCTAAGGTTCCCAAACTGGCACACCCACACAGTACATCAGGGACGCAGCCGGGCACACAGACTCTGAAGGGCAGTGAAGCCACGACCATCAAAAGGCCTTTTACCCGAGGGACCACATGGGGCTGCGGGGCAGGGTTTTCACATCCTATTCACTGTGTATCCCAGACATGCAGAACAATGCCTGGCACATGGCAAGGGCTCAGAGATGTGCCGAATACATGGATGGATGGATGGATGGACGGACGGATGGATGGAGAGATGAGATATGACCACAGAGGGCACCCAGGCAGCTTCAAAGGTTCTGGTGAATGCCCTATTTCTTAATCTGGGAAGAGGCCACACAGTCTTTAAAAGGCACATATGTATTGTACACACTCCTCTGTATGTACTCTCTATTTCACAATAAAAATATAAAATTGTTTTAAATCACAAAAACATTTGGAAGAAAACAGTGTTGGGGGAGAATTTGTATTTATCGTTGTAGAATAACTAAATCTACTAATACTACTGATACTATCAAAGTAGAATAGCTAAAGGACTGTGGTTTTAGTGCAGAAATAGATAAAAGTATCAGAAGAAAATGAGGACAGAAAGTTTAGGAAAAAAATATGGAATCATTATTTTTCTTTTCTGAGTTCCAGAAGAGCTCAAGAAACTGAGCTGGATTTTGCTACATTTTTGGCAAAAGTGGAGAAACGTCATGGGCTTGTCAAGGGAGGTCGGCATGTGCCCTCTTTGAGTTATGCAGTCCTCCCAGACCTGGACGGGCGAGGAGGAAGCTCTGGCACACTGAAAGGCTCCAACTGCCAAGCTGCCCACCGGGATGGAAGCGAGTTTGCTAATTAGTGCCATTAGCAGAGAGGTTGGGACGGGCCCCTCTGGCTAACGTTTCTGCAGGCGGGAGGGGAAGAGGAGGGGGAGGGACACATGGCTAGAGCACATGTGAGCGGGGTGCAGCCCTGAAATGAAAGGGTGATGAAACTATGCCATTTCCGCTCCACTCTATTCTGTTTCTTTTTTTTGGCCGCGTTGGGTCTTTGTTGCTGTGCGCGGGCTTTTCTCTAGCTGCTGCGAGCGGGGGCTACTCTTCGTTGCGGTGCGCGGGCTTCTCATTGAGGTGGCTTCTCTTGTTGTGGAGCACGGACTCTAGGCGCATGGGCTTCAGTAGTTGTGGCACGTGGGCTCAGGAGTTGTGGCTCGCGGGCTCTAGAGCGCAGGCTCAGTAGTTGTGGCGCACGGGCTTAGTTGCTCCGCGGCATGTGGGATCTTCCCGGACCAGGGCTCGAACCCGTGTCCCCTGAATTGGCAGGCGGATTCTTAACCACGGCGCCACCAGGGAAGCCCTGTTTCTTTTTTAAGGAATGCTAGGAAGCTCCAAGTTGAACCCCAGCTCTGCCCTGGCCCAGTCGTCTTGGGCTCCGGGAGCACATTCTCGACGTGTGGATGGTGACAGTGACACCCGCCGTGGCCTATTCAAGGCCTGGCCAGTCCAGCACCTGGGGCCAGCGTATGCCAGGCCCCTGCCCCTTCCCTGTGCCTCGTCCACACCGAGCGTCCCTGAGCCCTGCCGCGGCACCTTCAGGGTTCAGCAGAGGGCTCTGAAGTCAAGCCAGTGACCGGCCACGTGGCCAATCCAATTTCATTATTTCATCACGGTGACTGGACCTCACAGTGTGCAACCCTCCATAAACCCACGGTCAGGCCCGAGGTCACAAGCACCTAACTGCACCTGCCGCGCAGTGACGAAATCGCTACTTCACTTCCACACCATGTGCCAGGTGGGAAGCATTCGGCTTCGAGGAACAGAAAATCGGCCCCACTGGCTCACGCAGGATGGGGATCCGGCGGGGAGAAAGGAGGCACTGCTCCTCTGAGGCACCCCAGCTCCACCCTCTTCCATGTGGAGCCTTTGTCCTCACGCCGGTGGTCAGGTGTCTGCCGCAAGCCCGGTCCATGTGATGACGCCGGAGACGGAGGAAGCAAGGTGGCCTCTGGACACGCTCTTCCGAGGGCGAGGGCACCCCGCGCACCTCGTCCTGCAGCTCAGGGGTCTGCTGATGAGCGGGTCCTCCCCGAGACAGGGGCCCCTGCCTCAGATGCCCCAGGGACGGGGGAGGCAGGGAGGCATCTAGAACATGCAACAGGGCCTCACAGAAGGAAGGCGTGGGTACCCAGAGGGAACCTCAGCACAGGCTCTCGACCTGAGTGCGCTGCGCCTGCGTCCGGGAGGGTCTCCACCTCCCTCTGCGCCCGGTGGTGAGGCCGCCACGCCAGTGAGGGCACGTCTCTCCCTCCCGCCGTCCAGAATCAGTATAATTAATAATCATTTTATTTCCGCACATGGAAGATTTCACTCCATGTCAGGGGTTCTGGTGAAAAGCCCAGGGTGTTTGCCATGTTCCTCTAAGCTGGTGGACGTGACCCCAAACCGGTCTTCCCAGCACCAGCTGGACACTCTGCTTTCTCCTCTGTCCGGCCGCCACTTCCTCCTGGGCTTTCTGGAGTCCTGTTCGTCCGGGCTCACTTCGGGGCCGGCCAGGGATTTGAGGGGAGATTGTGCCAGGTGTAGGGGCATCTGCTCGTGTGGCTTTTCTGAGATTTCTCCCTAAGTATCTAGATATTCTGGCAGCCCCAAATTCTAGCCTCGGACCTCTCAGCCCGACAGGGCGGCCACCTTCGGCTTGAGCTCCATCCACCCTGGGGCCTGGAAGGGGCCCTCTTTAACAGCTCCTACTCCTCAAGGGCTTTTCTCTTGCTTTATGACACTTTCCAGTGCCTTCAAGTACTCACTGCTTCTATTTTGTCCAGAGTTCATAATCGGCAGGAAGATAGGGGAAACAAGACCTTCGCAGGGAGCTGGGAGTCCGCGGTCAAGTTTGTTTAACCGGAAGTGGTGCCACGTGGCCCTCGTCAGAGCTGAAGTGGATTCGGTGACCCTGGGGCCGTGCTGGCGCCGCCAGGCCTCAGGACAGGGGTGTGGCTTCCCCCACGTCTTTTCTTCCAGCTCCTTTTTGTTTCCTTCTCAACGCCCGGTGCTTGGAAAGGACCAGCAGGTCTCCCAGGAAGTGATGAATGAGGAAAGAGACACTTTATGTAAAGGAGACACAGACCTGCTAAAACATAGCCCTTTTCCTCCACCGGGGAAAGCTTCACATCTTCCAAGAGTAAGACATGGCTCCTGGCTACACATGCACAACCACCAGGGACGAGAGCAGCAGACAGTCACCCCCAAATGCAAGCGTGAGTCTGTTCTGCACAGAAGATGCTCCTACTGCTTCGAAGTGGGGGTCCTCATCTCTCCTCATCCAGGATGTGAGGTGCTTTGGGTCCAATCTCCCCCAGGGTCCCAGGGTCCCACATTTCTACTTCAGCTCTGCAGGTGGCACAGTGGGTGTCCCCAACCATGGCAGTCACCTTGGAGGACAACTTGAAACTCCAAAAGCTCCTAAACGCAGAATGCACATCGCAGCAATTCTGCGTCGTGTGCTGTTGTTGTTTTAGCCTCGACTTACCCGCTGCAGGACCATCCACAGAGCACGTGATGGGGATTGTTCCGTGTATACTTGATAATTAACTACATTAACCTTTATGTGATTTTTTTCCACCTCCAAATTCCATCCCACGGGAAAAAATGCTGGATTCAGTCCAAGCATCCACGAGCGAGATCGTTAACGTGGCCAACCCCGCGGCCTTGCTTGTGGCAGGGGCACGCAGGTGCAGGCCAGCCACGGGGACGTCGCCACCCGATGCCTCCGTCTACGCAAAGGCAGCTGCTCTGGCAGCCCCGCCGGCCACAGGTGTGCACCCTCGGGGACTCGGGGAAAGGCTGCTTGTTGGCTTGTCCAGAGACGAGGGTGAGCCCCAGAGCTTAGCTGAGTTCTGAGGTCAAGAGGACAAACAGTGATGCCATCATAGAGATCCTGGCCACGGGCCAGCCAGCCCTCCCGCCCCTCTGTCTCCCGCTATGGGCAGATGCCCAGGATGCCCTCCTGCCACCCTCAGTCGTTCAGAGAGAGCAGCGGACGCCTCACCTGGGGACCCAGCCTGGATGAACAAGGGCGAGCTCAGCCCCCCCGGCACTGCGTGTGCAGTGACCTTGAGGGCAGGAGGGGGAAGGGGAGTCGAATCATAGGCAAAACACAGTCCTTTCCTCGGATGGGGAGTTACGAAAATGCACTAAAAACAAAAGGGCCCCATTAGAGAAGGGGTGGGAGTGCTAGGGGCATCCAGAGGAAGGGTGGGGTCAGAGAGAGCTGGAGCAATGTGCGATGTCTCCTTACCCCACCTCAAATGACAATGCCACGTCCATTGTCCCCACTGGGCACCCCAGACATGCCTTTGGCCTTGACCTGATGCTAAGTTATGGTACCCAGGTGAGGAATCGGATGCCAACCACACATGGCCCCCTTCCACGTGAGAGCCTGGTATCGTGTTAGCACTGGTCCTCTTTGCTGACGTGACCCCCACCCCGTGTGTTCACCCTCGGACAGCTAACACCTAACACCATCTCCGTGTAACTGCGGTATTTAAGACATCATGGCATCACACACAAACGGAGCCCGACAAGCGCTTCCTACACACGGATGACCTCAGATTCAGGGCCCTGACTGCTCCATCTTCAGCAAGCGTAGCCAAGATAACCCACCCAGTAAAACATATTGGGATTCTATATCCCGTGATCAAAGGCTGACCAAGGAAAATCTCCAGACTCTTAGTATGAAAAAGCTTTCCCAGTTTTACCCATATAATGGGGGAAGAAACCAGCAGGGGAATATCTTTTCTTGGCCATTTTAGGCACCCTTGGAAAACTAGAAGATGTAGCTGAAATAATTCCCCCTTTAAAAACGCTCTCATGGAGAGCCCGCTGTCTTAATTTGACTGCCTGGGTAATTAGTCAAACGGGGCGAGCTCTTCCCTTCCACAGCAATCCTCACCTCTGCCCGTCTGCATGCTAATTTGCCAAAAAGCTCCAACTGTATTTGCATGTTTTTCCATCTAATTTAGCCGGATCACAATCTAGGGCAGGTGCAATTCCGGCAGGCGACCTGAGCCATCCGCCAGGTCCCGCCGTGGGGCGCGCGGGAATTCACTGAAAGGGCCTCTGCCCGTGTGCAGTTGGCACAGATCGGGCAGCGAGGCCATCCATACACAAGACAGGCGTGCCATGGCTGTTCCCGCCGTCACCTCCACTGGTGGACCCTGGGCCCCAAGGACCCCTGAGCAGCTACGAGTGTACGAGGGACACCCTCTGCCCTCCACACCCTTGGATGCCACCGCCGGCCACGAAGTCATGGTAGGGCGTGCGCTGAGATGCCGCGGGGGCCCTGGGGCCGCCGCTCTACCTGCAGGCTGTCCGGCGGGACGGCCACAGGCCGCGCTCAGTGCCACTCCGCATTTAACCTCCGCGAGTGTCGCTCAGCCCGCAGCCAGTGCCACGGAAACCAGCCGAACGGAGCCTGTCCACGATGGCCCACCCATCCCAGCGCCCCGGCGCCCTCCTGTTGCCCCACCTGCCAGAGAAGACAGCCACCTTCCCACCAAGGTACCCGCGGAAATGACCCGCACGCGGAAATGACCCGCAGCAGGGCAACGCCGGTTCTCCCAGAGACCGGGGACCAGCCCAGAGGGGACCAGCTGCTCCATCGAGACGGGAGGCCGACCCGTGGCCGCGCCCTAGAAGGGGAGGAACAGCATCATCAACCCCCCAGAAACCTTCCCAGGCGGCTCTGGGAAGCTGGGTATTTAGTTCATGTTGGATACTTGCCGCCCGAGGGCCCACAAACGTGGTGCTTTCCCTGCGAAGACCACGTGCCTGGGTTCTAGACCGGTGCCCGCTTCCTATTCCGTAGCCCGCTCCCAGGTGCAGGGACACACGTGCACTCACACACACAGTCCCGTGCTCGTGGACAGGTGCACACACTCACACACACGCCCTCACATTCTTGCACACCAGCACACAATCACACGCTCATGGCCACGCTCACACGTGCGTGGATACACACACACACACACACACACACACACACACACACACACCCCACCTAAAGTGCATAGCTAGTCCTAAGCTCCGTGTGGGGAAGCGCAGAGTCTGGCTGAGCTGGCACCTGCGTGGAGCACGAAGCCCCCACCCCCAGTGTCCGCCCCCCACGGACGTCATCACCCAGCTCCCGGGTGTGGGCCCCGCCCGGCCCGGCTGTCCCTGTGTCTCCAGGTCAGAATTCCTCTGGGACGCTGCCGGGCAGCCAGCGCTGCCCCAGCCCCAGCTCTGCCCATAGGGCCCTGGGCCAGCTTTCCTCCCGGGACGCACCCCGCATACATATACACACATACACACACCCCACATACAGATACACACATACACACGCTGAGATACACATTCACACATAAACACACACACATCTATATACACCACACACACCACACACACAGATACACACTCACACATATACACACATACACCTAATACACGCCACATATATACATACACACACTCACATATACACACACCAAACACAGATGCACACATACACACACCGAGATACACATTCACATATAAACACATATACATCTATACACACCACACACACAGACACACAGCCAGTTCACTGTGCTCTGAGTCTGACACTCTCTGAACTGAGAACTGCATCACGAAGGACTCTTAATCCTCTTTCCCATCAGCCTCAGCCCTGGGCAGCTCAGGGCCCCGGACCCTCCTGACTCCCTGTTCCATGTCAGGGAGCCTGAGTCTGACGGGCCTGCCCAGCACACTGTATGTAGCACCTTAACTTTCAGAAGGCCCACCATAGATCCCTGCTGGGTGAAGGAATCCAGAATCCACTCTCAGGTTAATCCTACCACCACCTCCTCCTTCCTCATCTCCACCCACCACAGCCCACACCTCATGAGCAATCTGCGGTCAGATTTTGTAGAGGTCAGTCTTTGGTCCCACCCCCTCTCTCACACTCTGTTTCTTGCACCCTTGCCTAGACCACCAGAGGAGTACTAAGCGTCCGGGCAGACTGACCCAGCAGGGACGGCCATGCTGGTGATGATGGTGGTGGTGGTGATGATGATGATGGTGATGATGATGCTGATGATGATGATGATGGTGATGATTATGATGGTGATGCTGATAATGCTGATGATGATGATGGTGATGATGATGATGATGGTGATGAAGATGGTGATGATGATGGTGATGGTGATGGTGATGATGATGGTGATGATGATGGTGATGATGATGGTGATGATGATGATGATGGTGATGAAGATGGTGATGATGATGGTGATGGTGATGAAGATGGTGATGATGATGGTGATGGTGATGATGATGGTGATGAT
>NC_041221.1:13386508-13390158 GCF_002837175.3 Physeter macrocephalus | reverse complement strand
TGATGATGGTGATGATGATGGTGGTGATGGTGGTGATGATGATGGTGATGATGATGATGGTGATGATGATGATGGTGATGATGATGGTGATGATGATGATGATGATGGTGATGATGATGATGGTGATGATTAAAGGTGATGGTGGTGGGGATGGTGATGATAATAATTGTGGTGATGATGATGATTATGGTGATAGTGATGATCATGTTGTTTCAATTCATTGAGAACTTAACCTTAAATTAAACCTTAAGTGTTTTATCAATACATCTTCTTTTAATATTTAAAACCATTATCTGAGATAGACATTATTAGTGTCATTTTGCAGAAAAGGAAACTGAGACTTAGAGAGCCTCGACGACCTGCCCCAGTCCCATAGCTGACAACGATGGAGGCCAGGCCCGTGCGCCCCAAAGCGCATGCTCGTACCACTGTCCCTGCTCAGCGGGCTGGAAAGAAGCCGGGATATTTCCTTTAGAATCCAAAGAGGAGTAGACTGGCAGGGCGCCTGGGGAAAACGTGGGTGGTAGCGAGGCGACCCCTCTCAGTGCTGTCCCAGTGCCCTGGGCCTTCCAGACTTCTCTGCAAGGAAACCCCATCCTTAGGTTCTCCTGGTCCTTCACCTGCCGGCCCCCATGGAAACGTTTTATCCAGAGACCCACCCTGCCCACCCCTGTCCCAACCCCATTCCAAGGTGCACCCTGCTTTTTTTTTTAATTAATGTATAATCGTCATATAACATTGGATAAATTTAAGGTGTCCTGGCCTGTTGATTTGATACGTTTATATGTAGCAATGTGGTTGCCACCATAATTAGTTAACACCTCTGTCCCTTCACGTAATTATCTTTTTTTTTTTTTTCAGTGAGAACAATTAAGATGTAGTCTCTCAGCAACTTTGAAGCTCATGATACAGTACTACTGACTGTGACACGGGGCCGTAGGTTAGATCCCTGGGCCTCCTTTATCTACTAGGAGCGAGTTTGTGCCCTTCAACAACACATGCTCAGCTTTCAAAGGCTTCAGCTCAGAACCTGCATTCTCTCCTGGGCTGTTCAGCATCCTTGGGACCGGGCTGAGCTCAAAGCTGCCAAGATGCAGCAAGCCGCTCTCACCTCCTACCTCGCAGCTGGTTTCCCCAGCTCCCTGTTTCCTTTTTCTTTTCCTTGTCAGTTCTTTTCATCTGAAAAGGTCAGGGAGGCTTCAGGGCGTTCTGGCCCAGCAGCCCCGGCTCCACGCTGTGGGGATGGAAGCTCAGGGGCAGAGCCCTCCGGCTCAGCTCTCCTGGCAGGGGTCCTGACACCTGGAGAGCCACGCCCCCCCACGCCCCCTGGGCATCCTGTCGGTCCTGGGGGGCCCAGCTGGTGAGACACGGGGGGGACGGTTCTGTGGGGAGCTCACGCTGCCCCGACAGGGCCGGGGCTGGGTGGTCTGGGTGACTGGGTGTCCTGCAGAACGGAAGGTCCCTCCCGCCCCCGACGCTGAGGTCCTCCCACACACAACCCATTTCAAAAGCAAAGGAGCCAGCCAGTTCCAGAAACCGAGGGCCCTGCCCTCACCCCAGCAGCAAGTTCTAGCCCCCCAGGCCCCCACCGCTGGGCGTCCAGGGGCTGCGCCCTGATCGCCCTTCCGGACGTCTCATGGGGGTCTCCCACACGAGAGCGAGTGCAGGTATCTGAGCCAGTCTGGGGGAGGGGAGGTCAGATGCTCTCCAATCAGCCCTGTGCCCCCAGGGCTCTACCTGGAAGCCAGGGACCAGGAGGGCCGTCGCCCCTTTCCTCCCGACACGTGCTCTCAGCCCGGAGCCAGGGCAGGGCCCAGAAGGGGAGGCCTTGGCCCGAGAACCTCCCCCCTGGGAAAACTGCCCACTGGGGCCTACCTCAAGGGTCCCCAGAGGTACCAAAGGCCCCACGCAGGGGCTGGGGTCAAGCTCAGGAAGACTCCATCTGGACCAGTGCTCCCCACTCCCGCCCGTGTGTCTGGCAGTGCCCTCCCTCCCCCACGCCTGACCGTCCACACGTGTCACGAGCACAGAAAGATCACCGTGGAGAGAACACCCACAGGCCCTTGGCCAGTGGTGACAAACAGAGCAGAGAGGAGATGGCCTGGGCTGTAGACTTCAGAGCCAAGCCCACCAGAGCCCTGGCAGCAGCTGCCCCCTCCACCCACAGGTGACTCGAGAAGGAAAACCCATCCCGCACCTCCCACACGCAGGATTCTCCTGTGTTGTAACAAGCATGGGGCGAGGGGAGGGCAGGGGGAGCCTGGAAAGCCCTGACAAGAGGCTCAAAATTGAGTCACGGTACCCCTGGGGCAGAGAGAAGCGCCTTCCCTGGCTGGGCTCCCAGCTCAGCTGCAAAACTGAAGGAGGGGAGGGGATAAGGGCCCACCCCTCTGCAAGGAGGTTGTAAAGAGCCCTGGGGTGGGTAGACTGTGGCCCCAGTGTCCCAGGCCTTCCTGCATCCATGCTCTCTGCAGCGGGACCCTGCAGCTCCTCCACCAAGAGACGCAGGCTAGCCCCCTTCCCCTTGAATCTGGGCTGGCCTTGCACAGTGCCAGACTGGGGCAGGAGACCACAAGCCCCATTTCCCTCTTCGTCACTCATGGCCCACCTCACGTCAGGGGGCAGGGTCCGTTTCTCAGGAAGAGGTGCTGAAAATGAATGGATGGACATAATGCCACACTGTGAGGTCAGACAGCAACAACCAGATCTAAACCCTCGGCCCCCGTGTCAGAGGCAAGGCTGCTCTGAGGCCCTGAGATTTGGGGCATGCTTGTTATGCAGCACAAGCAGTCTCTCCTGACTGCTGCAGGAAAAGATGCTGGAGGGCACATGTCTCCCTCCTCCCCAGCTCCGGTTAAGGCATCAGTTCCCATGGTAGCTGCCTCCTGCCTCCCCCACCTCCTTCCCTTCCTAGTAGAGCATTTTCCAAGGACAAGGACCTGCCTCCCCAAACCAGGCCAGCCAAGAATGCAGTAAATGCTCAATAAATCACTGGTGAACCAATGAATGGGTGAATAAGTGAATGAATCCAGTATCCTGCCTTGGGCAGAACACGCTATTCACAGCATGAACTGTGTCGGTGACCAAGGCACACATCCCCTAGCTGACCAAGCCCTGTGTGTGCTGAGCACACGGCCTCCGACACGCAGGCTCACCACACACTCAGAAACACGGGCCTGGCTTCAGAGGGGACCCACAAGCTATGGATGATCCCATGAAAACCAGGCTGCAGCCACTCTGAGCACAGAGTTCTGAAGGAGGTCTTGGTCACTGTCATGGAACTAGGGCATTTCTACCCGGGGGATGCGTGCACACACCTCTACACCTTCATAGGTGTGTGCACATGCACGCACGCACACACGCACACACGCACGCACGCACACATGCACGCACGCACACACGCACACGCACACATGCACGCACGCACACACGCACGCACACACACACATGCACGCACGCACACACGCACACATGCACGCACACACACGCACACGCGCACACGCACACACGCACGCACGCACACACGCACACACGCACGCACGCACACATGCACGCACACACACGCACACGCACACATGCACGCACACACGCACGCACACACGCACGCACACACACACGCACGCACGCACGCACACACGCACGCACGCACA
>NC_041221.1:13354064-13386402 GCF_002837175.3 Physeter macrocephalus | reverse complement strand
ACACACGCACGCACACACGCACGCACACACACACGCACGCACGCACACACGCACACATGCACGCACGCACACACGCACGTACGTGCGCACGGAGGTGGTACAAAAATGCATGCGGGCACACGCATACACACATGTGCACACGCACTCAGGATCCCAGGCCCCATGGACTGCACCTCAGTGGACATGAAGGTGGGGCACTGCCTCTCCCTACTAAATGTAGCAGTGTGGGTGGCCTGAGACTCTTCCAGCCTCTGTTTTGTTGAACCAAATGTGGGTCTGTGACAACTTAGCCAAGCGACAATCGGCATGGATCTTGGTGGCCAGGGCTCAGTTGGCAGCATCGCATGACTTCACCCTTTGGTTTCCACACACTTGCTCGTGTGTAGCGGGCACATGCGTGCCTGTGTCTACAGGCCAACAGACCTCACCTGGGCTGGGCCCACAGGAGGCCAAGGACAGGCGTGGCTAGGGGACTGAGTTTGCAGGACGGGCGGGAGTGCGGTCAGCCCCCAGCACTGCCCTCCTCGGGTGTGGGTTACATGTGTCTACGCTGCAGAGACGCGGGTGTCCTGGGACAAGAGAAAGCGCAGGAGCGGCCATGGAAGCTCTGCCAGCTCCGCCCCGTGACAGGTGAGGGCACAGGTGAGGCCAGGAGAACCAAGCCTGCTCCCCAGAAGTTCCTACCCTGTGTGCGCACCCCACTGCAGGTCTGTGCCCCTCCCTTCCTGGCCCCAGGAATCCCCCAGGGCTAACCCATCACCACTGACCTGCCGAGTTCTGTCTGATCCCCCAAACCCCACGACTGTATTGGGATTCCCGTTGGTCAGATGGAGAGACTGAGGCCCAGAGAGGCCGGACCACTTGGCCAAAACCCGGACACCCCCGCTCGGCATGTGGGGTAGGCTGGGTCCCCACAGCAGAATCCCCAACCCCACCACGCTGGAATCCACCTCGGCCGCTTTGCCGGGCAGCCAAGCTTTCTGATGCCCAGGGCAGGCACTGGGCCCCCAGCCACACTGCTTTCTCCCCAGCGAGCGGGGCTCAGGACGCCCCTGCACCCAGGCTGACCCGCCCCAGCAGTACAGGAGAGGGCCCTGCACGCAGAAGTCGTGTGCCAACTTGCCAGGGCCGTTAACGTGAAGGTAGGGGACACCCTGATTGAAGAACGTTTCATTGAACTTTAAAACGGTGAAATGCATTAAAGTCACTGCCTCTGATCTGTCACTTTCAGACTCAATTTAAGGTTGTCACTCTTCCCCTTTCGAGGTGCAGATCTAGCGTCTCTTCGCTCCTGCACAGGCTCCTTCCAAGCTCCCGTAGGTCTCAGCTTCGGCTGCCTGCTGACAGTGACCTTGCAGCTTGCTCAAGGTCACCGGCTTCTGAGGGGTGTGGTCCACAGACTCCCGAGGCACTGAGATGGGGGTGTGGGTCATCTGTTCCCAGGGGCCACACGGGGAGATTTACCTGGGCAGCGGTTGTGGCGTGACCAGGAGGGTCTGGGCATAAGCGGTGTCTCTGAGCGCTCGGGGACCATGGGCTGTGGGAGTGAGCCATCTCTCAGCCCCCGCCTTCCCCTTCTGCGATAGGGTAACCCCACCTCTCGTCACAGTTGCGAGACCAGCGGGCCCGGAGTCACCTGGAGGCTTTGTTAGAACGCAGCCGCACCCAGCAGTTTCGGGGCAGCCTCAGAGTCAGAAATCTCTGCCAATGCAGGGATCTGCCTGGAAACCCGCAGCTGCAGGTCACTGGCGAGGTCAAGCCACCGGCGGGGAGGGCACTGTAGACCGAGAGCCGCAAGCGCGGTTTCCCGTGGTCCCAGGGGTCAGAGCGTAACAAGAAGCCAGCCAGGCCCCGCCACCAACCCGACTGTCATCACGGGGTCGTCAGCCTCGGCCCGGAGCCCCCAGGTTCACCAGGCTGGGCAGGAAAACCTGCTCTATCCTTGGGGAGGGGGCCCCATCCTAAGTCCGGCCCTGAGAAACACCCAGAAGGCAGGAGCACCCTCCCTGCCAGGTCCCAAATGTCGCCCCGTTTCCGCCTCACCTCCAGGTCCTCAAATCACCCTCCCCGACCCAAACGTGCCCCGCAGGGACTTTCCGTCCCAACGCTACCTTCTTCTTTTCTCTCTCCCACCCAGGAAACATTCCACTCCCTCACCTGCCTAACCCAGCACGGTGCTCGGAAAAAGAAGCATGCTCCTCCACTAATTCAGACTCAAGAGTGAATGGCTGATGGGACCCGCCAGACCTGCCAATTCACCTAAATGCCTCTCTAATTGGTCGAGGATTTTGACATAAAGCCAAACCAGGGTCCTTGACCCCGCCTGCACGTAGAATCGCCTGAGGGTTTTTACGAGTACCTGTGGAGGCCCGCCCAGACTCTGTCCTAATGGGGAAGCAGGGCGGTGGCCCGGGATCAGTAGTTTTAAAAGCTCCCCAAGTATCGAGGACCAGCCGGGGCTGAGAACCGTGGAATTGGGGAAAGTTGAACACACTGAGGGGAAGGGAGGCTTGTGGGGCTGACCTTCCCATGGGAATTTCCAGGAATCACTCAGCTGCTGATTCTACCACCCCTCCACCGCTGACCATCACCCCATTCATTCATTCATTCATTCATTCTCTCGGTCATTCGTTCCCAGCATTTATGGAGCACCTGTGTGGTGCCAGGCTCTGCCCGAGGCCCCGGAGGGGCAGAGCGATGAATGAGACAGACCCGCCGCTGTGCTCGTGGGGCTCGGGTCCTACAGCGGGGCTCCGGGCTGTCAGAGCACGGGATGCTGTGACGGGGTGGGGAAGGTGCTGTCTAGATGGGGTGCTCAGCCAAGGCTGTCCAGCAGCGGGGCTCGGAGCCGGGAGGGAGGGAGCCATGCACAAGGGCCCTCCAGCCAGAGGGGCGGAGTGTGCCAGGGTCCTGGGGCAGGAGCCTGCGGTGAGGGGCAGGGCGGCTGGTGCTGAGTGCGACTGGCCCACGCCTGGGACAGGAAGGAAGTGGGGACCCTGTAGGCCTGAGGGCAGGCCTTCTCCCTCCTCAGAGGACGCTGGGCCACCCACGTCCAGCAGGCCCCACGAGGTCAGTGTCAGCGCCCCACTTGGCAGGCTCAGAAACTGAGGCAAGAAGCCCAAAGCGCCAAGATTTGCCCAGACCTGCCGGCCCCGAAGGCAGGGACCCGGCTCTCCCCTCACGTCCTCACTGCGAGCACCCCGGCCCCCAGGTGTCCCCCCACCAGGGCCAGTGGCTCAGACGGACTCAGCGTCTGACCGCCTGCAGTCCCCTGGGTGACGGAGGCTGCAGATAAGGAGCCCCCGGGGTCGGCCGCTGGCTAAGGGGCCCTGCTCCCCTCCCCCAGCGCCACCCACCAGGTACAGAGCTCGTGGGAGGGGCTGGCGGGGGGAGGGGAAGCCACGGCAGGCAAGGGGTCCGGGCAGGGTATGTGTAGGCGGCAGTGTGGCCGTGTCCTCCCGGGTCGCGGAAGCCACAAGAAACCACTCCTTCCGGCAGCTTCCCTCTGGGGAGTCCCTCAGGCATCGGGGAGCAGGCAGAGGAGTTTCGGGGTGAAGCCCCGCGCCCGTTCTTAGCTGGGGCTTTCCCAGCTGGCAGCTTCGGGGGGGCCCGGGCCCGCCGTCGGGACCTCACCTGTCACCCCCACTGGCAGGGGCCGCGGGGATTTCTCCCCCAGCCCAGGGCTACGGTCACCCAGCCGCCCAAGTTCAGAGGAGAAGAGACCCGGCCTGAATGAGCTGGGCCCCCCCCGGGGCAGCACAGGCCCACGATGCCCCGAGAAACAAGGAGGAGAGACCAGGGGCAGAGTGGGGCCTCAGACCAGGGTTCTAGGACCCCCCCTGCCTCTCAGCCACCAGACGTGACCTAGAAAGTTCCTTGTCCTCTACAAACCTCAGTTGGTGTCTGTAAAGCGGGGCTGGCAACAGGACATGTCCCCCGGCTCGGACTTGGAGCATGAGGAGTGGATGCATTTGGAGAGCTGGCCTTGTGGGGACAGAGCCAGGAGCCCGGTCAGCCCAGGACTCCAGTGTCCGCAGCATCCTCCGTGCCCTGCCCCCCCCCCACCTGAGGATCATTGATGGGGGAGGGCATCCGGGCCCCCCGGCAGGCTGCGTGTGAGCCCCAGACTTCCACAGTGCCCCCTACCCCGGGCTGTCCCTGTAGCTGCCCCTCATCCTCTGCCCAGCTGCACGGGCAGAAAGCAGGCCCAGGGTGACGGGGGGCTGGGACCAGGGAGGACCACCTGCGGCCCTGACGCCACAGACCCGACCCAGACGAGACGCCTCACTAAAGTGCCGTCCACTGCGGCGTCCTCCCCGGAGCTGGCTACAAAGCAGGGTGCAGCCTCCACCTGCCGGGCCAGAACCTCATTCTCGGGTGATGGCCGGTCGTGTCGGGCAAGCGCTGCTCTAGAAAGCAGAGTCCGGATCGAAGATTCAGCAGCTTAAATTCAGAAGTGCAAAAGCCCAGGGCAGCGACAGCCAGGAGGGAACCGAGGCAGGAGAAGCGGCGAGGCCACGGACGCGGCGCCCTCGGCAGCCGTCACCCCCGGGCACGTGGGCTCTGCACGCGGGCTGCCACAGGGCTGGCCCCCAGGCGGGGGGCGCAGATCCACCCCCTCCCGTCATGGCTTGCCCCGTGGAGCCTCAGCCCCAGCACCCGCTGCCCCGTGGGCCTCTCGGGATGGCAGAGCCCCTCCCGTGGGGCCTCCGGTCCGAGCCGAGCTCAAGGGGTGTGACACCAAGACGGGCACGGGAAGCAGCCACGGGGTCGCGGGGACACAGTGGCCGTGAGGCCGCCCCGGCCATTCACGGCCACGGCTCGTTTCCCACAGCCAGCACTCCTGCCCGCAGGTGGTGGGCGGGGCTCAGGACAGGTGAGCCGCTCCTGCAGGCCATCTGGGCCCGAGCTGCTCTCTCACACCACCCTGGCGCCTGGCTCTCCCACTCCGTCCCGCGGGACCCGCAGGAGGAGGGGCCCCCTTGGTGGGGGCAGCCCCGGGGGCAGGGCAGCTGCGCCCCTGGTAGGGAGGCTCCCCATCTCTCGCTCCCGCTGTAGCGCAGGCAAGTTCCCGCCGGCCCCAAGGGACTGAGGCTCACCTTCCCCGCCGCCCACCTGCCTGGGGATGGGCTGCGGAGAAGGCCGGCTTTGGGTGAGGGTTTGCATCTCCCCGTTTTCCAAAACGGAAATCCTCCCGTGCACCGCGTGCAGGGGCCTGAGCTTATCCGTGAGCCCCGAGTCGCGTTCACTAGCCAGAGGAGAGGCAGTGGGGGCAGGCGCCCAGCTTGGGCAGAGAGAGGGGGCCTGGCCTGGAGCTCAGGGCGTCCGCTGGGTGACCTGGGGAAGAGGACCCGCAACTCCCGGGGGGGCTCTCACGGGAAGGTCCGGCGCGGCGGGGGGCTGGGACCTGGTGCCCCCAGCTCGCCCAGGTTCAGCGCGCAGGAGACAAGTCACCAGCCACACGGGGACTCCCCTGGGGGCTCCCCCAGCTCCCCTCCCCCAACCCCACCCCGACTCCATCGCGCACTAAACCCCGGGCTCGGGGGGGCGACCAGCGCAGCCAGGGGCAGGAAGTGCTGAGCCGGGGGGCCTTGATGCAGAGGGAGAGCCGCCCAGCAGGGCCGGGGGAGAGCGGGGGGTGGCCCCAGCCCCTCCCCAAAGGGGGGCTCTGGGCCCCCACTTCCCATCCTTTTCACCCCAACTGCAGGGCCGCCTCTGCTGCCCTCCGGGGCCTCCCTAGTCACGGCCCGGCCAACACACCAGCGGGTCCCCGTGGCCGTCAGGCAGGGTGCGGGCCCCTGGGGCCGGCTGAGGCAGCCCAGGCCAAAGGCCCGGACGGCGCTTCCCCACCTCCGTGAGGCGCGCTCTGGAATGTCTCTGCCACCCTGCAGCGGGTCTCGGCCCGTTTCCGGAGACCCACGTTGCCCCCCGCGCCGGCACATCCAGCCCCGAAACACCCAAGTCCTCAGGACACTGGAGGAAGCGGTGCTGAGGGGCACTGAGTTTATCCCGGGGGCCCTTCCCCGTCTCCCCTTGACGTCAGGCCCCATATACGCACACAGACACACACAGAAGCCACACGCCACTGTTCCCCTCTCCTCCGTTCTCACCAGGGTGGGGGGCAGGGCTCGAGCCCCCATCACCCAAGGCCTGGTTCTCCTCTCTGGGCGGACAGGCCAAGGGTGGAGGTGTGTCAGGAAGCCCCCTGGGAGTGCCCGCCCCGGGGTCAGTGGCGACCCGGAGTCCCCTGGGCCTGTCCCGGCCACCGGGGCCCCAGGCCTTCCCTCACCCTGTCCCTCCCCGGTGCCCAGGGCCCAGCAAGGCCTCCTTTGCACCTGGCCTTGGGGGCCACATCCCTGGGCAAGGTTCCAGACCAGGTCCAGAACCGTCTTGCTGGCAGAGGGCGGGGATGTTCCCTGAGCGGCGCCCGCCGGTCTCCTGGTTCCGGGCAGGAATGTTTGGGGCCCCGTGGGCGGCAATAACCGGGCCCAGGTCAGCGGCTGCCCCACAGGTCTGTTAATAGGTGAATCATTGACAGGCACAGGACATCGGGTCATCCATGGCTGGGCAACAGTGGGTTGCCATAGCAATGCCTAAAACAGAACCCCAGGCCTCCGAGCGTTAGGATGCAGGCTGGGCTCTGGGGGAGCCAGGGTGGGGGGCACCTCAGACGTACGCATCCAAACCCAGGTCTTAAAGCAGAGGTGCGGCGGCTGAGACGGAGGCCACGGGGCAGCCTGGCCTGCAGGGGGCTGGGGAGGGGTCACCAAGTGCATCGCAGACCCCTCACTTTCCTTTACCAAGAAATCAAGGCATCACAGCGTTTCCTCACAAAGGGACCTTAGGAGACTCTGCCCTTCACTTCACGGCTACATCAACTCAGGTTAAGCCGGCCAGTGGTCACGCCGGGGCTCCCCCCACCCCCAGGCCTCCTGCTCCCTGGCTCCACGTTTCTGAGCCTCAGTCTCTCCTTCTTTAAAATGGGCTGGTGTCAGTCCAGCCAACCTCAGAGACTCCCTTCCAGGACCCAGAGGAGTGGAGCACCTGAAGAGTCCCAGCAGGTGAGGGCCGTGTGACTTGGGGGGGGGTCAGTCCTGGCCGTGGGCAGAATAGTGACCCCTAAAGAGCTGTCTCAGTTATGTACCCCAGAACCCGCAAACGCAACCTTATTTGGAAAAAGGGTCTTTACAGATGTAATTAAGGTAAGGATCGAGATGAGATCATTCTGCGTGACCCGAGTAGACCTTAAACCCAAAGACTGGTGTCCTTAAAAGGAGAGCAGAGACATAGACGCAGGAAGAAGGCCACGTGACCTTGGAGGAGACAGAGACGGGACGGATGCGGCCACAAGCCAGGGATGCTGGCCGCACCGGGAGCTGGAAGAGGCCGGAAGGACCCCGCCCTCGAGCCCCCTGCGGCAGCAATGACCTGCCCACACCTCGATTTCACACTTCTGGCCTCCAGATAAACTTCTGTAGCTTGAAGCTGCCCATTTTGTGGTCATCTGTTACGGCAGCCCCAGGAAACCAGCACAGCCCTGCGGGACATGAGCTGCCCACCAGGGGAAACAAGCTCTACACTGGCTGCAGGACAGGCAGCGCGGAGAGTCAGGACCGGGCTCAGGAGGAGACATCCCTGCACCCCTCGGAGGCCAGGTGTCCTCAGACCCCTCACTTAACTCGGTTTTTCACAGGAAGCCACCAGAAGCAGCAGCAACAGCCCCTGGTAAGACCCCACAAGTGAGCCCAGACAGGCACGAGAAAGCCCAACATCGCGTTACCGGCCACCGGGAGGAAACCGGCCCCCAGCCCCTCCAGGAACCGTTCCCTTGCGTCATCAGCCAAGCGCTACCAGGCCAGCGTGGGGCCTCCAAGTTCCCACCTCGGTCCCCCAGGTCTGATTGGTGTCCTTGGCCAGTGCCCAGTGTCCCACCCCCCAACTTAGCAAAACTCTGCAAACCCACGCTTGCGTGCAGCGAGGCTCCGTCTGAAAAGTCTTCGGAAAGCCGCGTTTCGGAGCCAGATCTTTTTGCTTTAATTGATTTCCGGCTCCTGGCAGGCGGGGTGGGAGTGGGAGTGGGGGGAGTGCAGGAACGTGCTCACGGGGCCCCGAGGAGCTGACCGCTCCAGGGAAGGAGCCGCCGCCCCACTCCTCACGCTGCTTCGCTGTGACCTTGGGGTGCCCTTGAGCACACAGCCCCACCTTCTCTCTTGCTGCTCTCTAGCAGCAGAAGGTTGTCAGGTCTCTCGACCACACAAAGAATGTCGGGTCTCCCCCAAAAGCACCTTTGATGTGAAAGGGGCTGCTGACCAGAGGGTACGGAGGTTTCCCCTCGAGGTGGAGAAACAAGCAGGAAATGTCTTTGTGTGATTGTGTCTTCAAGTACAAATCAGACACAGAGGGAAGTCAGTGAGATGTAGGAAATAGAGCCTAGAGCCTGCTCGTGTCTGTTGCAGGCACGTGGGGGTGGGGGGGGTGTCCTCTGTGTGCACGTGTGTACATGTATGTGCAGGTGTTGTGCATGTGTGTGTGCCTGTGTGTGTGCGTCTGTGTGTGTGCGTGTGCATGTGACTTGCTGTGTGTATTTGTGTGTGTGTGTACGTGTGACCTGCTCTGTGTATATCTGTGTGTGTGCATGTGCGTGTGACTTGCCCTGTGTGTATCTGTGTGTGTGTGCGCGTGTGCACGTGACTTGCTCTGTGTGTGTGTGTGCACACGTGTGCGTGTCCTCCATTCGGTTCTGTCTTCCTGACAGCAACCTGTACACACAGGTATAGGGCCGGCTCCCCTCCCCTGACCCTGCAAACTCAACCCTCCGCCCGGGATCGTGGGGTAACCCCGCAGCCTGGCGAGCCCAGCATCAGGCAGCTGACCCCGATGTGGGCCACGTAGGGGCTGCAGCCTTCCGCAGGCCACCCCCATCTGGCCCTGGCCTGAGTGGGAATCCACTTTCCGCACCTCCACTCCCGTCCTGAAGGCCGAGGCAGGTACTGGAGGCAGGCACCGGCCCCTGGAAACAGTTGCAGGCCTCATCCCTCAGGTCCCATCCCTCGGGCCCCCTTTCAAACTGAGGTCTGACACGTATGCATAAGCCTCTGGGTCTCAGCCCGCCTCCGGCGGCCACATGCGGCATCTGGCTGGCGGGACCACTGACCCCGTGATCCGGCCGCCTGTGTCAGGCTCTGGGGCTGCCTGCCGAGCCGAGTCCCTTCCTGGAGCGTGGCAGGACCAAGGCTGCTCTGAGAGTCTCCCCAGCAGAGGCCACGGGGGCCCGGGAGGCCGGTGGCCTGGGAGGGCTGACATACCACGTCATTCTGTGTGGGAAGAGATCCCGCCAGAGCTGCAGGGACCCCAGCACAGTGCTGGCCTGCCAGGCAGAGACTGCCTCTTTTTCAGATGATTCTGCAAAAGAGAAAATGAAACAAAAGCTGCTTATTATAAAGAAATACCACTGGCTTCCTTTGGGGCTTTTTGTGTCTGTTTCAGTGTCCTCTGCTGGACACTGGCTTCCTGGGTCAGGATGGGGTCTCCCAGAGCTCTGCGTGGCCAGCCCAGCCCACACGAGCAAGGCTCTCTGCGGATGTGTGCTGCGGCTGCTTCCCGAAGGCTGGACCCGTGAAGGTGACCTTTGAGACAAGATCCGCGCCTCCTTCTGGCGAGGTCTTGTCGGCCAAGGCAAAGCCTCTGCTGCCATCTGGTGGTGAGTCTTGGAATCGCAGTTGGTCATCTGGGAACTGGACACCCCTGGGAGAATCTAGTTCACCACCCTCGTGAACCGGTAAGGACGGGAATCTGGTACTCAGAAGGCCTGATAAATCTGCCTGTGTTCACGCAGCGAGCCGCCTGCAGAACAACCAGCCTGGCTTCCTCAGTGCCTCCTGACTTCCTGGTTGGGGGTGAGGCTGCATAATACCCATCAGGTAGGGCTTCCGAGTCCCACCTTTGAGGTCAGGCAGAGCGGGTGGGTCCTGTCCTGGGCCCAGGAGGGGCCGACCCTGGCCCTCTGTCAATGGCCTCAGGAGCTGGTCGTGCCCCAGAGTCCCGGGCATCTCCGAAGTTGCAGAGCAGCTGTGGGCCAGCCCTTGGGCCCCTTAGCTTGAGAAACACCCAGGCAGGGAGGAGAGCAGAGAAGGGGCGTGGACCGCCCGGGGGCCCTGGGAGGACAGCGGGGGGTCGAGGCTTTGCCTCAGGAATGTAGGCAAGGTGGGGTCTCCCAGCATGCTGCCATCAGGGAAAGTCCTCTCAGCTCCCCGCCTGGGCTGGGCCCCAGTGCCCCCTGCAAATCCCCAAGGAGCTCCATCCCGGATTTCCTGAGCCTGGGGCGTGACCTCACACCCCTCCCCAGAGGGCCAAAGTCTGCATATTCAGGCCTGTATTAGTCAGCTCGAGCTGCCATGAGGAATGCCATAGACAGGGAGGCTTAAACAACAGAAGTTCATTTTCTCACGGTCCTGGAGGCTGGAAATCTGAGATCAAGGTGTCACCGGCGTGGTTCCTCTGAGGTCTCCCTCCCTGTGTCCCCGCATGGTCGTCCCTCTGTGTGTGTCTGGGTCCTAACCTCCTCTCCTTGTAAGGACACCAGCCCTATGGGATTAGGAGCCACCCTCATGACCTCATTTTAACTTATTCACCCCTTTAGAGACCCTCATCTTCAAAATAGTCACATTCTGAAATACTGGGGTGAGGACTTACATATGGATTTGGGGCTCACAGCTCAGGCCGTTACCAGGTCTGGGCAAGAACCGCAGTGAACGCAAGACCAGCGGCTTCTAATGACAGCTCAGTTCTGGCTGCGGCCAGACCGGCGGGACCCCTCAACCCCCCAGACCCGGTGCAGTGATAGGCCAGGCTGTACAAAATGGAAGGTGCCCTCTGGGGGGACCCGGGAGGAACAGGCGCCTCAGAGACTCTGATTTTCCAAAATACCTGCCCAGCCCCCAAGTGCAGTGGCCATTTATGCCGCCTACCCAGGACACGCCCTGCTCCACCGGTGTGGATGAAAAGGCAGGGAGGCGGCAGGGGGGGCTTCCCGTTGGAAGGAGCCTGGGGGGGCGGGTGGAAAGGAGTCTGGAGAAGCTCCCACGGGGTGAGGACCCTTCCCTAGATGGGGCCAAACCCAGAGTGACCCCAAGCTACAAGGGCACGTGTGTGTGTGTGTGTGTGTGTGTGTGTGTGTGTGTGTTCTCACGAATGCCCTGCTTTCCACTTAAATCCACGTGACAGCAACGGTTTCCCTGAGTGTTAAGCAGGGCTCACTTTTGGAGATTCTCCCATGTGCCCTCCCCTCTCGGTGTCCAGTTTCTCGGCCCCACCACAAGGAGCATCCTGCCGGGCCCCATCAGGGTGCCCAGGGCCCCTGGCCCCCGCTCCCCAGGGGGGGGCCCTCCACATGGCCTGGCAACACCAGCAGTGCCCGTCCAGCCGGGGCATCCGCTTGCTTTCCACCCCCGGAGGCCGCATCTGGCCGCCCACTGCCCTCTGCATGGTCACCGTGCAGCTGGCAGCCCCTGGCTGATCCGCCCACGCCCTGCTGTCTCCCCCAGGAGGCTGCTAGCCTCCTTGTCTCCTCCCATAGCAGGGGAGTCTGGGCAGACAGCACGAAGCCCACCCCTCTGGGTGGGGGACCCTCAGACCTGGTCACCAGAAACCCCCGAGGGCCCCGTGCCTGCTCCAGGAAGGGGGAGCCAGAGTGAGGGGGGCCCCCAGGGCGTGATACCCAACAGGGATGGACACTTCTGATTTCCAGGGAGCAAAACCCCAAGGGAGCTGGGACAGAAGTCCCCCGGGGGAGGCCAGCGGTCAGGAAATCCCCACCTGGCACCCCAGTTCCCACATGGGGTTACAGAAGGGAGCCCAGCCCCTCTCCCTCCCAGGTCCCCCGCCCCCGCCCCTCCTCCCTCCATCCCTCAGGGCTCTTGGAGGACCCCCCTCCTTCCTGCACAGCTGACATCGAGGAAGCACCGGGTCTGGGAGCCAGGAGGTGACCCGGTCACGTAGAGGCAGCCGGGGCTGAGCAGGGACAGGCGGACCAGTCTCCCCCGCCCCTCCCTGTCCCTCCCATCCCCACTACGGGTCCCCTCGCGCCTTCTCCATTGCTCTCCAAACCACCACCACCACCCCAAAAAAACAGCACGGCCAGCACACAGCAAGTTGCTTGTGTCACCTGCTCTTTATTGACTGCCACGGGCTGCCTTCTCATGGGTGACCAGATGCCCCAAGAGCGGCATTACATAGAGGAGGGTTGGAGGGGAGGGGGTCTGAGGGGTGCAGCCTGCGGAGAGCCCAGGCGCACTGGAGCCCCCGCCAGATGGACCTCATGGCACCCGGCTCGGCCCCGGTGCGGGCACCTGCCACCGAGGGCTGAGACGCACCTGGCTGGCCCTGGAGACCAGAGGTCACCCAGAGATTGCTCAGCGAGGTGTGTTCTCTGACCTCCCGGCCAGCCTAGACGGCCCGCAAGCCCGGGAGGATGGGGATGCCGTCTAAGAAGCTGGGATGGCGGTCACTTCCACCGACTGGCTGGTGTTGGAATCCGGGTCACCCTGAGGTCTCAGCACCTCAGGCCAAGGCCCCGAGCTCTCCAGGCTACTCTCTCAAACCCTCATGCCCTCGGAGAAGAGGAAAAGGAAATGGAAAAGAGGGAGGTGGGGGAGACAGACGTCCCACTTTCTAGGGTTCCCCCGGAGGGATGGGTGGCGGGGGCCGCAGCGGGTGGCAGCCGAGGCCGAGGCCGAGCTTAGGAGGAGGGCGCGGAGCTGGGCTTCTCCTCCCGCGAAACGGGGATGGCCCGCTCGCTGTGGCCGGCATCCATGCCAGACGGGACCTTGGGGCCCGAGAAGGTCAGCATGCCGTCCGCAGACAGGGAACAGGAGAGCGCGGACTGGTCCACGTTGGAAGGCAGGCGGTAGCGGCGGTGGAACTCACGGGAGATGTAGCCGTGGTCATCCTGGGGGGCCAAGGGAGGGCGCGGTCAGAGACGCCGCCGCAGAGGGAGACGGCTGCCTCGCACAGAGGAGGCCCTCCTGGACCGCACGAGGGTCAGACCCACGATACCCTCACAGGGCGGGGGCTGGACCGTGTCCAGGGCCCTGGGACCGCCCTGCATCCCTGCATAGAGTCTGGGCCTGCCTGGGGCCCCTGGCTCTTCACGATAATGTCACCCCAACGTCGTGTGAGTGGTCCTGCCCCTGGTCCTGCCCTTGGGTCCAGCTATCCCTTCACCTCTGGCCTCACAGATTGCTTGGGCTCAGGTCCCTGCCATCCATCTAGCTGGGTCAGAAAGCCATGCCTCGACGTTCCCTTCTCCTGACGCCGTGGACCCAGCTTAGCCCCTGGCCCAACTCCCTCCCCTCCAGGTGGAAAGACCCAGAGCCTCAGCGTAGCGTCCGGGCATCTCCAGGGGCCCAGGAGGGGAGAGCAGCTGATGCAGTGGGGTCTGTCCCCCGCCTCCAGCTTCCCCGCTACTGGACAAAGCCCTGGTCTCCGAGCCGTCCTGGCTGGGCCCCTGCCCCCTCGAGGTAACGGGCTCCGGGCCCTCGGGCTCCGATACGAGTCAGCTGTACCGTCCTCCCGAGAGAAGCTGGTGTGAAAAGCTACGTGGCTTGGAGCTCGCTCCCTTGGCGCTGGCGTCTCCTAGGGTCTTTCCTAATCCCACGCCATCACCCAGGGGATCTGGACAGAGCCCGGGATGCCGAGTACCTCCTGAGTGGGCTTCCCCACAGGCCCCCGCTGGCCCTTCACCAGCTGCCCGGGCCTGCTGCGGGCCCGGGGTGGCCTCCCGGTCACCGGGAGGGGGCCTTGCTCGGGCACGCAGCTCCTCCCTTCGGGCCCGAGGCGGCGGGCGCGGCCCAGGCTCACCTGCCGCTCGTTGTGCTTGCCGTGGATCTCCACGAAGTCCTCCTGCACCTTCACCGTCAGGTCCTCGGGAGAGAAGTGCTTCACGTCCAGGAAGATGACAAACTTGTCCCGGTCAGATCGGACCTGAAAGCAAGTGTCCGTGTGGGTCTCCACGGGGCTGCGGCTCAGGCAGGGGGCTGGCCGGAGCAGCCGCCGTGCGGTGGCCGCGCCTCAGTGCCCAGTTATCAGAACAGAACCTGCGGTCAAGGCTCTACCCTCTCCCTCCACGTGCCCGGGGGACAGGGGGGCCTGGGACTCAGGACACTGTGGCCACTCGGCTGACAGCCAGAGCCCCGGGGTCTATGGCCGCCTGGTAGGTGAGGGGTTGCCTGGCTGACTGGCCTGTTACAGACTGGTTGGCCGGCTGCTTCTGTGCTCTTTGGCTGCTCGGTGGAACCGAGGACTTGGAATAAGGTCGCGGCCCTGGGCCTCTGCCCGCCTCTCGTGAGCAGCCTGGAGCCTTGTCTCCTCACGCGGACGTGCACGCGACGTGCCGCCGTGTCTCCGCACGCGGACGTGCTCGCGACGTGCCGCCACTCCACGCAGGTTGCCCAGCTCCTCGCACAGAACGTGCTTTCAGCCTCCTCCCCTCCCACTCCCCTCGCTTGGGACACTCCTTTGGGCTCCGAAGGCCCCGGAATGGTCGGCGTTTCACCAGCTCCGAGCAGGCCTCTGTGTTTTAGGCAGTGGTGACCCCTGGCACCTCCAGAACACTGGACCCTGGGAGGGAAGGCCGGTGGGCCGCCTTGCCTGCCCTCGGGGCCTGGCCTTGGGCGCCCGGGCAAACTCGGGAAGGGCCCACACACTGCAGCTCTGTGGCCGCAGAGGGCTGCAGACAGGAGGCCTCCTGCCAGACCTCGCTGCTGGAGGGAAAGTGCAGCCCCAGGCTGCACAGAGCTCCGTCCACCAGCGCCCGTGCCCTGGGCTGTGCTGGGGGCTCCCAGCACGTGGAGGGACACCCCCAACCGCATACGGGTCATGAGCTGATGACAGGAGGCAAAGGCAGAAGGCGGGCGCCTCCTCCGCCCACCCCGGAGGCACGGGAGGCTCTGCTGGGGGGTAGCCTGCCTGGCCTCTGTGCGTCCAGGACGGACGAGGTGGGCTGAGGCGGGAAAGCACCAGCCGCTCCACAAAGCACGGCGGGAGCGCGCAGAGCAGGGGTGCCGCGTCTGCCCCAGGGCCGGCCCTCACAAACCCCCGCTTCTCGCCCGGCCCCGGCCCCCTTGCAGCCGCAGGAGGAAGCAGCGCGCGGCGGGTCTCACCTCGGAGATGCCGGAGTCCAGCACGGTGCGGAAGAGGGACTGGCGGTAGTAGGGGCTGATGGTGGAGGACAGGAAGGGCAGCAAGTCGTACTCGAAGAGCCCCTCGCCGAAGAACTGGTCAAACAGCCGGCTAGGGTAGAAGGGGCCCAGGGCACGTTTGAACCAGGGGTGCTGGATGGCGACGTCCATGGTGGGCGCTGACTCTGCAGGGACCCGGGGCTGGCGGGGAGTCAGGGCAGGGCCTCTGGGCAGCTCACTGAGGAGCTGGGGCGCACGGCCTCCCTATATACGGCGGGACAGAATGGAGGAATTAGGGGGATTTGTCTGGAAGGCGTGAGCTCAGGAGGGAGGCCGCCCAGTCAGCAGGAACGTGGGCAGGGCTGAGCGTGCACCTCTCCCAGCCCCGGGCTGCAGCGCTGACCAGCCCAGAGCTCTGGGCGAGGGGGGAACGGCGTCCCCAGGGAGCTTCTCTGGGCGTGGCTCTGTGCCCCCCACACTCAGCCGGTGCTGCAGCGAAGACTCGCATCTCCCCTTTCCTGGGCGAGGGTGCTGTGTGCCAGGTAGCATGCCCGTGTCTGCATATGTTGTCCCCTGTGACCTCACGGCCCCCTCGCGGGAGGGAGCTAGTACCCATGGTTCCCAGACGAAGAGAGTGAGGCCCAGAGGCTAGACAAGTGGTCCCCAAATCCCACCGCCGCGAGGCAAGGCTGCGTTGTGCTTTGAAACAGAATTACCTCTATTACTTCTTCCTGATTACAAACATTATACATACTTGTAAAAAATCTCAACAAAGACAGAAAATTCAGAGAAGAAA
Organism: Physeter macrocephalus; assembly: GCF_002837175.3. Taxonomy (NCBI): domain Eukaryota; kingdom Metazoa; phylum Chordata; class Mammalia; order Artiodactyla; family Physeteridae; genus Physeter; species Physeter macrocephalus. The sequence goes on along the minus strand of NC_041221.1, from coordinate 13,370,430 downwards.
CTAAAAAGCGCCCATAATTCCAGCACCGGGGAGCCCTGCTGTGGGGTCTGTGTGCATCCAGAGGGGAGGCAGGTTTGGTTTTACAAACATGGAAACCCTGCATCCCGGGGTCTCCTCTGGACACCATCCCTGAGAACCTCGAGGCCTGGGAACAGACAGAGCCAGGGTCCTTAGAGCAGGTGCCCTGTCCCTCTTACCGGCCTGGTGACTGGTTTGCTCCTGTCTCTGTGGCCCATCCAGCTATGGCCCAGGGTGCGTTCTGGGGGGACCTGCCCCAGTTGGGGCACTCCTGGTTTTAAGGCTTTCATACTTTTCAGTAGCTTGGCCTCCGGGAGCCTTATACTAACTCACCACCCCCTCCACACCCGCAGCACAGGAGCGTGCCGGACCCATGCCCTACCCGAGCCAGCTTTTTCACGCACAGTCCAGACGGTGAGATGCTTCTAATTCACCCTGCGCCTCCCCAGGTCCTCGTGCAGCTTCTGACCAGCGTCCACCTCCTGTTTGTGGGGTCAGTGCATCTTCAAAGCACTCAGGATCTTTGCAAATTTACCTCCAAGCCCTGGGCTTAGTGGGTCCGGAAAGGGCACTCACCCTGTACCTAAGTAGGATTTTGTGTCACACATCTAAGAAGCAACTGGTGTCAAAAGTGGGAATTTCAGCGCCTCCCTCACACGGCCCCTCCCTAGCTAGCGGTGCACAGTATCAAAGCCCACCTCCCTCTGCCGTTCTGAGCACCTGTGAGGTGCATCCAGCCAGCGGTAAAGGGCCCCGAAAAAACTGGAAATGCCAACCTTTGCCCTGCAAGTCTACAGTTTCGGCAGGTAATTCCCTAGGGTGTCAGGCAGCAAGGGCCAAATTAGGGGGCAGATAATCAATACTCTGAGGGGTGGAGGGCACTCTCCCTGCCCCGGGCCTGCCTGAGCCCACGCTGATGGTGACCTCATGGCTCCCTGCAGCCACCCTAAATGGCATGTAGGTCCCAAATCTCCCCACTTCATAGACAGGGAACGTGGGGCATAGAAAGGTTAAACAGGTCACTTAGCGTGGAGGAAGGGGAGGGGGCTTTGGTGCAGGCTGCCCACCCAGGCTGGGAGTCAACCGGGGAATGGGCAGGGCTGTGGGCGACCCCACACAGCATGGGCTGCCTGCTCCTGGGCGTGGGACAGGGGGAGGAAGGGGCACAGGCCTCCAGCTGGCTGCTGAGGAGAGGGTCCAGCTGGGCCAGGCACGTGGTCAGTCCGGGCCAGAGCCACACTGAAGCTGAAGACAGCAAGCAGAGTCAGCAGGAAGGATCCTGTCTTTATGTACAATTTGATATTTTGTTCATCATGGATTTTTTGCACCCGTTTTGATTTGTTTAAACATCACATTAAGATGTGATGTATCCAGATGACTGCGTTTGGTCCCCCTGACACTTGATACGTTCTCACCCTGCACCTGGCTGTCCATGTGGTCCTTCAAACAGGCTGGGTCTGCAGGCAGGGGCGGGGTACAACCTCGGCCCACGGGATGCACGGCCCAGGGTAGCTGAGGGTCCTCCGAGGTCCTTCAGACACATAGCGATGCCCAGGCACTCACCCGTGCCCCCGACCTGTGGGCTGCAGCCAGCGAGAGCCCAGGGCTGGCCTTCAGAGTGAGCCAGCACCACGGTGGCAAACCCAGCCATGCAGGCCCCAGACAGGGGGCCCAGGCTGGCCGCAGAGCCCTTGGGGGCCTTCCCAACCCAAGATGACGGTGCTGTATCAGTTTCCTGCAGCTGCTGTAACAAAAGACCCCAAACTTGGTGGCTGAGAACAACACAAGTGTATTACCTTGTAGTCTGGAGGTCGGAAGTCCCAGTGGGTCTCGCTGGGCTCAAATCAAGGTTTCGACAGGGCTGGTCCCTCCTGCAGGCTCCAGGGGAGACTCCGTTTCTTGCCTTTTCCAGCTTCCAGAGGCTGCCCATCCCTTGACCCATGTTCCCCTCCTCTGTCTTCCAAGGCAGCCGTCACATCACATCCCTCTGGCTGACCCCTCTGCCTCCCTCTAGTAAGGACCCTGTGATTACTGAGCCCACCCGGGGAATCCAGGATCACGCCCCCGGTCTTACAGTCTGCTCTTTAAGGAACCTTATTTCCCCCCTTGCCACGTAAGGTGACACATTCACTGGTTCTGGAATCAGGGTGGGGAGGCCATTAACCACCTGCTGCAGGGAGGGAAGCGCTGGGATGACAGGCGCTCTCCCTCGGGGCAGGTGGAGGGACCCTCAGCTCAGGAAATGCCCACCAGTAACGGCCAATACGGACTCACACCACTCAGAGCCACCACCTCGTTCAGGTCAACTTACATCTCCGTCAGGTGTCTGAGCCCTTCCAGCTTCCTCTCTGGTTTGCTGACCTCACCTATCGGCCAAACCTGTGGCTCACACGTGCTATGGCAGGCGGTCCAGAGCTCCGCAAAGTGGCCACAGGGATGGGAGGTGATGCGGGACGGAGTGATGGGCGACCGGCTGTTTCCAGCTCACCTGTGCGAACTCACCTTGCCTCACACCTGACCTCACACAGCCCAGACCCTCCCACCCTGGATTCTTGGAAGACAAGACCCTTTTTCTCTGGGCCTGGGTTCCTCCTTGGATTCACGGCCATGTGCTAAGGGGTGCGCTGTCTGCATCTGCGGAGATTTAAAACAGTAACAAACCACCAAAAGTCCGTTCTAATCATGCAGGTGCAAAATACGCCTCCTCTTCTGTTAGTCTGAGGTCTGAGCAAAATCTATACATAATAATACAGTCGGTTCTCTTACTGGAGGGAGCGATGTCCTATAAAGTTGCCGTGAACAGTGAACTGGTAACTACTGAGCCATTTCTCCCAGGGAAACACAGGGTCAGGTCCGACCAGCCTCTGGTCACAAGATTTTCATCAGTCACTACGTGGGCAACATCTTCATCGATCAATACGTGAGCTTGTTTGGCGTGCGTTTCTGTACAAACACAGCTAATTTCATACGTGTTGTTGGTTCATCGACACTGGACCCACGCCAGCAGCCCCAGAACTCACTCCTGTAGCGAAGCTCACCTGACGCACGTGTTTTCTCCGGGGAGGCACGTCCCAGCCTTCCTGCGTTTGGGACACTAGACAGCACTTCCCGCTGTGCTTGGGACCCTGGAGAGGACGCTGGTTTGCAGCACGAGCTGAAACAGGCAGGCAGAGTCGCCCTGTCAGGCTCGGCTGGGGGCGTGCACGTCCGGCCACGCAGATCTTCCACCTCTGCCGCTCTGCTCAGTGAATGACTCTGCAAAGGGCCACGAGCATGGATTTGAGGTCAGATTTCAGAGAGCAGATATTATGGACTGAATTGTGTCCCCCGCAAATGCTTATGTTGAGGTCCCAACCCGCAGTACTTAGAATGTGAACTTACTTGCAGAGGGGTCTTTTAAAGAGGTGATCAAGCTAAAATCAGGCTGCTAGGGTGGGTCCTAGTCGAATCTGTTGGTGTCCTTATGAAAAGAGGACATGAGGACACAGACACGCACAGGGGAAGACCTTATTAGAGGAGGGCTGGTGTCTTTATAAGGGGAAGAGACACCAGGGGTCCCCAAACACATGAAACACCGTGTGAGGACACAGGAGAAGACAGCGTCTACACGCCAACGGGGAGAGGCCTCAGGGGTTCCGGCCCTGCCCACGCCTGGATCATGGCTTCCAGAGTCCAGAATGAGAAATAATTTATGTTGTTTAAGCCACTCGTGCGTGGCTCTGTGGAGTGGCGGCCCGTGCACCTAACACAGGAGACATCCTCAGACGCGGGATCCGCAGACACAAGGAGGGCCTGCATGTGTGTGATCTTCAAATGAGCAGAGTTTTCTTTCTTCTCCTTCTCTGAACATGTGCTAAGTGGAGATCACCCGGAGAACTCACAGTGACGCGGCCAGCCCGAGGCTGGCCCACCCTGCTCCGTGCGTTTGTTCTGGAACCAGTTTCCAAGGTCGGGAACTGCTCGGGCTCCCGGGGCGCTTCTTACCTCCAGCCTCTGATTTCTGGGTTTAAACACGGGGTTCCAGATTGGCAAATGACAGCCCACGTGAAGACTCCGCGCCGGAGTTACCCCAGTTCTGTCATGATGTGTGACTTCTTGGCACTTTTATTGCGTGTTTAAAATATAAAACTGTGAAACAGAGCACAGGTTGTGAGCTGTGATGTTTCAGTGCAGACGATAGTTCTCAATGGAATATTTCACTGAGTTTGAGGAATAGCTTTAAGATTGAAGTATATTCTATTTTATTGTTAATTGTTTGTTTTAAAGAACAAATCAGGAAACTCATGATTATTCATGATTATTTCCTGATTACACCGGAAATAACTGTGTCGTGTGGAGGAGGAGGGTCCCAGAGTGCCCTGCTCTGGGTGTCACATGCACCAGGCACACCACTGGCCTCGGGCTCCTCCGAGCTCTCTGCTGGCATCCCAGGAGCATCTTGCAGACCCACAACAGTGACGTGGGCCCCGCAGCTGTCCGGGGCACGCCTGAAGCCCACCGTACACGCCCCGCTGCCTGCAGCTCTCAGAAAGGCCTTGGGTGGACACACACACGGAGCCCTTTGGCCAGGACCTCAGCTCTGCCTCTGTGAGCGCCAGGCTGCAACCCGCTTGGTCACCAGCAGCCTTGGGACCCCCGGGCGGAGAGGATGCCCGAGGAGTTCACACCAGCATGTCACAAGAGTGAGGTGCCACCCTTCCCTTGCCTCTCGGTGGGAGGGCCACCCGGTAAACCAACCTGGGGCAGCGGCTCCGGCGCCACAGCCCTTAAAGGTCGGACTCGAGTTCTGAGGACCACGCAGCCCCAAGGACGTCCCGGGGGCCCGAGGCCCCTCTGCAGGCGGCCGTCCTATCGTTCCCACCCAGAAGCAGACTGTTGACGAGGAGACGCTTTCTCGAGAAGGTCTTTGTGTACCGAGTTTTCAGAAGAGGACCGATGAACCCTGCCATGTTCGTCCTACTTCAGATAACATTGCTATTATAAAAGGGATCCGCTGTCATTCAGAATTTGGATAAACCCAGTAAACCTAAAAGTGGGAGGTCTACCCGTAAGCCTACCAAACCCTGAATGTTTCTCACAGGCTGTCTCAGAGGAGGCGGCGCGCCTTCCCCGTTTGGGCTGTTGGGCTATTTATCAGGGTCTTGGGAGCCGACCGGAAAGTTGTGCCCGAGGGGAGCCGGAGCCACAAAGTCCCAACAACGTGGCCCTGAGACGTGGAGGGACCAGCGGCTGAGGACGCCCCAAGGGGAGGGGCTCTAGGGGCCTGACCACCCACCCTGTCTGTGACAAAGACGCCCCCCTCGTGTCTGTGCAGGGCCCCCCGCTGCCCTCGCACTGAGCCCTGAGCCGGGCCCCCCGGGCGGCACCCTGCCTTGTGCAAATCCCTAGGGACCGGGACAGCTGTGCTCCAGCGCTCCCATCCCTCCAGCCTGTCCTGGAGACCCCCACAGGGGGCCTCCCCCCAGCCCCGCCATGGCATCTGGAAGGCCACAGAGCTGACCCAAGGCCGCCTGCAGTGCAGGCGAGGGGGCAGAGAGAGTGCGCAGGTGTGAGTCTGACCTGGGCCAGGTCTGTGCAGGGGCGGCCCTGGGGCTCCCGCCTGGAGAGGGAGGACAAGGCCCACAGGGGCTGCAGCGGGGGGCGGGCCCGGGCCCTCAGCTCCCGAGCGCGTGGCTCTGTGTGTGTGCGTCTGTGTGGATAGAGGGGTGCACCGTGTGCCTGTATGTGTATGTATGTCTGCGTGCGTGTGTCTGTATGGGGGGCGCGTGTGTGTGACTGTAGGTATATTATGTGTCTGCGTGCGTGTGTCTGTATGGGGGGCGCGTGTGTGTGCCTGTAGGTGTATTATGTGTCTGCGTGCGTGTGTCTGTATGGGGGGCACGTGTGTGTGACTGTAGGTGTATTATGTGTCTGCGTGCGTGTGTCTGTATGGGGGGTGCGTGTGTGTGACTGTAGGTGTATTATGTGTCTGCGTGCGTGTGTGTGACTGTAGGTGTATTATGTGTCTGCGTGTGTGTCTGTATGGGGGGTGCGTGTGTGTGTCTGTGTGGCCGTGTGTACTTGTGTGTGTCTGTATATCGGGGTGCACATGTGGTGTGTGTGTGTGTCTGTGCAGTGTGTGCGTTTGGGGGAGCGAGAGCCCCAGTCCCTGAGACCGTCTTTCTCTAACATCTAAACGGCTCGGGACCTGTCGGGAGTTTGGTGCGGGACGCTGGCAAAGCCCTGTGCCGGCAGGAAGTGAGGCCTGGAGGGTGAGCCCCGGAGACGCGCCGGCCCCTCTCGCATTGTTTCCACGGCGGGTTAAGCCTGCTCTCAGCAGTTTTGCAACCCGCTGCACACCAGCTGAATGCCAGCCCTTCTCACACAAAGGCTGGTATTTGCTTTATCTACAGGATTCCCGGACGTCAGCAGTCTGCAGGCGCAGTCACAAAGCCCCGGCACCCCAATTTTCCGCTCCAGGGCCCAGCGGGGCTCACCCGCAGATCTGTCCAACGCAGGCCAACAGGCATTGTTGTGGGTCAGCGGGCTGAGCCCTCGCTCGCCCCGACCCTCCGTGAGGCCTGCAGGCTGGACAGACAGTCCCCTGCCCACACCCACTGCGGCCCCACGGAGGGACGGGAGGGCCGGCCATCCCCCTCCAGCCCCTTCCAGGACACTGGCATCCGCAGACCCCGCAGAGGCCCCCCAAACACTGCCTGAGGGGGAAACGAGCAAAGCTAGGGACTCGAGACAGTTCTGTTCCAAACACACCAGGTCGTGTTTGACCCAGTGGGTCACCCACTTCTGCCCACAACACCTAGCATTTTCAATAATTTTGTCATGAGAGTAAAGTACTATTTCATTGAGTTTATTTTTGTTACAAAATTTTTCATACATCTAAAAAGTAGAAAAAGTGGTACAATGAACCTCCATAAACTCATCAGCCAGATTCAACAATTGCGAGGGGTTTGGCCCCATTTGCTTCATCTTCTTTTTCTTTCCTAAAGTATTTTATTTCATTTCCTTAATTTTTATTTTATATTGGAGCATAGTTGATTTACAATGTCATATTAGTTTCAGGTGTACAGCAAAGTGACTTAGTTATGCATATACACGTATCTATTATTTTTCAGCTTCTTTTCCCATACAGGTTATTACAAAATATCGAGTAGACTTCCCTGTGCTATAAAGCAGGTCCCTGTTGATTATTTTATATATATATATTAGTGTGTGTATGTTAATCCCAAACTCCTAATTTAAAGCAAAACCCAGACTTCCTGTCATTTCACCCCTACATACTTCAGTAACTGCTCTTAAAAGATGAACATTTCCTTGTATCGGCACAAATTCCATTTCATATTTGATAGTCATCATTTCTTGGTATCATCTAACACCTGGTCCCTAATCAAACATCCTGATCATCTCAAACATGTTATTTTACAAATGATTTCTTTAAACCAAGACCCAAACCAAATCCACTCCCTTCTTTGGCTGTTAGGGAGGTATCTTTTTTCCAAAGCGTTTTCTGCGCATGATGGAGAAGGTCTCGTGTGTTTTCCCCTTTTGATCTGTTAAATGGTGAACCATATGGATTCGTTGTCTACTGTTAACCAATCTTCCAAGGCTGGAATCAACCCAGTTGAGTTGTCTTAACCCAGGCTTCCCAGAAAACCAAGCAGGGGCAAAGCGTGGGTATTAATACTTCACTGGGAGGTGCTTCCCAGGGAAGCAAAAGTGGGGAACAGGAAAGTGAGGAATGAAGGGATGCAAGGAGGGTGTGATATGGTACATGATATAGAATAGAATAGAATAGAATAGAATAGAATAGAATAGAATAGTATAGACTAGAATAGAATAGAATAGAATAGAATAGAATAGAATAGAATAGTATAGAATAGAATAGAATAGACTAGACTAGACTAGACTAGACTAGAATACAGTGTATGGTGGTGCTCTCTGGGGCTGGCAGCAGCCCTCACAAGAGCACAGCTGGTAGAACCTCAGAACAGGATTCAACTGCCGGTTGCTTCCCATGTTATCGCTCTCATGGGCCAAATCTGTTCCAAAGGGCACCAACTCCCTGAATTTCTGACCTGTCTTCCTGGGGCCCCTCTGGGCAGCCTCTGGAGAGCCCAGCCCCTGATCAGGGAAGTCGGCCTGAGGGCCAGAGCTCCCGCAGCCCCACTGTGTGGGGCTGGGGGCCCAGGCCCAGCCTTGCCCCCAGGGCTCTTAGGAGACGGCCAGTGGGTTTATAAGTTTGCTTAGTATGTTTTTGACTTTGCATCTATGCTCCGAATGCAATTGACCCATAATCTTTCTCTTACTCTCCTTATCTGCTTTTGATAAAAAGGTTATGATTCATAATAAAATGGGGGGCAGGGACATGTTTTCTATTTTTCTTTTCTCTGGAAGAGTTTCCTTAAACGTTGGCAAACTCACCTGTAAACATCTGGGCCTGATGTTTTCTATTTTGGGGACATTTTTTCTACCTATTCAATTTTTGTAATGGTTACAGCGGCCTTCCAATTTTCTTTTTTTTTTTTCCTGAGTCAGTTACGGCAACTCGTGGTTTCCCTTCTTTTTACACACAGTTTTGTGTAGGTGTCCAGAGTCACCAGCGTTAGGAGCTCCTGCTGGGCTCTGACTGCACCTCCTCTGGGCCCCATGAGCACGACGGGGGGCCCTTTCCCCTTTTCATCCCTACTGCTGTTTACTGAGGTCCGCTTGCTTTTTTCCCTTGTTCATCTGGAGAGGTCTGTCAATTTTGTTTGATTTTTCAAGAATCAGTTTTTGGCTTTGTGGTTTTCTGTTGCATCCATTCCTGCCCCTATTATTATATTCTTCCTTCTGTGTTTTCCGGATTTATGCTGCTATTAATTTCCTTAACGTTCCGCGGTTACTTAGGTATTGGGTTCTTCCCTTTTCTTCGTCTCTCATGTGGGATATCAGCGTCCCCATCCCCTCAGCTGCATCTCGCAGGAGTCGGCGGGAGAGTCAGGGCGCACGTGGCGGCAGCCTCCCAACCCGGGAGCCCAGCACACCGCCCAGCTCATGACACTTCAAAGGAAGCGTGGAGCAGGCCAACCAGAGGAGTCTCCGTGAGACCCCTTGGCTTGACTGGATGCCCACTTACGTGTTACCTTGATTCCACGCTGACCCCAAAATGCTTAGAGGCAGGTAACGAGGACTCAAGTCCTGGCATCCGCTCTGTTCGGACGAACTAGCAGTTCTGGGGGAAATGCTGAGATGAAGGGAGAGGCCTTTGGAAAAGCCCCCGTGACAGTGAACTTAGCCACCCTTCCATGTGGGTAAGTTTCGCATTTGAAGAGCGTGTGTGCGCGAGCGAAGAGCAAACGTTTCTGAGCGCGGTCCCCACGCCTGGGTGGACTCGGTGCTGGCATGGATGGCACTGCAGTCCCCATGGGCAGGGGCCGAGGCACGTGGATGCCAGGAGGCCCATGGGACCCACAAGCGGGCTGTGTCACCACAATCGGATAGCCGGACCCCACGCCGCCCAAACCTGCACTTGACCTGCCCAGACTTTTCGGTGGACAATCTCCCCGTCACCTCCGCCCGGATGGGAGCGATCGGGCGGCCGGCAAGAAGCGACGTGAGTGGCTATCGGCCTGGCCGTGGCCAAGGGGCTGCGCGCGGCTGTGGACACGCGTGGGTGCTGGCGCTCAGGGATGAGGGGGAGCGGGCAGCAGCGTCCCAGGGTCAGCATCCGGGGAGGGAGGACAAGGCCGGGCGGTCGAGCCACAGACACAACTTCCCTAACCAGAGACTCTACCCCGCTGGCTTCACACGGCAGCCAGGTGCAAAACGGGAGAGGAGTGTCTGCAGCTCTGTGTCTGCCTAGAAGAAGGAGGTGGTCAGCCGTGCACAGCGCCTCCCAGCCTGGACGCTGCACCCAGAGAGCGGCCCTGACCCCTCCGTCTCCGTTGACGCTGTCACGGAGAAGCAGTGACACAGGAGGGGGTCTCTGCCTGGCCCCCCAAGAGCAGACCCTGAGGGAAGGTGCAGGTGCTGGTCCCTTAGCCAGGGGTGTAGGGGGGGGCGGGGGACACAGGAAGCAGACGTGAGGCAGGGCAGTGAGACAGGAAAGGAGGGAAGCCGGTAAAGTGTTCCCTGATGAGAGGGTCGCTAAGGTGGGGGGCTGGGGCTCAGGCCCCAGGGAATCATGTAGGATACACATCAGGATCTCCCCCCGACTAAGGGACAGAGCTGGGGCATTTATTCTGACACAGCCCCTCCTGGCTGAAGGTTGCTCCTGAGGACGTCGACTCTGGGAGTTTCAAATGGGCCGAGCGGATGCGTGGGCCCTGAGAACAGAGAGGCAGGGGGGCCGTGCCCCCCAAAAAATGGTCCCTTAGCTGTGGTGGGTTCACAGGCTGCCCGGGGCTCTGGGCAGGGCAGGATCTACCAATGGTGTGAACGGTCAAGGAGTTAAAGACCACGAAAGAGACCAAACCAGGTGTGTGAGTCAGGGCTCTCCAGGGAAACAGAACCAATAGGATGGCTGGCTGGCTGGCTGGATGGATGGATGATGGATGGATGATGGATGGATGGATGGATGATGGATGGCTGGATGGATGGTTGGATGGATGATGGATGGCTAGATGGATGGATGGATGACGGATGGATGATGGATGGATAGATGGATGGATGGATGGATGATGGATGGATGGATGGATGACGGATGGATGATGGATGGCTGGATGGATGGATGGATAGATGATGGATGGCTAGATGGATGGATGGATGGTTAGATGATGGATGGCTAGATGGATGGCTGGATGGCTGGATGGATGGCTGGATGATGGATGGATGATGGATGGATAGATGGATGGATGGATGATGGATGGATAGATGGATGGATGGATGGATGGATGGATGATGGATGGATAGATGGATGGATGGATGATGGATGGCTAGATGGATGGATGGATGGATGGATGGATTAGGAAACTAATACACCTCCCATACCTGACTTTTCAACAAATCTTGTCACTTCTCCCTGCAAAGAATATCCAGAATTCACCTACTACTCACCAGCCCACAGCCCCTCATCTGAGACACTACCACCTCTTGCCTGCTTTTTTGCAGTTACATCCTCACTGGGCTCCCCATTTCTGTGCTTGTCCCCCCAGAAGCTATTCACCCAGCGGCCAGGGTGATCCCTTAAAGTCACATAGGCCACTCCTGTGCTCCAAACCTTGCTGACTTCCCATCTCACCTGAGCAAAAGCCCAAGTTTTACCATGACCTGCGATGCCTTTCAGGTCTGGCCTCACCCTCCCCTCATTCCTGAGGCTCCAGCCACGCTGGCCCCTGGTTGCTCAGATGTGCTTCTGCATCAGGGCCTTTGCACCTCCTGCCCCCTCTGCACAGAAAGCACTTCCTTCAGTTACTGCATGGCTGGTTTACACACTTCCTGGAGGTCTTTACCCGAAAGCCACCATGTCAGGGACAGCTTCCACTGTGACGTTGTCATGGTCCACTGCAAGCAGAGCTCACTTCCCCACTCCTCCGACTTGCTTCTTGGCATTGTGACTCTCTCTGGGTAAGGAAGTGTGAGTAGACATAACTTTGGCCACATCCAACTGGAGGCTTTCGATGTGCTTGTGTGGTTGACCCTGCACCATGAGAAGAGGATGTCCAGTGGCCACTGCTCCCTCAGCCTGAACCCCAGCAGAGAAATACCTGGAGCAGACCTAAACCCAACCTGAGGCCTGAAGCAGAACCCAGCCAAACCACAGGCTCACGAGCAAGAAATAAATGTCTGTGGTTGTAAGTTCGGGGTGTTTGTTACGCCGCATCACCACAGCAGTAGCTGACGGATACACAAGGGCTTCCCTCTCCCAGTTCAATTGTTTCTCAACACGCATTATTATTCTCTAATGTCCATTATATGCACCTTATTTATCTTCATTGTCTTCCTTCCAGACTAGAAGGTAAGCTCCATGAGAACAGGAATTTTCACCTGTTTCATTCGCCCCTGGATCCCCAGCACTCAACAGGAGGCACTGGGCAAATGTCCCTCACTGAATGAGTGAATGAATATGATGGGTCTGACACTAGAGCTAAGTCCTAGGTGCAAGGGGAGCATATAAGGGGACCTGTAACCCAGCCCTGGAGATCAGGGCAGTCCTCACAGAGGAAGCACAGAAACCCTAGGTGGCCAGGTTGACCTACGAGATGCAGAGTTCCTGGAGATTACTCCTGTCCCCAAAGTGAATAAAACCACTGGGAATAGGTAGGGGAGGGTGACATTAACAAGGAGAGAGGGAAAACGTAAGATTCCGTGTGCATTATCAAAGGTCACTCATCGGGCCATCCGTGCAGCCAGGAGCAGCTCTCTCCCATGTGTCTACTTCTATGTGAACACTGTGAAGTCAGAAGGTAACTACACCTTAATGAAGCACCTACTATGTGCCACACCAGTTGAACACAACTATGAAAAGGACAGTCCCTGCCCTCAGAGAGTTTAGAGTCCCGTGGGAGAGACAGACATGCAGATGGACCATCAGTCATGGAGAAACAGAACCAACGGGAGAGAGAGGTGGGTGGCAAGTCCAAAGTCTGCAGGGCAGGCTGGTCAGCTAGAAACCCGGGCAGGAGCTGATGCTGCAGGCTTGAGGCAGAATTTTTTCTTCCCCAGAAAAACCTCAATTTTGCTCCTAAGGCCTCTCAGCGGATCGAATGAGGCCCACCCAGATTCTCTGGAATAATCTCCTTTCCTCCAAGTCCACTGAGGGTAGATGTTCCCCACATCTACAGAGTACCTTCCCAGCCCCACCTGGGGTACCGATGACCGAATCTCTGGGGTCTACAGTTCTGGCCAAGCTGACGCACAAAACTGACTGTCGCGTGCTGGTGACAGTCACGCTACAAGGTGAATGCACTTAATGCCACAGACCTATACACTTAAAAAAATTTTTTTAATCACTAAATTTTTTATCTTTAAATTTAAATTTTTAAAAATTATTTTTAAACGACTAAATATTATTATATATTTCATTAAAAACAAAAGAAAACCTGACCATCACAGGCTCTGATCAGGGTGAACTCTGACGCCTGGAGACCCCCCAGGAGGTGTGACCAACTTCACCTGGAGCCCCAGAAGACACCCCCGAGCCCCGCCAGTGATGGCTACGCGGCCAAAGGAAGTTCCAGTCAGCAAACCGTATGCGGCAGCAGCGGCTGAGCTGTTTCCCGGGCTGAGCCTCGGCCCTGCGCACACGACCCTCCTGCTCGGCCCCCAGCGTGTCCCTGCCTCTCCCTCACCAGCCGAGCAGCAGGTGTCACGTGGCTGCAGACGCTGAAAGAATCGTCCTGAGGTCACGGCTGCCTCTCCTTCCCAGTTGTTTTTGCTTAGCCGTTGCGGTCGGGAGAATAACGCCTCCTCCAAGATCTTGGGTCTTAATCCCCAGAACCTGTAGCTGTGCTGTCTTGTCTGGCAAAGCAGGTGTGATCACATTATTAAGTGGCTTGAGCTGGGGAGATTACCCTGGGCGATCCGGGAGGGCCCAGTGTCATCACAGGGGAAGGGGGAGGAGGTGTGACGAGGGGAACAGGTAGGAGTGAGGCCGGGGCCATGAGATAAGGAACGTGGGTGGCCCTCAGGCGCGGGAGAACATGAGGACTGTCCCCGAGAGCCTCGGAAGGAAGGCAGTCCTGTAACACCTTGATTTCAGCCCAGTCAGACCCAGTTTGGCTACCTCACCGCCCCCGTAAGACCGCACGGTCGTGCTGTTTTAAGCCACTAAGCTCGTGGTCATCTGCCACCGCCGCCGTGGGACCCAGGTGTCGCTGTGCATGAGACACGCCCCTGCTCCGACGGCGAAGGCTCGCAAAACCTAACAACCACGTTCAAGGTGTAGATCCTGATTCCGGTAAACTCGCTGTAAAAAGACGGTTGTGAGGCAATTGGGGAGATTTGGACACAGGCTATCGCGTGTCCTTGAGAAGTTATTGCCGATCTTGTTCAGACCGTCGATGGTATCACGGCTCCGCACGTAGGGAATATTCTGCAGCAGGGAGGGAGCGGGATGGCATGATGTCTGGACTTAGTTAGAAATACTTGGGGGACCGGAGGAGTAAGAAAATGGGGTAGATGAAGGGAACACAGGCATTGTGACCACTATGGAATGGCGTGACATCCCGGGGGCTTTTCCAGACCCTTCTGAGAGCCTACAAATGTGTCTCAGAGACACGGCGGCCTGAAACGTCCACAAAGTCACCGTTTCTATATCCCCAGCTGTAGCAGCTGGCTCTTTGGAGCCAATGACCGTCTACACCGACAGCTCACTCGTGCCTCACGCCTGACGGTTCGCGAGCCCCTGTGTGGAGTTGAATCACGTCCCCCCCAAAGGCTATGTTCACATCCCAACCTCCAGAGTCTGTGAATGGGCCCTTATTTGGAAACACGGTCTTTGCAACGTCGTCAAGTTAAGATGAGGTCAGGCTGGGCTCGAGTGGACCCTAAATCCAATGACCGGTGTCCCAGTAAAAAAAGAGAAACCGCACACAGAGACACACACAGAGGGAAGAAGCCATGTGAGGACAGGGGCAGAGATTGGGGTGAGGATGCTGCCACCAGCCAGGGGTTTGTTGCCACCACCAGAAGCTGGATGAGGCACGGAGGGCGCTCCCCTGGAGTCTTCAGAGGCGCCAGCCCTGCCCACACCCTGAATTCGGACTTCGGCCTCTAGACTGGGAGAGAGTGAACGTCTTGTTTTAAGCCGCCCCGTCTGTGGTACTTTGTTACGGCGGCCCCAGGACCCTCACACACGCCCCTTTCACTTTCCCCTGCAGGGTGTCATCGACCCCGTCCTCCCCGAGGCCCTAAGAGCTGGGTCCAGCACGGTGAGGGGAGAGCTCTGCCAGGATGGCCAAGTCCACACCCCGGGGGCTCGCGCTCACAGCTGGTTGGCCTGGGCAGGCTCCGTCTCCATTTCTGGGTCTCTGTTTCCTCTCCACAAAGCAGGGGGCTGGACCACCGCCGGGCGGTCCCTTCCATTCCAGCGACCCCGGTTCTGAGCGGGTCCCGCACCTCTGTGTGCTCCGAACGCAGTATCCCTCACCCGCCCTCCCCGGTGAGGCCCAAGGATGCGCGTCCTGCCCAGAGCCGCCTGCAGGGAGGCGCAGGTTAGACGGAGAGCCCGGCGCCATCGGGGCGGCAGGTGGCCGCGAGCAGAGCACACACAGAGCACGGCCCCAGGGCCGTGCCCCAGCGCCTCGGGTGGCTTCCGGATGGGGCGAGGTGGGAGCCGCCGGCAGGGTGGCACGGCGGGTGGGGTGACCCCGCAGCCAGGGTGGGCCGGCTGCGTCCCCCTGGGGCAGGGCTGCTGTGCAGTATGGGGCGTGCGGCACGGCAGTCGGGCCGGTGCCCAACGCAGGGTGACGGGGACTGAGGGCCTCCAGGCAGGCAGGCCTACTTGACAGAGTGACCTTGCTGCAGCGGGCGGGAGCAGGCAGGGCCGCGGCATCGCCACCACGTGCAAACCTGCTGAAAGATGGTGCCGGCTGCAGGGACTGGGGCTCTGGTTCACATGGACCGTCAGGACCTCGTCCTGGGAAGGAGGAGAGCAGCCCGCTCTTGCTAGCGGGAGAGGGTCTTCAGGGGGGCAGGTTTCCAGACGGGATGCTGATGGCCCGAGACCCACGCGGGCAGCGGTACGGCGGGTGGGGGAACGGGCCGGTGAGGACCGGGCCAGGCCGCCGAGGAAGGCCTCCCTCTGAGCACAGCCCGGGAGGCCTGCCAGCCTCCGCGCAGCCCCCAGCCAGCCTTTCCCTACCCCACACCCCACCCTGGAGGCGGCACAGCTCTGTAGCAGCCTCTCTCCTGCTGGCAGCCCCCCAGTCCCTCTGGGCTCCCTCAGACTCCCCGAAACCTAGGACCCCCGGACAGCCGGCAGGGGACGGTGGCCCCTGCACGTGTGTTGGCAGGTGGAGGAGGAGGAGGGGAGGCTGCACGGGCAGTGAATCCCCCGCCACTGACCCCCGCTAACATCCAGCGGGGAAGGACCTGGTGCCGCCCCGCCTGCAGCCCCCATCCCCACCCCCGAAGGCTGTGGCCCACGGCAGGCATCCCACCGGGAGTTCTGACCCAGGGCCAGAAGCCACCTGCCCGCAGCGAGGCGGGGCCTGGTCAACAGCCAAAAGGAGGTGAGCTGTGCCCTGCCACTGAAGGCCAGGCCACTGGATAAATTAGACGATAAAGAAATACACCAGGGCTTCCCTGGTGGCGCAGTGGTTGGGAGTCCGCCTGCCGATGCAGGGGACGCGGGTTCGCGCCCCGGTCCGGGAGGATCCCACGTGCCGCGGAGCGGCCGGGCCCGTGAGCCGTGGCCGCTGAGCCCGCGCGT
>NC_041221.1:13325854-13353955 GCF_002837175.3 Physeter macrocephalus | reverse complement strand
CCGCGCGTCCGGAGCCTGCGCTCCGCGACGGGAGAGGCCACGACAGTGAGAGGCCCGCGTACCGCGAAAAAAAACAAAAACAAAAAAAAGAAATACACCATTATCTGTTTAAAAGAATTGCTAGTAGCAAACTTGGGCCCTGTTTCCGACGGGGCCTAGGGCCTGATGCCCAGGGAGAGGCAATGGCTGGAGAGCCCACGCTGGGCTGAGGCTGGGACGGAATCACAGGAATCTCTCTGTCCCCCGAGTCAGCTTCCACCTTCAATACTTCTTCTCTACCCAACACCCGAACAACCAGTCCTGTGCAGCATCTCTTCAGGAAACACCGGGCTTTTTTTTCCCACTCGAGTCCTAAATAATCACCTGCACAGCTATAGAAGCAGAGAATTGGGCTGAGCCTTCTGGCTGCCTAAAAGCAGGAGAATAGCACCCCCTTGTGTCCATCGCCGCAGCAAGCGGGGAGTTTCCGCTTCCTGGTGTCAAAGGTGCAGCACCCACTGCGGCAAAAGTCTGAATTGTGTATGAAAAAGTCTGTCCATGACTGCTGCCTGGTAAATACTCCCACGACCCTCACGCCATCACCCGTAAGATCTGGTGCATCTGAAACCAGCTTCCAACAGCTGCCAAATGGAAAGAGTTCAAAGACACAGGTTTACAGAATTACAGACCTCCCGTCTGATGCAGCAATTTCACCTGCAGGAATGCATCCTACAATACAGAGTTGCACAGGTTCGCAGCAGCCAGTGCACGAGGTCACTTGGTGCAGCTGTGTCTGTGACAGCAAAAGCGGACAGTAGCTAAAGGCACATCAATAGAGGGCAGGTGCACTAAATTCCACGGCAAGGGATATTCTGCAACCATCTAAAGAACCAAGGAAATCGGCACACCCATGCCCACAGCAGCATATTCACAAAGAGAAAAGGTGGAAACAACCCAAACATCCATCAGCAGATGAATGGATAAACAGAATGTGGTCTGTTTATATTTCTCAGCCTCTAAAAAGAAGGACATTCTGACACGTGCTACAACATGGATGAACCTTGAGGACGTTATGCTCAGTGACATAAGCCGGTCACAAAAGGATAAATACTGCATGATCCACTTACCTGAGGTCCCCGAAGGAGCCAGATTCATAGAGACAGAAAGTGGAATGATGGGTGCCAGGGACTGGGGGTGGGGATGGGGAGAGTGTTTAATGGGGACGGAGTTTCCGTTGGAGAGGATGGAAAATTCTGGAGATGGATAGTTGCACAACAATGTAAATGAGCCTAATGCTATAACCAAGCAGGAATCTATGGGGTCTTCCTGGGACAGACCACCCCCCATGTCCTCTGCCTGCCTCTTGTCTGTAGAAAAACTTTAGCCTCCTAGTCCTTCCCCTGAGTTCCAAAGAATGAATTTAATCAGAGAAGTGAGAAAATGTAGAAAATTCAGTCAAGCAAGACCAAGTAATAATAGTTTAGCCGTTAAACAAATTCAAGGACCTTTAGTTCCTCCTCAAGGGCTATAGATAATATTCTGAGTCATGTCCTTTGAGCTGCTTTGAAGACACGGAAACCCCCACAAAGTGGAAGAAGTTCACTGTGTGCTGTCCACAAGCACGGAGACCCCAGACCAGTTGGAACCAGAAGGCTGGTGATGCTGACTCCCGATGACATCACCACCAACCAATCAGAAGAAGGTCCACGAGCTGATCACACAGCCCACGTGCCCCCTCCCTCACCCTGTCTTTAAAAGCCTTTCCCTGAAAGCCATCAGGGAGTTTGGGCCAAAGTCAAGGACCTTTAGTCCCTCCTCGGGGGCTACAGTTAATATTCTGAGCCACGTCCTGTGAGCTGTTCTGTAGATACCGAAACCCCACCAGGTGGAAGAAGTTAACTGCACGCTGCCCACCAGCACGGAGACCGCAGTCGGGTTGGAACCAGAAGGCCGGTGATGCTGACTCCCGATGACCTCACCACCAACCAATCAGAAGAAGGTCCACGAGCTGATCACACAGCCCACGTGCCCCCTCCCTCACCCTGTCTTTGAAAGCCTTTCCCTGAAAGCCATCAGGGAGTTTGGGCCTTTTGAGCCCAAGCTGCCTGGACACCTCGCTTGGCATCTGCAATAAATGCTGCACTTTCCTTCACCACAACCTGGTGTCAGTAGATTGGCTTTACCGCGCACGGGCGAGCGGACCAAAGTTTGGGTCGGTAACAAGGCCTCTGAACTGTGCACTTAAACATGGTTAAGGTGGTGCATTTTATGTTACGTATATTTTACCACAATAAAAAAGTGAGACGACTCTTTTACGTTGTGATATGGAAATATCTCCAAGTTATTGCCCAGAAAATACGGTCGAGAACAGCGTGTGTTGTGTGCTAACATTTACGTCAAGGAAACACACGTGCAGCCACTGCATAGGCTATCTCTAGGACCCACTGGAGCGGGCGATGGGGCTGCCCTCGGGGAGGCGGATGCAGGGGGTCTCACTTCTGAATTTTCTACCGTGACAACAGCACCCACACGTAAAGTCATTAACTAAAGTACAAACGCAAAGAATGAAGATGAAGGGCACGCCACAGAAAGCCATGGGGGCGGGGGGAGTGGTGGGTGGGTGTGGTGTGGTGTGTATGTGTTGACCATCTCTACTCTGCCGGAAATACTGGTGTCCCAGAGGCCCAGGTGCAGACCCGAAGACTTCTTTTTTTTTTCTGTTTTTTCCCTTAAAATTTTTTTTTAATTGAGGTATAGTTGATATACAATATTATAAGATTTCAGATGTACAACACCCTAAAGCCTTCTTAAGGGTCCAGCTACACGGTCTGGTCTATTACACATGCTTATAAAAGAAAACACAAACGTGCTTCTTTTGCTGAGAACAGGTTAGCTGATTCCCTGGAGGGACTAGGAGTAAACCCGTGTCACCCGTTCAGGAGCTGGTGGAAATGAAGTTCTCTCCATCCCACCCGCCCCCCTCAGAGGCCCTGCTTTGCTTCAGGGCCTCCGGGGAGATGGACTGTACCTCCTTAAACAGGACTGGGGGGGTGAGGTTTCATGGCTTTCCTCGGACCAGGGAGGGCAGCTATGTTCCATGTCACAAAAGCACTGAAGGAGGCTTTGAGAGGAAAAAATCCAGCCCCATTAGACAGACCAACAAACCAAGGCCCAGGGGAAGGAAGCAACTTTTCAGAGCCTCCCAGCTGGAAATGCCCTGCCCCCGCGCTCTCACCAGGCCCCCGCGCTCTCACCGGGCCTGTGCCCAGCCTCCACCCGCCTTTTTGCATCTAACCTAACCACAGCCTCGGAGGAGGAAACGTCCTCCCCATCTTACACGTGGGGAAACTCACCTGAGAAATGGACTCCTTCCACAGCGGAGCCAGGATTCAGTCTGGTCTGAGGCTGGGGGCTGTGCAGACACAAGGCCCCAGGACGTTGTCCGTCCTGATTCCTTGTACAGGTGCCCACCCGCCTGCCTGGGTGAGACACGCAGGCCAAAAACCTCTTCCTTTCACGCCCTCGCCCTCCACGTACAACCCGTTAGCCGGGCCCAGCACCCCACCCCCGACATGCTTCCTGACCCCGTCTGCTTCACCCCGCCTCCCTGCCCCCACCCTGGGCCAAACCTGGTCACCCTCCTGGGATCAGCGCCCTAACCAGTCTCCCCGCTGCCCTACCCCCAACACTCCAAGCTCTACTTTTTAAAGAAACAGCTTTACTAAGATATAATTCGCGTATCACAAAGTTCACGCTTCTACAGCGTACAATTAAGTGATGTTTAGAGTATTCACAGAACTGCACGTCTATCACCACTGGCAAATTCCAGAACATTTGTTTTACCCCAAAAAGAAACCCCATGCCCATTAGCAGTCACTCCCTAGTCTCCCCTCCCCTACCCCTGCCCTAGGGAACCACTAATCTACTTCCTGTCTCTACAGATTTGCCTACTCTGGACCTTTCACATCAATGGAATCTTACAATATGTGATCCTATTGTCTGGCTGGCTTATTTTACTGAAAGCCGTGTTTTCAGTATTCAACCACGTGGTGGCATGTATCAGAATTCCCTTCCTTTTCACAGCTGAATACTATTCCACGGTGTGGACAGACCTCATTGTGTTTATCCATCATCCGCTGACGGACACTGGCTTGTTCTCACTGTCAACTAAAAACAGAACAAAACAGCAACAACAAAAGACGCACGACCTGAAAGTTGAGAACTACGTCTTATTCAGGGACGTTACTGGGCACTGCAGTCTGGGAAGGCAGCCTCTCAGCTCCGGGGAACCGCTCCAAAGAGGCAGGGGATGAACCAGGATGTGCAGAAGTTATTGCTGGAAAAAAAAAGCCATGCATTTGAGCGTGAAAAGATTACTGCAAATCACAAAAACCAGACATCTCAGCTTAATGATCTTAGTGCTTTTCTCTGTACGGGAAGACGCAGGAGTCTGGGCTCACTGAAATCATTCCTTTGATGTGCGCCTCGGCTCTCTGGGGCTGGCGCCCTGTGCTTTCTCATCCCGAGTCTCCGCAGAGTCCATTGCTGTGGGGATGGGTGGTGAGCTGCGGCGGCTGAGGGCTTGACGGCAGGCACCTGCCTCCACCCCGACTTCTGGCTGCTACATCCTTTGTTTACTGATATGGCAGGCGATATTTTTCATTCGCAGCGGGCCAAGTTTTTCTGGCACACCACCTGCGGCTACTGTGGATAACGCTGCTGTGAACATTCAGGTACAAGTTTGTGTGAGACTAGATGTCATTCTAAAATCAATAGGTGCCACTGGAGAGTTGGAATGATGTACTCCACCCTCGAGGCTTTTAAAAACACGGATCGGGTCTCAGCTCTCCTCCTTCACCCTCCCCGGTGACACCTATCGATTTCACAACGACATCCAGTCTCGGGGTTCTGGCCACACGGCCTGGCCAGAGCACCTCTCCAAACGCAGCCAGCCTCGCCTTGCCCTCCGCTCCCTGCCCGGCTCCAGGGACACTGGTTGTCCGCTGAGCAGCCCCCTCACCAAGCTCCCTCCCTCCCCGGGTGTCCGTGGTCACGGTCCCCCCTGATGCTCGTTCCCTACTCTCCACGCCTGTCAGGTCTCAGCTCAAATGTCAGGACCTCAGAGGCCGCCCTGACCCGCTCAGCTGCCGGGGTCCTCCTCCCGGGCCTGGGCCTCCAAATGCTCACTCACTCTTAACTCCCTTCACAGCTCTTGGCGTGGCCTGAAGTTAGCTCGTGCTTTTTCTTTTTTTTTCGTTTTTTTTTTTTTTTTTTAAGATGTTGGGGGTAGGAGTTTATTGATTTATTTATTTATTTTTGCTGTGTTGGCTCTTCGTTTCTGCGCGCGGGCTTTCTCTAGTTGCGGCGAGCGGGGGCCACTCTTCATCGCGGTGCGCGGGCCTCTCGCTATCGCGGCCTCTCTTGTTGCGGAGCACGGGCTCCGGACGCGCAGGCTCAGTAGTTGTGGCTCACGGGCCCAGTTGCTCCGCGGCATGTGGGATCCTCCCCGACCAGGGCTCGAACCCGTGTCCCCTGCATCGGCAGGCGGATTCTCAACCACTGCGCCACCAGGGGAGCCCTAGCTCGTGCCTTTTCTTGCTTGTCTTCCCCTGAATGAGGGCTCCCTGACATTTTTTTTAAAAAGCAGCAACAGGCCCCAAATGGAGCCATTTGCACACCCCCAACGCCCCACCCCACCCCCAGAGAAAGGAACCAAGACTTAATGGCAGTTTCAACCCCTCCCAGGAATGTGACCATTAAACAGGTAATCTGAAATTTCCGGGTCGGCAAGAGCGAGGCAGTCCTCGGGGTAGAGACCCTGCCGTCCCCTCCCCCAAAGAAGGTGCAGGGGCAGAGAAAATCCTTTCTTTTCTCCTGCTAATACCCTCTTGCCCCGCCCTTCCTCTGTGTATCAAAACCCCCTATTTCCTACAACCCCTTCGGGCCCTTCTGTTTACTAGATGGGATATTGCTCGTTGAATAAAGCCAATTTGCCCTTCAAATCTACTCAGGTGAACTTTGTTTTATAACCCTGAGGACAGGACCTGCTCTCATATGCCCGGGTGTCCCCAGTGCCTCCAGCAATGAATGTGTGGTCCTAGAGGTGCCAGGAAAATGTGCGACTTTGATGAAGAAATGAAAAATAGAAGGACTGGAAGCTCCTGCAGTCCTAGCCCTGCGGAGCTGCTTTGACTGTTACCAAACCCCCCTGTCCACTTCCTACCCCTTCTGGTGTGTTTGTATGTGGTTTTGCTTGCTGGTTCGTTGGTGATTTTGATTTGGGGGCTTTCTCCTGTGTCACGAGAGCACATCCTTCCTTCCACGCAGAAAGATAAACTCTCCTCCGTCAGGCCTGTATGACTTGTAATGCAGTAGGATACGGGTGCTACCAGCATGTACACGCGGTGTTTTCTTCTCCGTTAAACGTAAAATGAGAAAGATCAGGCACACGGCTTTGGGATGGAAATGACTGCCCAGCAGAAGCTGCAAAGGCACAAAGCAGCCTGACGGTTCCTCCAGGAGGTCATTCCCACCCAGGGGAGAGAACGTTTGGCTGATATGTTCAAACCCCATCCCCCTGGCAGCTGTGGACGCCAGCGCCCGGTCCACCTCTGCTGCATCAGCTCCTGATGTGTCTGCCATCACGGCCAACACACACTGCGTTATTTTCCCCTCAACAGTCACAGAGATGGGTGTCAGTGGTCAGGTCAAGCAGACACCAGTCCCTGGGTAGACCTATCATTACCACGATTGAACTAGGGTTTAATTCCATTTGAAAGGCCACATGTGGCCAAGAGCCTGTATCAGCTATCTTCTGCCACAATCGATGCTGTGTAACAAACCACCCCAAACCAACAGTGCTTTTATTAGCTCATGATTCTGGGGATTGACCACTGAAGCTGGTCCACTGGGGCTGTCCACTGGCAGCTGGGCACCCTCGCACATCTGCCATTGGTGCAAGTGGGCATGGCTGCCCTGGGCTCCGGGCTACCACGGAGGGTGGCCCCCACGCTGGCAGT
The DNA here is from genome assembly GCF_002837175.3 of Physeter macrocephalus. Lineage (NCBI taxonomy): Eukaryota > Metazoa > Chordata > Mammalia > Artiodactyla > Physeteridae > Physeter > Physeter macrocephalus. The sequence continues at coordinate 13,346,957 of NC_041221.1, read as the reverse complement.
CCCTAGAGCGTAAGTGTGAAGTCCTCCAGAAGACTTGCCAGGCTGGGAACCACACCGCACCCCTTCCACCATGTTCTACTGCATAGAGCAATTCTGCCGGACGTGCCTCACTCGCGGAGAGGGGACACAAGACGCCATGGCTTGATATGAGGAGTCATGGAGTCACATCTCTAAGTGGCAGAGTCTGCACACAGTCTTGCAGAGCCAGAGCACAGAACCAGCCTCAGATGCCGTCAGGAGGCCTGGAGCTTAACCTGTAAATTCCTCTACCCCACTTCTGATACTGTGGGGTGAGGCCCGGGAAGCTGTGTGCTTAGCAAGTGCCCAGGCCATTCTGACATGAGGGGTCCTTGACCACACGTTAAAAGACACGGACCCAGGCTGATGTTTCTTAACCCAGATCCACAGACCTCAGGACGTTCATGAACCCCCAGAAATGTACAAAGTTTCATGCTTCGGACCAGAGCCTTTATTCAGCATGGGAAAGGGCTCCATGACCCAAGAAAGGTTAAACTCACCCATAATCCACCAGTACTCACTTTCACCCTGGTCTTAACCCTCTTGCCCAAGCCAAGGTGTGACACTCCACCCCCTCTACCACACACAGAAATGGAAGGATGGTTTGCCTGATTTCACACGCACGGTTTTGTAGCCAAATGCCTCAGGTGTGTGGGAAGGAAAGGGGGTGGCTTCAGGGCACGTCCAGTGGGGCTGTTCTGGGGGGGCATGGATGAGCAGAGGGTCTGCGGCTGGGGACCAAGGAGCAGCCCCTGCAGACGGCTTACAGAACACGCGTACGCGGACGAAAGTCTTTGGAGAGATGAAACCCTCTTAAGGAAAAAAGAGGTCTGAGGATTTCGTTTCCTCATCTAAAATGACCCAAGGCCTTCGGTTTACTGTCCCAGCCCCACTGTGGCCGTCTGGTGGGGCTGCCGGGGCGTCCTCGGTTGGGCCTGACGGAATCCACGTGGGTGGAGCCGTCATGAAAGGGGCGTCGTCTGTCCACGCTGGGGTGAGAATCACGTGACTTCTCCAGCCCCCCCACCCCCACCCCCGACCTTAGGAACTGAGTGGGGTGTCTGAGTCTCTAAAAGAAAACTCTGTGTCACCAGATCGTGACCTGTGACCTGAGTAGGACATCCCTGGTAAAATCAGAAAACAAACCTTCTGGGCAGTTTTTTGCAACAAGCGTGGGCTCGAAATGCTCCCGTTAATCCAGACCCTGGAGGGGTCAACTCAAAGGCCGACACACCGGGCAGCTCCAAGGAGAGGCTGCCCAAAAAACACAGATTCAGATGCCCCAGCATGGAGATAACGACTGAAGTTGAAGGACACCAGAGGCTCTGGTCCCAGGGCCTCTAGGGGCCCTGCTATTCCCCCAACTCCGCCTTACTGGAATAAGCCCAGAACCTGGGTCTCGGGGCCCCCTCCCAGCCACAGTGAGAGGCAGGGACCCCCCCAGAGAAAGGCCAGGAGAGCCCAGAGGGGTTGAGGGGCATCCCTGAGGATAGCCCGCGAGGCCCTGGAGCCCCCAGACTCCTCCTCTGACCAAACCAGGCCTCCTTCCAAGACCTTCTGGCTGACGAGGGACCCGAGCAGGGGCTGCCCGTAATCCACTGGTCCCGGTCTCCTGCTAGAGAGCTGCAGGGTGTCAGCAGCGGCTGGTGACAGCCTTTAAGGCTGTCAAAAGAAGAAAGTCACTCAGAGGCCCCCTGTCCCCTAGTCTAGTCACACCAATCTGGATTGGTTTTTTCTCCTGCTTGAAACTGTCGGGGAGGGAAAGTTTCCCCCGTTGCCCCTCTTGGGTTCCTATGGATGGAATGATAGTAAAATGGACACAAGACAGATTAGCAGGAGAGAAAGAAACTAATTTTAATTCATAGAAATGGCACCTAAGAAGTGACCAAAGCAGGCCGCTTTTATATTTTTTAGGCAAAGAAATGGTAAATTTGTGAGGAATTGAAAAGACAAAGAAACTTGCGTTTGGGTGCCCAAGTAGTGAAGAATCTGAACAGTTTGGGCTTCGGGAAGTTAATGGAAGAAGGCACGGGGTTTTTTGTTTTGTTTTGTTTTTTTTGCGGTAGGCGGGCCTCTCGCTGTTGCGGCCTCTCCCGCTGCGGAGCACAGGCTCCGGACGCGCAGGCGCAGCGGCCACGGCTCACGGGCCCAGCCGCTCCGCGGCACGTGGGATCTTCCCGGACCGGGGCGCGAACCCGCGTCCCCTGCATCGGCAGGCGGACTCTTAACCACTGCGCCACCAGGGAAGCCCAACACGGGGTTTTTTATACAGGCTTCTCGGCTCCTAATTCCCTCTCCGGTGATAAGGGTGTCCTTCGACCTCCAGGTGCAGGGGGTGCACCCTTCACATGGGAGATTTCTTTCCTGCTCTCAGGGAGACAGAAAGGTCACAGTGTCCCTCTTGCATTGGTCGTTTCTTAAGCAACTTTAATTCAAAACAATATGCCATCGAGGCACATTTGGGGGTGGCCTACCGTGGGCCCCACGATCCTGAACCACTGGAGTCTGCACAGGAGCCGCCTCCTCTGATGCGCTGGAAGGGACACGGTGCGCCTGTGGGCTCCCATCACGGTAACCCAAAGTTCCCAAGCCCGCCTCCCGGGGAAAAATCTCGCATCACGTTCTCTGCATCTCTTTACCACCAGCCCCAGACTGGCCCAGCTTCCCGCCCTAAACCCAGGAGACCTGGCTCCCCCGTTCCCCTTCAGCCAGGGGGCTGGTCGGTGGTAGCGAGGCTATCACATGAACACCACTTCTCAGGAGGTAGACAGTGGCCTAAGGAGCCCTGGGGAGGCCTTTGGGTGGCATTGGGTGTTGGCAGCCCTATTCCCATCAGAAAGAATCAGGCCAACGATCAAAACAGAGTCCCCTCCTGAAACAGAGAGGCAGCCTAGGTTCAGAGTGGAAACAGAAGTCTAAAGATGTTTCACACCTGGCCAGCAGGGTCCAATCAGGAGACAGAAACCACAAGCTGATTTGAAAGGGAAAGTTTATTACAAAGAATTATGAAAAGGGCACTGGAGTAACAGAGAATTGGCAGCAACAGGTACAGAGAACACTGAAGAGTACAGGAAGAGCAAAACACAGGGAGCAGCCCCCAGGCTGACATGGGGCACACACGGAAGACCCCAGCCCAGGCCGTGCTGGGGCAGCCACAGCGTGGCACGGTGTGGCCAGCAGCATGGGGCAGGCACGGGGCTCGCTGGCTGGTGGAGAAGTCGTGGGGGGGCCTCACCAGCGGGGTTGCTGGAGGCTTGTCCTCTGGGATGCCAGGGGGTGCCGTGCCCCAGAGCTCTCTACCAAGCCACCCCAGGGGATGCAGGAGAGGCTGCTCTTGGGACCTGCCTTGCCAGGTCACTCCAGTGCAGAGACCCTGGGAGAAGGGCCAGGGGAGGCGCTGGCCACCGTGCACTGCAGGGCCTGAACACTGGAACAGCAAGAGAAACCCCTCCTCTGCGGTGTCCCTCCGCGGTTCTGTACTGACGAGGCTCCACACGGCTCTGGCCCCAAAGCAGAACGATTTGCAAAGCCCAGAGCAGGCAAAGAAGGGAGGATCCGAAGCTGAGAGGGAACAGACCGAGAGCTGACACAAGCCCACGCGCCGGCGAAGTCCGCGCCTACAGTCAGCCATTCCCCCGACGTCCACCGCGTGCATCTCGAGGCAGCCCTGAGCTAGGGGGCCGTCTACAAAGGTGACTGAGGCCCTAGCGAGGGCGCCAGATTTAGTACATACAAGTGCAGGACAAAGCTCAGATAAATGACAGATAATTTGTTAGTATAGATCCCATGCAATATTTGGGACATACTTATACTAAAAAATTATTCATCCTTTATCTGAAATTCAGATTTAGCTGGGCATCCTGTGTTTGTTTTTAATTGAAGTACAGTTGATTTACAATGTTGTAATAGCTTCAGGTGTACAGCAGAGTGATTCAGTTAGATTTTTTTCTCAGATTCTTTTACACTAGAGGTTATTACAAGATACTGAATATAGTTCCCTGTGCTATACAGTAAACCCTTATTGCTTATCTATTTTATGTATAGTAGTTTATATCTGTTCATCCCAAACTCCTAATTTATCCCTCCCTTCCCTTTCACCTTTGGTAACCATAAGTTTGTTTTCTATGTCTGTGAGTCTGTCTCTCTTTTGTAAATAAGTTCGTTTGTACTGTTTTTTAGATTCTGTCTATAAGTGGTATCATATGATATTTGTCTTTCCCTGTCTGACTTATTTCACTTAGTATGATCATCTCTAGGTCCATCCATGTTGCTGCAAATGACAGTATTTCATTCTTTTTTATGGCTGAGTAATATTCTATTTTTTTATATACATACACACACACACACACACACACACACACACACACACACCACATCTTCTTAAACTAATTGAATGTTAGACACTTAGGATACTTCCATGTCTTGGCTATTATAAATAGTGCTGCTATGAACATTGGGTTGCATGCACCACTTTGAATTAGAGTTTTCGTCTTTTTTCCGGATATTTGGGCATCCTGTGCTTTACCTGACACTCTGACCCGGGCACGGCCCTCAGGGACACAGAGTGTGATAGACACGGTAACTCCCATCAAGGTCTTTACTTCGGCATCTTCTGTTCACAAGAGCGTCGGTCAAGTACAGAGACTGGCTGAACTGGCTTATTCTCTGGGCCCCTTCCCCCTCCTCCCCAGGGGCTGGCCAGGGCCACGGCTCCTTCCATCAGAGTGTCTGTCACACCCCACAGTGATCGCCCCTCACTACGCTTCATTCGCTCACAAATATTTCCTGGGATGCTTTTGCCGAGCTCCAGGTCTGAGTCTTCCGGGGCCAGCTGGGCTTCGGAGTTCAAAGCATTCAGAGCCAAAATAATAATAATAATAAGAGGACATACAACATATTATATAACCTCCATCAGGGCCAGGGGCAGGACCGCCAACATGAAATACACTAACACTTCTGCAGCCAAATCTGTCCCACTAAGTGGGATAAATACCCCATGAACAGTATTACACCTTGCTTCCGGCTGATTTACATAGTAATAAAGTGGCTCGTGAGATGCTGAGATAACTACAGACAGTAAATTCTCTAGTACCTCTTACTCCCAAAGAAAACGTTCTGAAGCTTCAAGCTTACGCCAGTTCAAGCGAAGCTCAGTGCCCAGACACGCGTGTGCAGTGAGTCATCTCCAGGCCTGGCTGCCCCGGCTCTGCGAGGAGGCCCAGCAGCGCGGCACGGCCCCAGTCACCAGGCTGGAGGTGGGCACTGGAGGATGGTCATCTTGAGCCACGACGCAGCCCCAGGAAGACGGTGCCTCTCGGCACATCTCTGCGCGTCACCAGCTCAGAACTAAGCCATCTCTTTGGCTCCGTGATTGCCTGCTTGCTGATAAATGTCCTCGAAGCCAGTGACCGGCAGGTCACACATGACTGCACAGTCCCTGGGGACCTCCTCAGCATTCACAGCGCCTCACCGTCTTCTCCCCTCCCTGTCCTCATCTGTATTTAACCCAGTCCAGCGATGTCTCCAGCCCTCAAGGGAGGCAGGAGACCTGCTCCATTTCCATGCCCAGCATCTCTTCCATGTCCCTTTCCCCTGACTTAAGCCCTGGTTTACGTCAACTGCAGGAAGCATTCACTTACCCACCCCCCACTGCGCCTCAAAAAAAAGTTTTTACATTCACTCTTCATGGGGTGTAAAGCTCCTGTCACAAATCGGGGGAAAGTGGATGTCAGAAATCTTACTTTTCAAAAAACATTCAGGAAGGCACCGTGTGCAGGAGTAATAAAATATCCGTTTTCTCCCAGTCTGGGCTCCTCTCAGTGAATTCATGCTGCTGATTGAAAGGGATTATCAAGCCAGGCAGAAAACACTTCTTGGGTTACCAGTACACGTTCGTTCGCCTAAGAGGGCACACACAGGGACGCATTCGCCCGCCACCTGTGGCTTTCTCCGATCACAGCCAGCTTCATCCTGAGTCGGCCTGTGCGCTTCATCCTGCAACCCTGCCTGCGCCCTCCTCAACCGTTCTAATGCCTTTCTAGAAATGGAGCCCAGGACCCAGCTGCCTCCTCTGCTCTGAAGACTAGTGCAGACTGAGGTTTTAACCCGAAGCAATCTCAGCAAATCCACCACTATGATTTTCAGATGGCTCCTGAAGAGAAGCTTTTCTACCACAGACGTTCAGATCGTTTTACATCACTGCCTAAACTTCCACAGCCAACCTTCTGCATATTCATGCTCACCTTTAAACATCAGTTCTTCCTGTGCTAGCCAAGCTGTTTCATGAGCAGCAAATGCTGTTTGGCATACGCGGGCGTCCTCGTTGCCAACCCCACCATCCACTTCTGTGCGCATCCCTGGCCCCCCATGCAGCGGTTTCCACGTCTCAGGGGGTCTTGGTCATCACCAGTCCTGCAGAACTTCAACTGCCTGCCCTTTGATTTCCGAAGTCATACGTCATGGTGGGTCCCAACATCACTGGCTTCCTGATATCACCAAGGACAGTGTTATCTGTGTCCCCAGGAAGCGGTGGGGTATCTTTAACTCTTTTTTCATGCACGAATAGTACGACTGAACACAAAGTCACAGAAGGAAAAATAAACTTTAAAATTTAAAACATCAGAAACTGATAGAGGCGCCTGCACCCCTGGGAGCATTGGAGTGCTACAGTCAGGTCAGGTCAGATTTTGCAGCAAAGTGAATCTTGGCACCAAACTTATGGGAAAAAAACTTCTCAGTGTCCAGAGCCTTCTGCATTTTGGAATTGCAGATAAGGGACTGTAGGTCTGTTCTACCGGGGAATCAAGGAAGAGACAGAACCAGGGTCTTCAAAGAGCTCCCAGTCCAACAAGAGAGAGCTGTCTGCAAACAGAGCACAGTTCACTGGTGAAAGCAGCTATTGTTCGGCGATGTCGGGGAGGAAGACCTTTCCCTCTACCCTTCTAGGGTTTTCTAGCTGCTCTAAGAATTAAATTGACCTGAGACAGATTAATAGGAGAACATCAAACCAAAGTTTAATAACATGTATACGTGGGAGAGGCACCGGAAAAATGAATATCTCACCAAAATGGCTGAAGCCCTCACCTTAAACACCATCTTCAGCTGAAGACCAAAGAGCACGCTGAGGGTAGTGGTTTGGGACTTCAAAGGGGTGGAAGGTAATTCACAGAGATGGACGAGCAGACGTGTGGTAGGCAAATGTTCACGGGCCTTGCAGAGACAGTGGGACAGAGTGGACCCTCACCTCTAGGTTTTCCCACCACATTGGCCCATGTTCTTTGTAGATATCTGTGGCCACGGCTCTATTCCAGAAACAGGCCCTTTATCTAAATTCTTTTTTTTTTTTTTTTTTGCTGCGGTACGCGGGCCTCTCACCGTTGTGGCCTCTCCCGTTCGGAGCGCAGGCTCCGGACGCGCAGGCTCAGCGGCCATGGCTCACGGGCCCAGCCGCTCCGCGGCATGTGGGATCTTCCCGGACCGGGGCGCGAACCCGCGTTCCCTGCGTCGGCAGGCGGACTCCCAACCACTGCGCCACCGGCGAAGCCCTATCTAAATTCTTCAGGCAGCTAAGGGGGAGGTAAAAAGAAACGCTTTCTGAGTCTTCTTTCTTAAAAACAATCAGCCTCAATTAATCATCACGCCAAAGAGACACATTTCGGGGCGGTACACTTTGCTTGACTAGAGTGAACACCTACGAAGTGCTCCCTCCAAGGCAAGCACTGCTGATCCCATTGACAAATGGAAACTCTGAGTCCAGAGAAGTTCATAACCAAGTGCTATGAAGACTTACATCTCCCCCACCTCAACACATTTAAATTCTAACCTCCAACGGGGTGAGGGCCTTCGGATCACAATCAGGCCATGAGGGCAGAGCTCTCACATATGGCATCAATGCCCCTAAAAAGGACCCCAGAGAGCTCTCCCTTCCCCCACGTGAGGACCGTTGGGGCCCAGGATAGGCCGTCTCAAAATGTGCCTTAATGGTATATTGATCACTTTGAATTAAAGTACTTAAGCAACGGCCAATGCAAAGGGACACTCTGACCCTCCTTTCTGTCTCCCTGAGAGCAGGACATACATCTTTTCTGTGAAAGGAGTATCCCCTGCATCTAGAGGCAGGACACCCTTATCCCCAAAGATGGGGAATTGGGGGCCGAGAAACACAAACCGCATTCTTTAACTGGCACCCCAAACCTAAGTTTCTTTGTCCTGTCGAGTCCTCACAAATTTATTGTTTCTTTGTCTAAAAAGTATAAAAGTTTCCTGCTTTGGCCACTTCTTAGGTCCCACATCGATGGGGCCTCCACGCACATGAATTAGTTTCTTTCTCTCCTGCTAATCTGTCTTGTGCCAACTGTACTGTCAGTCCAGCCACAAGAACCCAAGAGGGGTTGAGGGGAAGTCTCCCCCTCCCCAAGAGCACAGATAGGATCGCAGCCCCTGCTATGACACTCACCAACCAAAAAAGTGGTTCTCAGACTGTGTCCAAAGGAAACCAAGAGGCCTCAGATCTGCTGCGAGAGCTACACAAGGACCTGATTATCTTTTTTTACCTTTCACCTGCAACCCATTCTCAAATGTGTTCTATACCAAACGTTAACACACTAGAGACGGCCAAAATAGTAAACATTTCTGCCAGGGTAACTCACTTTTGTGTAGGCCTCCCCCCCAGGATAAAACTTTGTTGCATTCTCTGTTCAGTTATGAACACCCGAGACTGCAGAGCTTGGTTGGCAAACACACCAGGTGTGCATTTGCCCCAAATACAAAAAGATGCCTGCAGGAGGCCACTTATTGCAGGACTGCTAGTGGAGACGAGACTGGATCAACCCATGGGCCCATCAACAGGGGACGGGTTGACCACACAGTGGAGCTCTGCGCAGCTTACAAAAGCAGTCAGGACCTTGACCACGGATCCCTATGGTGCCTCCTCAAGGATGGACGGTTACGTGAAAAAAGGCAAGGAGGAGGAAACAGTGAATAGAAAGGAGGGTCCTCCAAAAAACGGAATAAACTAAGAAAACCGGAGGTCGGTAGCTCTGGGGGAAGGACCTGGCGTCCCCGCAGGCCTGTAAACCTCTGCTCGGCTCCCGACCGGCCCCCTTCCCGCAGCGGCCCCCGCGCTCCAGCTTTTCCGCGGTCTTTAGGGTTTACGCGCTGGGCGCTGCGGGCCAGTCAGCCCGGCCCGAAGACGTGCGGTCGGCCTTCTGGGCATCGGAGGCTCTCCGAACCCGCCGGGCTTTCCCGGGACCGGGCCCAGGCGGCGCACCTCCCGGACCGGGGGCGGCTGGGCGCCCCGATTTTGCTTCCCGCCTACGAGGGTGTTGGAGGAGGGATATTCCCGGAGGAAGGGTTCGAAAGACGGTGGGGGTCCCACAGGGAAAGTGCGGGGAGAGGGCGCCTGTCCCGCTGAGAACCCGCGGAACCCGCCCGCGCGGGACAGGCGCGCCCCGGGCCCAGCCCCAGGGACAGCGTGGAGAGGAAGCCCCTCGGCCGCCGCCGCCTCCTCCTCCTTGACCGTCGTTTGCGCGCTCGGCTTCTCTGGGCACCGGGGGACGCCGGCGGGGGTCGCGGGGCCTCGGCCGGGGCGCGAGGAGCGCGGGAGAGGCGCCGGAGAGCGCATGGAGCGCCGGGAGGAGGCGCCGGGAGGGGGCGCAGGCGGGCGGCGCGCGGGCTCCTGGGCCGCGAGGGCGGTGCCTCCCGCGCGCGCCAAGCCCCGCCCACGCGCAGGCAGCGTCTCTTCCGATTGGGCAGCGCCGCCAGGCCGTCGGGGTGGGGCGAGAGTCGTCGCGTCCGGGTGACGTCTCCCGCGGGCTTCGGGAGGGGTTGTCGGCGTCCGCAGCAGTGTCGGCCGCCGCGGCGGCGGGTGGGAAATGGCGGAGTATTTGGCCTCCATCTTCGGCACCGAGAAAGACAAGTGAGTTAGAGCCGGCCGCCGGGGTCCCGGGCCAGGGGGGCGGGTGGCGTGCAGCGGGGCTAGGCGGCGGGGCCCGGGAGGCGGTGGGAGGCCCTGCGGGCCGGCGGGGGGAGGGGCGGGCGGCTCTTCCGGCCTCAGGAGTCGCGCGCCGCCGCCTCGTGCGCCCGGGCGGGCGAGCGATGGGCCGGGCGGGTGGCGGGCTTCCGCTCAGGCGGCGCGGCCTCTCCCGCCGGGGGCTCCTCGGCGGCCCACCTACAGGCGACCCTGGCCCCCGCGGCCCCGGCACTCGGAAGCCGCTTCGAGTTGTGCTGAAGTTGTCAACGTTACCGATTTCCCCAACTTTCATCTTTTAATGTCGAGTCGGGCAAGCGGTAGTACAAGCTTCGCCCGCGTTAAATCGTTAGATAACTTAGGGTCCTAACTGTTAGGGTTTTATCCGCTTCACGAGCCTCTTGTGTGAGTTAAGCGTTGGTCGGGCTGACCATAAGGACATTTGATGTGAAAAAGTATTTTGGAGATTACGGGTTTAACTAACCATAAAAGAGACATAATCTGATTTTAAAATACTTTAAGATGTAATTCCAATATAAGAGTAAGGTGGGTGTTTTTTCTTTTTTGGGGTTGTATATCTTTCGTAATCAATTGTTAGGTTAAAAGTAAAACATATAAATTTGACTTTGCCACGTATTAACTTCCAGTTTATTCACTGAAGTTTAGACTAAAGGGAATGTTTCCAGACATTTTGGAGGATAATTCTTACTTTGAAAACCCGAAGACTAAGCTTAATCTGTTCTTTGAATAAATGGTTAACATCTTGGGATTCTTTAGGGCTGTACAGGGCTTCCGTGAATATGTTTTTAATGATAAACTGCTAAGTTTGCTTTAGATAATGTTTTAATACCACTTGATCAAACACTTTAAATTGTTTCTGTTTTCCAGGATGCAGTCTATCTTGTAAAATGTCTTCTTTTACACATTCTAGAATTTCCTGTGTTGTTTGGAAGAGGGGGTTATATTTTTTCCTAGCAAAACTCACAAGACAAAAGCATCAGTCTTACTCACTCCAGAAACATTAATTGAGTGTCAACTCAAGGCCAATCTCTGGGGACTCAAAGATGGGTAAAATTTGGATCTTGTTCTCAAGGAACTCAAGGAGTGAGGGGATACTTATCATGTAAAGGATAACTAAAGTAAAACGCATTAAAATGTATTAAGTGCTGTGGAAGAGGTGTGTGCCCCGAAGGCTGTGGCTCCAGAGGCGGCAGCTTGGGGAACATGATCTTGAATGGATTGGCCAGCTCTGCTAGAAAAAGAGGTTTCTCGGAGTTTGCTGAAGAGCATGCAGTGTTAATTTCACTCTTGAGCTTATGTTAGTGTGGGCCTTGACTTATGTCCATGCAGTTTTTTTCCATTGTTCTGGTAAAAAGCTGCATAAGGTGGTGTCTTCACTGTTGCTCTATGAAACTCTTACTTCAGAGGTTTATTTCAATGTTTTTTATATTTCTTCTATAAATAACCACATTTCAGTCTGTTGGTGCTGTATTGTAAAAATCATGGTTATAATTCAGGAAACTTGATTATTTAATCTAGGTTTCTCATTTCAGGGAGACTTGTGGGGTTTTAGTTTCCAGGAATCGTCTCGACTCCTAAAAAATGAAGATGATGATTCCCGCTAACCTTTTTCTTTTCTTTTTTTTTTTTTTTTTCAGTTTGAGCTGGAAGTAAAATGTAGGTCTATACCGATTAAAAATATTTAGCTAATTACACATGTGAGGTTATGGACAGTTTCTAAATCTAAGCATAGATTAGCCTTTCTAATATCTTCTCTGTGATAGTAAATCATGTCTTTTATATCTTTTCATTTTATTTCAGTAGTTTAATGAGCACACTATAGAGAAGTTTTGACTGATAGACTAAATTCAGTAATTAACTGGGCATCATGAAAAGAGAGTCATCTCTGGAAGTACAGGACCAAGGATTATTTTAATTATGTGGAATAGTTGGGTATTAATTGTTGAGATGGGTTTTGTCTACTCTGGGATATTCTTAAAATAAGCTCTTTATTTTCGAGTGACTTCCTGAAAATGTAATGTTATATACTCAAGTGAAATAATCTGAAGCAAGACCTATAATTTGCAAACACATGTACTAATCATTTTCCTCTCCTGATAAATTTAGACTTTTCTACTTTTATTGCTATCTGATAATAAATCAATGGCTAGTTGATCTTCATGGTCCATCAAATTTCACTGAGGCCCTTTGACCTTAACTCTGGATGGCCCTTGCTAAAAACTTGAATCTACAGTGTCACTTTCCCACCTCTGCAAGTCTAAATTTGAATGGGGCCCACTAGTAAGAGTTCATAATTCATCATAGATGGATTATGCTAAGCCACCTTTCATTGCTGTCACGCTGGCTGGAGTGCTAGTTTTGATTTTATCTGGATGGCCCAAGTATTGGAGCATTTTAAGGGAGGGCTTTGTGATATGGGGACAGAAGGTGGTCTTGTGTAGTTCCTGCAGATGGGGGGGAGTTCCCCAATAGCTTGTTTTCAGTGTATTGAAACCTGGGGGAATGGTTTACTTCAGACCTCTTTTTGGAAATTTCCTATTCGTCTGGTGTCTTGGGTGAGGGAACCTGGACATCGTGATTATTTAGATAATAACGACTACGTGTAATGAGCACACAGATGGTACATCTGATTCTGGTTCTCGGAACAGTGCCATGTTGGCATTTTCCTCAGTTTACAGATGGCTCCTGAGACCCGGACAGGGACGGGCTACTGGCCCAAGTCCAGGCAGCTAGTAGCAGACTCAGGATCTTGACCCCTCGCTACACCGTGTTGATGTCCTCAAGAGAGAATTTCATCGTGGAAGACTAGAGAACAGATAGGTTTTAAGTTAAATACAGTTTTAGATTTACTTAACATACAGTTTAAGAGGAAACGATAGAGAAGTACAATTGACCTTTGAAGCACGTGGAGGTTGGGGCGCTGACCCTCTGCACAGTCAATAATCCAGTCTGAGTTTAACTTCTAGTCAGTCCATGTCTGCTGTTCCGAATCCTGCGATTCAGCCAACCATGGGTCGCGTGGTACCGTAGGATTTAATGACTAAAAAATCTGAATGTAAGTGGACCTGCATAGTTCAAGCCCGTGTTGTTCAAGGGTCAACTGTAGTTGAAAGTGGAGGGGATTCCAATGCAGAGGAACCAGGTTAGAATTAGAGTGTTCTTCACTGAAAGAGTACCATGTTTTTAGAGGGGCAAATTGAAGCTGAGTAGTTCTAAAATATGGGAAGGTACCTATTACCAGTAAAAACAATGTGCCTATGTTTTTGTGAAGTAAAAGAAACGTAGTTTGATAGCATTTATCATGTTGATGACATTTCCATCTATTCGTTATCTTCCCAGCAAAATAATCAGTTCTTATTTTCCCTTACAGAGTCAACTGTTCATTTTATTTCAAAATTGGAGCATGTCGTCATGGAGACAGATGCTCTCGGTTGCACAATAAACCGACCTTTAGCCAGGTTTGTTTGTTTTTCCTTTTTTTTTTCCGTTTTCATGTAAATGATCAAAACTTCATGTACTTTACAGAGGCAGTTAATATCCATGTGTTTAATAAGCAGGGGGGGGGTTTCTATAGTTTTATTTTCTATCTGTGTTCATAAATGTGTTTGTTTAAATGAGAATGAGGCAGGTGAACCACCCCTGGCGGAAGGTCTGAGAGCACCGTTCCCTGTTTTTATCATTAGAAAAACTTGTTGGCTGTGACTGCTTTTCACTGCCTTACCACCCTTCCTGCCTCTAACAGGCGTGGGCTGGGAGGGGCAGCCGGGCCTGCACTGCCTTCGCCTGGAGCCTCTGCTCCAGGCGCTGCTAGACGCAGAGCTGCCTTTCTGCTTGTTGCTCTCCAGGCAGTAGAGGTGGATGGAGCCGCCTTAGAGGAGACGCTGGTGCGATTGTCAACAGAGCCGTCACACTGTGCACACGGGCTCTCCGATACCCCTGGGTGTGTCCCCTCTGAGACCCCAGCCAAGGACACAGCAGGTTGTATCATGTCATTAGAAACATGAACAATGAAAGTTAACATTAGAAGACAGGCATTTATCTTCAGTTATTCATGGCCAGTCTGTTCAGTTAATTGAGAGATGCCTGTTACCTTGGGCTTGGCTATGTTGTGAGTTCAGATCAGTCAAAAATGGTGATTTTTGACAGTTTATTTTTGGCGAATGGAAGAAAAAGGCAAGGGTTTACACCCTGCGGCAGATACAGTGAATTAAAGGGAGAAAGCACCTCTGGGAGGAACAAAAAACTTCTGTCCGTGTTTACCTGAATGTTTGGATTTGAAAAGAATCTATACTTCAGTCTTTCCAGACTGAGGGCTCTTGAGCTCCTTCAAGCTGCCCGTGAAGTCTGAATGTGCAGCCTCAGAACCACTGTATATAAGCATTTAGGAAAGTCGGTCAGTTGTTGTAAGAAAGAGACAGTATTTTCTAATTTAATAGCTTTGAACATGTCTCTTGAAATTCAGAATATTGGAGAATTCGCTTTACGTTTTCTGTTTGTTGTATTTTTTTTTAAGTGCTTCCATTTATGAACTAAAATCTCCCTCCCTAGGCCAGTGGCCGTGATTCTGTTAAAGTTTGGTGGGGTCAGGTGTATGTGTTAACTTGAACATCTTGTTTTGATTCGTTTGGCTGGCTTTAGGTAATCCTGACCGCTTGTGATTTTAATGGAACTGAATTACTCCCTTTAAGTGGAGTTTCTTTTATTATTAAACAGCTACTGCCAGATGACCTGAGTGAGAGGAGCTAAAATGAGTTTCCTGTTGGAAATGATCCTGTTGGGTCGCTGGGCTCAGTATAGCTTGCCACCAGAGCTGTCACACACTGCGATGCCAGTTAAAAACCAAGTGCCGTTGGCTTTGGGGACATCGGAGTCCTGAAGTGGTTGACTCGGGGCGGTGTCAGTGGCTTGCAGAGAGGCCAGGCCCTGGGGGTGGGTCTGTGTGGTGGCAGCTGTGCCGTGTGGCTGCCGGGCATCCTCCCAGGTGGGCTTCCCAGAGCAGGCCTGCGGTCGAGAGGCCCGCACTGCCGTTCCCCTTGACCTCGCAGCTAGAAGCGGAGCCGGCCGGTTCTGTGAGACCACTTACAAAACTGCTTTGGGTACACGTTGAGACTGAATATTGATTTTCGTTAAGTCATGCGGTTTGTTGGTTCAGCGTGTAAATCTCTAGCATAATTCAGTGTGGGTTTCTTTTTAAGCTTCTTACAGTGATGTGGACATTAAGATTCATGTAATGCTAGCCTACTAACTTAAACATGGTTTGTTTTTTCAGACAACTTGAGTTTAAGAAGAACGGTACAATGTAAGGTTTCAAGTCTGCCTGATCCAGTTTAAAGCACAAGGGCTAAAAGGATTTTTTCCCTTAAAAGAAGGATTGGAAAAGAGCAAATGTTTTAAGCTATTGTATTATGTAAACAGAGATCCCACCAAGAAAATGTAAATATGATAGGTGTCCATGAGAGTTAGGAAACCCATTCGGTGTGTGCCTGTTTCCTACGAGATCAAGAGAGCTTGATGGACTGCATATACTTGGGTTATGCATTCAGTGTTAAAATTTTTTTTTCATATGGGGAATATGATTATAATGTGAATTTTTCGACATCATAGTGTCCGCTAACTTGAAGTCTGAGGAAATGTTAGTGTTCTATGATTTACCTCGTCGTAAAGCACTTCAGTGACGTGGGACTACTCAAAATAACAATTACAGTTTCTTCTTGGTTGCTGGCTGACTTGACCTAAGTCACTTGACCTAAGTCACCGCTCAAACTCTGTTTTCATAATATGATGGTTTGGGTGTACTCTTCAGAAGACAAGTGTCTGACTTGCAGGAAACAAACAGCAGGCGTTGAGCCATTTGCAAACAAGTTGTCTCTTTGCAATTGTCTAATATATGCACAGCAGCCAGTAGAATTCCCCTTTTTATTTTTTTTTCCCCGCAGACCATCTTGATTCAAAACATCTATCGTAATCCCCAAAACAGTGCACAGACGGCTGACGGCTCACACTGTAAGTCCCACAGTTGGAGAAATTTTTTTAAAACAATGGTGTTAAAGAGCCCACTCTTAATTGAGACAAATAATGTTGGCTTCTGAGCTGCTGACATAGAGCTGTTGCAAACAGGACACGGTGCCGGAGGTCCTTGACGCACACAGCAAGAACTTGATACTTGGCCGCGTTCAGCAGGCTGGCCGGGAGGTCACTGGCCGGACCTCTTCCCACCGTGGACGTTTGTTAACGAGAGGGGTCCGGCCCTGTGACACCCAAACGTCACCAGCCAGTCATTGGTCTTCACAGTGACTGAACCCCTGGCAATTATTAAGTTCTTTCTGTGAAATCAAAAACCTTAGGAATATTTAGGATTTAATAAGGTAAGTTGCCCAATAAGTGTGGGTTTTATTTCACCATTATAATTTTTCCTCTAGGAAGTAGAGATTTCATGATACGTAATTATTGTATTTCTCTAATCAGTTTATACAGGCACTCTTTCTCATTTGTTCATTAAAAGTTTCCTGTAACAGGAGTATTTTGGTAATAGCCTGCCGAGTTGTTTGCATTCTTAACTGGACTGGAACTTTGAAATGGAGAATTTTTACAGTCTTGTGACAGAAATACAATATGAGCATGTCATGGGATCTCTGTTGCATTGCAGTGTCAGGGTGCTCCAAGACAGCCATCAACTAAGAGAAAACATCTCTGCTTCGAAAGAAAATAACTTGCTCTTTTTTCAGCACTGAGTCTTGACTGAAGTGATCGCCACAGGAGACCGGTTAAGTGTTTACATTTAATTTTCCATGATATAAAGTTGTTGCGTTTTGTATTTCAGACCATTGCCCTCTTGAACATTTACCGTAACCCTCAAAACTCTTCCCAGTCTGCTGACGGTTTGCGCTGTAAGTTCATACAAGTTCCTTCCCTGGTCCCCTGGGCTTGCGTGTCAGAGCTCAGCGTCAACTCCACCTGGTCTGCCGCTGTAGTGCCAAGGACCACCTTTCACTAGGGGTGTCGAGAGCTTGTGTCCCACTGACCCCATGGAAACCTCTGTTTGAGATTGGAACTCGTGCCCACTTATTTAGGAAGGAAAAAGTGACTGGAGAGGGTGCCCTTTACAGGAGCATGGAGCTGCCGCTCTTCCCTCTGGTACCTTGGCCGTCCTCCGGGGGGAGCGTGCGTCAGCTTCGCTGTGGGCTCACGCTCTTCCCGCTGGACGGTGAGAGTCGCTCTGACTTAAAAGAAATTGTTCGGAAATTGTTTTTCAGATTTTATTTCTTATTAGACTTCTTTCCCCTTAAGCTCCGTTTTGGAGATCATGCTTTTAACCGTGAGAGCACTGTTCTGAGAATGTTCCCCAAGTAAGGTCCTCCAAGTTGCACTGACCCAGAGTGCAACACCAGTCCTGTGTGGACTCCTGTCTTCATCAGATGCTTTATGTAGGTATTCACAACTTCAGGAGTTAGTTTATTACAGTTGGGAAATAAAGGATACTTGGTAGGAAATAGCTCTAGACTGGGCATTCAGTAGACATTACTGGTTTCTTCAGGTAATGAGAAATGCTGAATTTAAGTTATGGATGTGGTATTTACTGGGGGGCATCTTTTAGGGAACAGGAGAAATACTACTATCTCTGGAAAGTTAAACTACAGTTTAAGTTTTACAGCTGTTGAACCGTAGAGTGAATTTAGTCATCTGAGGATAAACTGAAACGAACATCCTGGACTCCTGTTAAAATCAAGGGGTCCAGACCAAAGGGTAGATGCTTCTCATTCACCAATTTGTTTTGAAGCTGTAAAAAATAGATCACAGAATAATACCACGAGGTACCTTTGGATAGCCACAAACCTGGATCAGATACACCCTTGGCCCGGAGCCCCTCAGTTTATAGGGTGACCTACAGTGGGTGAAATGGTCCCAGCAGCCACCACCTCCTCAAGCTGGCCCCAGACTGGGAGGCCTTCCAGTTCCGTGTGTGTGCGTGCACGGTGCCTGTGTCTGCAGGGGAGGGACTGGTACATTTTTCCTGCCGAGACACTAAATGTTTTTCGATGCTAATGCTGATCTGATAGAGAATTAATTTCTTTCCCTGAATCTGATGGTAGCAGGATTTACTTGGTAGCCCTTGATTTAAAATACCTGGTTTTCTGTTTCTTAAAGAAATAAGATCAATGGGTGGAAGAAACTGTTTCTCTATGGACTGATTAAATAATTTTGTAACAGCCCTGCCCTGGGGTAGAAATGAATGAGAAGTAGATGACTGAGTTATGACAGTTAATCACTCTTTGCCCTGCTTGTTTTTGGGGGGATGCGTATGCTTTATTGACAGAAGAATGTTGGATTAGTTCTCTGTGTCTATTTTTGCGATTCACAGGACTCTTGTTTTGCATATGCTACAAAATAAAAGCTTAGCTGTACTAAAGACTACAATTCTGGGCTTCAGATTGTACAAATTAAACACGATTCTGATTCTGCAATTTAGCTAGGTTCATCAGTTTCCTAAAATTACTGGCTCTTTTTAACATACCCTTTTATCTGTAGAAAAATAAGCTATCTCTGCTCTGATTAAACTTAAAAATGAACCCCAGTTTAAGAGCGTTTCTGTAAGAAAACTGGGTACTTATTTAAAATATATTGAGTTGTGTAAATACTTTTTTAGTTGAACAGTTTTTTAATCACTCATCTCTGCCTTTTAGGTCATTTTGATTGACTCAGAAATTTTAACCAGAGTATGGGAGATATAAGATATGCCCACTATCAAGCATCTTAAAATATGAACTTAACATAAAATTTTAAAATACGATATTCTGTTATATAGTAACAGAATAGAAATTCTAAGAATATAGCCAGTATTTTTAACAGCCACCAAAATTTGATTCTCAATATTGCTAAAACTTTTTGAGCGTGTAAATATTTTCTGTCTTCTCATTTTTTCTAATGTGGAGAAGGAAATTTTAAACATTAAAATCTGCCCTTGGAATGGGCTTCGCTAGACTAGCTTTTCTGTTGTTTAGAACTTGATTTCTGGTCAGGGAAGAAAGTACGTTCATGATAGCTTTTAAATCGACACGAGCTGTCGAGTAGCCATTGTTGCCTGTTGCATTCAGTAAGTTCTGTGTTCTAATGCAAGCTGGATTCCTAGAAATTCAAAAATAACCAAAATGCAGGGACACCACCCCCCCCGCCCCGCCCAACTCCAATGGCAAGAAAGTGAACTTAAATCATTGTCAGAATCAAAAACTGAAGTTAGTTCTTATCCTTGAGGTAAAAAGTTTTCCGGAGAGCTCGGGAACTGCTCGCAGGCAGCGCGGTGTGGATAGAGCCCATGGCCACAGCCCAGCGCCCTTGGCGGGTGCCCAGAGGGGGCCGCCAGTCCAGGAGGTGGCCTGTGGAAGGTGACAATTAATGACAGGCTGTCCCAGCCTCGAAGCCACCCCCTGGTCTGGCTGTTTGGAACATCAGTTTACTGACAACACCAGCTTTGTGCTTTCTCAGATTTAGGTTCAGAGAACGTTAGAGTTTGATGGTAAGATTTGGTAGGAGGATGATGAGGATAGAATGTAAATTTGCAAAATCTATCCACACAACTGACTTGATTTCACTTAGTGCATGTGAATTATGAAGAATAAACTTGATGAAAATAGTTTGAAATATAAAATAATGCTTTCTTCAGCGAAGCATTGTAACTTTCCCTTTATGCGAAAGAGGGCGTTCAAAATACTGTAATTGAACTTGGTAATTATCCTACTGAGTCTTTATTTTCGGTCATTTGGGTTTTAATCGCATCAGAAAGAATTTTAATAACATTCTGTATGGTTGCTAATTGGTAAAAGAAACTAGTCAGGAACATAAGCTTTTAATCATTTACCCTGATTTCAGCTTTCATTTTAACCTAATAAAGGAAAGGAAAAAAATCAGTTGATTACTTGGCCTGTATCTTAAATCTAAAAAGGAAGAAAATTTTCATTTAAAAATTTCTTAATTTGAGAGTCAACCTTTTCCTCACACTTTCTGAACATGTTGGCCCTTTGATGCTGATTAAAACTTGTTGTGATTTTAACATTTTAACAGCCAGAACTGAGATTGTCATAAGGGGCATTTAAAAATCTCACCACACTTCAAAATTTTAACAAGTGGCTGTGTAATGCAGTGTCTTCAGTCTCCAGTAGAACGCAGCTCTCGTTTTCTCTCTAGATAATCTGATGTGTGTTATGTAGCAGTTTGAGTTTAAGCACAGAGCTGTCTCAGTCACGGTTCCCTGCTCTAACCAGCAAGATTTCTGTTGTTCACAGGTGCTGTGAGCGATGTCGAGATGCAGGAACACTATGATGAATTTTTTGAGGTGAGCGGTTGACTGAAACCCACTGACCTGTTGTTCACCCTCTGTATCTGGAATTAGGACTTGTCTCCATTAATGAAAATGCCTAAACGTGAGCTATGTTCAGTTACTCTTTTATTTCTCTTGTGATCCTCAAACCACTGTCCTCCCTTCAGGAGGTTTTCACAGAAATGGAGGAGAAGTACGGGGAGGTGGAGGAGATGAACGTCTGCGACAACCTCGGAGACCACCTTGTTGGGAACGTGTATGTCAAGGTAGGAGTGAGACGGCAAGTGGGGCTGAGGAAGGGTTAGTGCCCTCAGCCGTTAACCTTGAAGTTCCACGTGCTCGGACCTGTCCATGAATTCGATGCGCTGACCGGCCCTCGTTGGCTGCGGCTTGGGTCCGGTGGCCGGCCCGCGGGTGCCGGGAAGACGCAGGGAGGGCCCCGCTCAGCGGGTGTCTTCGGCTGTTGTTGGTTAGCGGCTGTTGAACTGGGGAGAAGCAGCTGGTTTATATGTCTGGTTTCTTCTCCCCCCCACCCCTTTTCTTAATAAAACTTTCATTGCCTGCATAAATCATGACGTGTTCTTTTAACCAGTTGAATTTGAAAACCATGGCAACGTACATGGCATGAGCTTGGACCGTAGCAAAATTAACTCATTGTAAATAAAGGGTGGGCTGGTTCTTAAATTGCTCTCCGACATTATCCCACCCGAATTACTTTACCTGTGAGTGGGTGACGCATAGTTGAGTCAGTAGTTGAAGACGTTTGTCATTGAAGTGTGGGCGGC
>NC_041221.1:13300791-13325354 GCF_002837175.3 Physeter macrocephalus | reverse complement strand
GCGCCACAACTACTGAGCCCGCGCGCCGCAAGGGAGAGCCCGCAGGCGGCAACTGAGACGCCATGCAGCAAAAATTAAAATTAAAATTAAAAAGAAAGAATTTAAAAGAGTCATTAAAAAACTGTATATACTCTTTGCAATGAACTGTTGGTTAAGTAAGAGAGAAAAACAGGGTATGAACTTACATACGTCGTCGTGATGATGAAAATATCAAACTATTCCACGCCTGGAAAAGAAAGGGAAGATGACACAGAGAAATAGTACCGTTGAAACTCGGCAGAATTAGAGAGCTGTTTTCTATACTTTATCATCAGAGCTGACAGTATAACGTGTCTGCTCAGTTGTGAAGAACAGTCGTGTTATAGAAAGTCTGTAGAGGGCCGACGTCAGAGTCCGGCCGTGACATCTAATTCAAGTAAGTGCGTGTGTCTCTCCGTTCTCTCCTCCCCCAGGTGAGGTCCCAGCTGGAGGAGAAGGAGGAGAAGTTCCCGATGTTCAAGGCTGTGGAGTTCAAGAGCCAGGTGGTCGCCGGGAGGGTCTTCTTCATCAAGGTGGGATGTCAGCCTCTTCGGAGGGTCTGGCCTGAATTGGGGGCGCCTAGGTGCCTGGGCAGGGGTGCTTAAGAGGGTCGAGTGGCAGCCCCCAGCTTCAGGGGGTTGCTGGCCATCTACAATGAGCACGCGTTTGCACGCGCGCGCGCGTGTGTGCACGCGTGTGCACAGCCTCCTGGAGGGGAGGACCGAGCCTTTCGGGGACTCGGGGCTCTGATGGAGTGAGTGTGGGTGCCGGGTGCCGGCTGGGGCAACGAGGGCGTCCCCTGCACTCGAAGGAGGAAGGTGGGAATGTCCTCAGCCCAGTCGCTGGTCACCTGAAGGGACATGGCCTCCAGGCACCCAGGGCCTTTCTCCCAGTCCAGCCGAGTCCAGTGGAGGAGGGGGACTTGGGGTCAGAGGCCGCACCCGCCCCTCACTGGACTCTCTTTCCAGGTTCAAGTGGACGATGACAAGTTCGTGCACATTCGAGTATTTGAAAGCCTCCCACACGAGCGCAAGCCCTTGGTCTTGGCCAGCTACCAGACCAACAAAAGCAGACACGACGAGCTGACCTACTTCTAGTCCCGATTTTGCACAGAGCCCGTCGCCCGTGTGGGTCTCTCCTCTGCCAACCTGTGTCTGGGACCTCACGCGGTGCCACTCGGGGTGGGTGGGGGGGGGCGCACCTCTGCGGTGTCTCTGTTCCTCACTTTCATTGTGTTCATTTTTTTCTCCCAGTCAATGATCTTAAGTAAATTACTTTCAAGGAGAGCTTGTGTTATCTTTAAATATATGTAGTTTTTCAGTGTTCACAGATTTTCTCTGTTTGGGGGTTTTTGCTTCATCTGAAGCCGTAATCACAGTCGAGAGGTGTCACTAGGTGAGAGCTGTCCAGGGTGGAGCCCCCGCTGGGCCTCGTGCGGCCTGAGCGGGGGGGGGGGGGGGGGGGGGGCGCACCTCTGCGGTGTCTCTGTTCCTCACTTTCATTGTGTTCATTTTTTTTTCCCAGTCAATGATCTTAAGTAAATTACTTTCAAGGAGAGCTTGTGTTATCTTTAAATATATGTAGTTTTTCAGTGTTCACAGATTTTCTCTGTTTGGGGGTTTTTGCTTCATCTGAAGCCGTAATCACAGTCGAGAGGTGTCACTAGGTGAGAGCTGTCCAGGGTGGAGCCCCCGCTGGGCCTCGTGCGGCCTGAGCCCCTCCCGCCGGGGAGCTGAGCAGGGGTGGGGGATGCCCAGGTCTCAGCAGGCGGGCTGTAGACCCAGGATTCCAGGAGCCTGAGTTCTAACTGCAGCTCCACACAC
The DNA here is from genome assembly GCF_002837175.3 of Physeter macrocephalus. Classification (NCBI taxonomy): domain Eukaryota; kingdom Metazoa; phylum Chordata; class Mammalia; order Artiodactyla; family Physeteridae; genus Physeter; species Physeter macrocephalus. The sequence continues at coordinate 13,323,513 of NC_041221.1, read as the reverse complement.
GCCTCCGTTGCTGTGACTCTGTATCCTGTCTCTCAAGTACGAGGTTTGGGGGAACTCCCTGGCAGTCCAGTGGTTAGGACTCCGGGCCTTCGCCGCCGAGCGCGAGGGTCAGTCCCGGTTGGGGAGCTAAGATCTCGCGAGCTGCAGGGCGCGGCCAGAAATGAGTCAATACGTAAATACGTGAATACGTTTCTTCCAGCAAATCCAATTCTGGAGCATTAGCTCGAGATGTCCTCAGACACACTGGCACATTGCTGGCTCTGGTATAGGGATGGCCGGGTGGGGGCAGCAGAGGTGGTAACCCTGCAGGGACCGCCGAGCGCCATCAGCCGGCAAGGCGGTCGCGAGCTCAGCCTCTGGGCTGCGCGTGGTCTGCACCGTCTCCCACCCCCGAGAGCCCTGCCCACCTGACGCTGCCCGTGCCCGCCGGCACCCAGGAGCCGGTCCTGCCCTTCCTGGGCGTCTAGGGCGTTCCTGGCCGCTCAGGTCAGCCCTATGCTCCCCTCTCCGCTTGGCTGAGACCTGGCTGGTGACTGGCTTGGCGCTCCAGACGTGGGAGAGGTGCATCCGGAAGGGAAAAGTGTCGGTCTGTGGGGCACCTGCCTCCGGTGTGTGGCTGTTGCTTGGTCTCCAGGTGTGGGAAGCTGATTTTCAGCCAAGGCGGTGTGGTGGGCTGCTGGGCATCTGGAGGAATTAGGGGTTCAAATCCTCAGACTTGTCCTTCCAAACGTCCCTATCCCAGGCCTCAGGGCCCAGTCCTCCCCTTTAAGGACCCTACTTTCAACGCAACCCATTTTCTTGGTTTCCCAGGGCTGCCAGGCCCCAGGCGTCCCTGGGCTTGTGGCTGCATCACGCGTCTGCCTGTGTGCGTCTGTGTCCCCCCTCATCCCATCAGGACCCCGGTTACCAGATTTAGGTCCAGCCTAAGGCAGCGTGACCTCAACTAGTACATCTGCAAGGATCCTAGTCCCAAACCGGGTCACATTCGGAGGTTCTGGTGGCCCTGGCTCACGGGAGGACACCACTGATTTGGGGGGAGACACCAGTCAAAGCTAAATTTAGCGTCCTTTCCAAGGGTGCTACCTTTATAACGAGACCCTGGATTCTACACTCAAAGTGGGCAAACTGCGTGTAATGTGAATTATATCTGAATAAATCTTCAGCAGTGGGGAAAGGGATGGATGGGAGAGGGAGGAAAGTGCCTACTCTCCTCTCCCTTCCTTTCCCCCATCCCCCAAGGTCATGGCTGACAGCCACCCTCCAGGGAAAGTAGAGCAACACAATGGAAGGGGCCTGGGACACCCTTGCGCAGGTTAAGACTGCCGCAGGGGCCAGCCTGAGTCTGCACCTCATGGGGAATTTCTTCAACGTCGGAACGTAGGCAGAATTACAGATAGGACGACGCTGTGTGGCTGAGACCCCAGAGGCCCCTGGCAAGATCCATGCAACACGTGTCCCAGTGCCCGACACCTGTGGATGTTACCTTATACGGCAAAAGGGACTTGGCAGATGTGATTAAGCTAAGGGTCTTAAGATGGGGAGATGGTCTTGGCATAGCCGGGTGGGCCCGGCGTCATCACAGGGTCCCCATGAGAGGGAGGCAGGAGGGTGTCAGAGAGACTGAAGGTGGAGGAGGGGCCGCGAGCCGAGGAACACAGGTGCCTCCAGAGCTGGAAAAGGCAGGCAGGGAAGAGTCTCTCCGGAGCCTGCGGAAGGAGCCAGCCCTGCCCACCCGTTTTCAGACATCTGACCTCCAGGCTGTGAAAGAATAACATCTGCGTTGCTCTAAGCTCCTCAACTAGCGGGAACGTGTCACAGCAGCCACAGGAGACTGTCACCAGGAGGCGGAGTCCGGGCCAGGAGGGCCTTGCTGGCGAGCAGAGCAGCATAGGGTTGGCAGAAGCGGATCTGAGAGGTCGAGGCACTTCACGAGGCACTTGGGACAGGATCCCGTGTCCCCCCCAACCCCTCCCTGCCTGTCCAGCAGGGCCAGGTGCTGCCCGGAGGCGACCTGAGGACTTGTTTACAGAGATGTGGGCTGATCCTGCCGGGCTCGCAGGACCAGCGCTGTCACCACCCAGGTGAACCACCCAGGTGAAGCGCTGTCACCACCCAGGTGTGAAGGAAGCTGGAAGGAGCGTGAGGCTTGGTCAGTGACTGAGGCTGGGCAGGGAGGGGCCGGGAAAGGGAGCCCAATGCTGCGGGAAGCCCGCCTGGAGCCCACTGCCCAGAGCATCCAAACCAGCCCTCCCAGGGCAGAGAACAGAGCAGGAGAGAAGGGCATCTGGCCATGGCGGGCAGGACAGTGCCGGTCCTTTCCCGAAAGAGGGATGGCAGGTCCTTTCCCCAGGGAATCGGCTGCCCTCCGTCCCCAGCAGTAACCACTGCTTGGGTGGCTGTTTAACACAGCTTTAGGTCCTAGTTCACAGAAGGGAGCTCCTCTGGAAAAAACAAATCACACTTCAACACAATCACCATGAAAATATTTATTTGTGATAATCATAAGTCAGTAAGACCAGTACAGACAGACACCGCCTCTACAGCACTGGAACAAGTTTCACATTTAAAACACATCCACACGCGCACAGGTGGGGCTGGTAGAGCACGGGGCTAGTGAAACCACTGCCAGAAACACAGAGACCCCCCGCCCCCCGCCAACTTGCAGCCGGGATCGAGCTGTGTCCCAGGGCTGCATCACTTCCCCCGAGAAGCCTCCAAAATCTGAGCTCAATTAGGGAAGGACTGGGTTGGCATCGACTGGCCTGAGTCAGTGCCTCATTCCTCCAGTGGGTCCAGTTTTGCAACTGTTGGGGGAAATCCCAACGAAAATTCTAAATTAGAAAGTGTGCAGCTTTAGATCTCAAAACATTCAAAACGCCACCCACATACTTCTTATCCTTCAGGGGCTGCATGGAGTAAAATTAAGATTTCACTTCCATTTCCCCATATATCAACATCTACACCTCCCGTCGTCAACATGACAGTCCCAGATATTCTGCGGGAATGCACTAAGGCTGGAGTTTTGGGGCACACTTGGGGGGGGGGGTTGCTGCCAGGCTTACTGATTCCCCCTTTCTGTCCCCTGACCGCCCACCACGCCCTACACACACCCTCCTTGTGCCAGAAGCTGGGTCCTCGGTGAGAAAGCAACTAGTCCAAAACCCGCTGACCGAGCTCCGGCTCAGACGAGCGTGAGGGAGGGTGCCCAGCTCTGCATCCTCGGATGCACAAGGACTAAGGCCTGCCTGGGGGCTTCACGCGCACAGAGGCCTAGGGTGGCGTGCCCTCCTCTCTGTCTGCCCAGTCCTGGCCCTTGCAGGGCAGTGATGCCCCAGGCCAGGGTGAGTGGCCTGTGGCCTCACGAAGGTATGTCGTCTCAGAACGGGTTTCCTGCTGCAGAAGATCGGGGACCTGCCCCATGCTGGTGTGGGGCTGGGAGCTTCCTTCACTGCAACCCTGGAGCTTGGGGCCCCTCCCTGAGGGTCAGAGATGGACACAAGGTCTCCCGCTCTGAGCGCAGGGCTCTGCTCAGCCCCGACAGTGGAAAGCTTTCAACACACCTGTTTACTCTGCCAGAAGTTACAAAGAAAATTCCAGGAAGAGCTTTCCATTCATATAAAGTTGTAAAATAGTCTCTAAGTCAGACCTAAGATTACCCATCACATGACCAAATGAACACACCACGTCGTGAGCGCAAACCTCTAACGAAAGGCAGGAATGTAGTTTGTAAGACATCGTTTCTTAATCGCTGTCTCTGCACATTAAGAAGAGAAAACGTTCTGCACCAAGAATGAACTGCAGGAGTCCACGGGAAGACACGCGCTACGGAGAGCTGTTTTAGGAACTAGGGCCCCAGGCCACGTGGCAGCGGGACACATTCACGGGCCTCCTCCCCGTGCAGTGCAGCACAGACTACAAAGCCGGGTTCCAATCACCGGACAGGAAAGACTAATGCCCCAAAGAAAAAGCCCCTAGAAGGGCAGCTGCTGTGTGTCACCTACCAGGGCGGGGGCAGGGACCTCTGCCCTCGTTGCCCCCTTCTGGCAGAGGCCGGAAGCGCGTGACTGGGTTCTGAAACCACCGCGCTGTCTGTAAAAACAGGCAGGAGTTCATGACACTGTTGGCTGCAGAAGCAAACACAGGCAAGGGTACACCAGCTCTGCACGCAGCTCCAAGGCCACCCTTGTGCGGGCGGTGCCCCATCCCTGCTCTGCGGGGGCCCAGCCTGACCGACGCCCATGGGCCGACCTGGAGAACATGGAAGGGTCTCCTGGGTGGACGTGCATCCTGACCAACAGGCCCAAGTTCAAGGCTTCCTGGCCTAGGGCCGTGGACCTGGGCTCCCAGAGCCGCCTCCCCCCGAGTCCCACCAACTGACGTGCTCCCTCTATAGACACGGGAGCAGCTCCCCGGGGGGTCCCGATGCAAAGAACCACACGAGGTGATGCGAAGGGAAGCCCCCTGCAGCCTGGCATGGAATGGAAACGGGTGGGCTCAGGATCTGAGAAGTGAGTCTGGGGGCCACGTGGCTCCCACCCACTCAGAAAGCCAGGACGGACCACATTCACCGCGTCCCTGCTGGCACATAACCCGCTTCGCTCACAAGTGCCCTCCTTCCGGCCCAGGCAGGTGCTGGGGGCTCCTGAGCCAACCCCTGCCCCATGGGGGAGACGTGTGTGAACGAGGCCTGAGACCAGGCAGGTGGCCAAGGCAGGGATTCCGGGTGATTCTGGCTCCGGAGCGGAGCCCAGCCCAGCCCCGTGGTCACGGGTATTGATTCACAGACACGGGCCCCGCCGCCGCGGGCAGGTGGTCCTGAGAGGGCGTGTACACACCGGGGGTCCAGCGGCCTCCAAACAGAACACTGTCCCCCCCCTCTTCTCTGCCTTTCAACTGATGAGTGAACGTGAGGTTCAAGCGATGAGGTCAGAAGCGCCAAGCCAGGCTCGGCCACTGCAAAATGAAACATACTCTGAAGACTGGTCCTAACAGTTTAAGGACGGGACAAGAAGCAAAGCATCGTTGTTCTACCCCCACTGGCCTGCATGGCAAAAGCAGCGCAGGCTAACCTGGGTACCTTTGCAGGACTTGGCAATGATTCAAGACTGGTTAAAAAACAAGGACCATGTTTTGGAATCCGTCTTTAAGGTCTCCAGGAGAAGGTCTGAAATCTATACTCTGGTAATGAGCAAGGATTGCAGGGCCAATATAGCTCTCATCTTAAAATAAAGGATTATCTTCCATGTTACTAAACTGTGGAAAGTGAATATTAAAAAAAAGGTTAATTCTAACTTGGACCCAAACTGTATCGAAACCCACTGCGACTGGCCATGGATAACTTCTACACGGGAAGTTCTGAACAGAGACAACCGGGGGCCTCTGCTGCCGTCGTGACAGATGGACTAGGTGCCAGCGAAACGAGCCTGAGATACACAGGGCCAGCAACATCACGACAAAAAGTACACTGTGCTCGAGTGGGGAGGTCGAACGTGCTTTCCCACAGAAGCTAAGCTTCCGGAGTCTCGATCTCCTTCTCTTAGGACAGGGGGTTCAGGCCACAGCTCTCCAGATGGCTGGGGCTTTAGGGCTGGAGGCGAGAGAAGAGTTCATGAGTTTACGGGAGGAACAATCCTCATCGTTCTGTGTATGATACCGAGAATTGAGGGTAAAACCCACTGCGGGGCCAGGACTCTGACATAAAACTTAAAGAACCAGAGTGCATTTTCCTTCAAGCTCACGGCGCACACGGAACAAGCCACTACCCCCAGCACCGTGTTTTCACGGCGGGTCTTCGCCGTCTCACGGAAGAGAGAGAGAGAGAGACTCTGGCTCTTTCCCTGGTCTTACACTTGCTCTCCAAGGTTTAAAAAAAAGAACAAGGAAAGAGAAGAAAATAGAGATTTCCCGCTGGCTGGTGGTGTGGCCGTCTCCCCAGCTCTACTTGGCAGTGACGGTATTTTCCATTAAAGGCCCTGCGGAGGCCCAGGGCCCTGGGGGACTATGGCGGGTCCCTGGGCTGCCCGGCTGGGGGGCTGTCCCCCACCAGGCCACAGGCCTCCCCCTCCTCCTGGGCCAGCGGGCCCTGCAGGGACCAGGAAACATGACGGACACAGATGCCCTGACCCGCCGGCCGCTGAGCGGAGCCGAGGCCCCCCGACCCTGCGTGCAGGCACCAACGCCTGAGTGACGACGTTTGGAACGTGAGCGGAGTGGGCAAGAAGGAAAGGAAGAGGGTGCAGAGAGGCCAGCGGAGGCTGGCCTGCCTCCGTCCGGGGGCACTTCCAACAAAGGGCAGAAGGCAGTACCGAGGCGGCGAGAATCCTAGAGACGTGGGCACAGCCAGACGAGGGTGGAGGCTCCAGGAGAGGGCCTGCCTGTGGGGCGAGGCTGGGGGTCGGGGACAAGGGCTGCCCTAGGAGAGCCCGCTTCCCCAGGGACCACGTCCGGGCCCCAACATCCTGCAGCCTCCCCGCTCCCCTCCAGACTGTGGGCTCCTGAGACGCAAACCTCTGCAGCCCCCAGAGTCGGGGCGGGTGCTTAGGATGGGCAACCCCGCCTGCATCATGCCTTGTGGCGGGGGGAGTCCTCAAAATTCTGGGTCAAGTGGGGCCAGGGAGGTCAGCCCCGCAGCGGACGGCTGGACCGGTGACAGGGCCTGCGCCACGGCGGCGCTGCCCCAGCCCGAGCTGTCTGACAGCCGCTGCTGTGAAGCTCTGCCCCGGCTCACTGTGGGGAGGGGCGGAGCTGTGGCGGCTTCGGGAAGCCTCTCGCTTCCGGGGACCTGGCTGGCACAGGACGCGGGGCTGCGGGGGGAATGGGGGCGGGGGGGTCAGATAACTGGCCGGCGGGGTTAAGCACACCCACGGGGGGTGGGGCAGGAGCCCACCCCTGCCCTCCATACCTGCACACTGACACGGTGACGCGACACGGTTGTCACCAGCTGTAGGTGGCAAACACACAGCACCTGACCTGTTCTGCCATAAACTGGGTGACTTTTCCAAAAGGAGCCCGACACAGTGATCTCCCCACAGGCGCGCTCGGCCGCGTGCCAGCTTCCGTCCTGTCGCCCAGGCGGCCCCTAGAGACGCTCCGAGTTACAAGGCAGTCCCCTGATACGCGTGAGATGTGTAGATTTTCGGGGTCCTGGGAAGGTCCCCGCCAAAGTGACTGTGCAGCGTCTGGGCATCTGAGCTGCAGGAGCCCGTCCACACCGTGAACAGAAGGAGAGAATCTGAAACCCCCAGGGGCCTACCCTGCAGCAAAGTAAGAAGCAAAAAGTTCTGAAGCAGGAACACAGAAGGTGAGGTCGGACCCAGAATAAAGACATTTGGCTTCATTTTTCTGGACATGAACACTAACCCCCGACTCGCTCTCAGAGATGCAGACACAGGGGCCTCCCTGGGCCTTGCACAAAGGACGGGGGTACACCACGTATCCCAAGCCAGCCTGGGGAGGACGCCCTCGAGACGTAAACACGGGAGCTGGTTTTCCAGGAGCCTTGTGGGAGGGGAGCTGGGGTCCCGAATTACAAATTTCTGTGATCGCTTTGTTATTTTTAAAAAGCACGACCAGCACATTTTCACAAGGAAAATCAGTGGATGCCGGACACTCATGAAAGAAGAAAAAAATATCAAGTTTCAGTCACAGCTCTAAGGCAGACATTACATTTTTCACAAGGACGGAAACGGAGACACCTAACGCTGGGCGTTAAGGAGGCGGGTTCGCGCGGCCCTCACAGCACCGTGGCTTGGACGACGATCTCTGGGTTCTCGATGTCCTTCTTGCTCTGGACCATCCTCAGCTCCAGCTGGGCCGGGCTGGGCTTCAGTCCTTCCCCAGCCCTGGCTGCAGAACAGGCAGAGCGTTAACGATGGGAACAGAGCCAGCGGAAGTTATCCCGAATCTGTCTCCTCCTTCCCTCGCCTTTGTGAGAGCCCCCAATGCTCTGGATCACCCCTGAGTTCCCATCTCAGCAGGGAGCTCCACAACGCTGCCCCCTGCCCCAGCCCTAAAGGCCAACGCCAGGGAGATGGCGGGAGCCACAGCCCTGTTCACAACGCAGCACTGCACCCCTGCCAGCCAGTGAGGTGGTACCTTTTGCACACTTGATGGTCCGCTGCAGAACATGGTGCATGGCCGACACGGTCTTCTCACAGGCCACCTGCAGGGAGGAGAGGACACTGAGCCCCCCGTCCCCAGGCCGCCTGGATGGGACTGCCCACTGGCAAGGCACTGGGGACCCACTGGCAAGGCACTGGGGACCCACAGTCACACGCTCCCCCCATCACGGAGCAGTCGCTGCGAAGATCCCAGGAGAGCTGAGCAGAGGCCTGTGTACTAAATGGACCACAGGCAACTCTGTCAATACTGCCTGGCATGTAGTAGGTGCTTAATAAGTGTTTCTGGAAGGGATCAGTTATAAAGAATCTACACGGGAAAGAGCTCCTGCCCCAGAGCTGGCCAAAGTCATTGCTTGCTGGCCTCTCAAAGTTAAAAACTCAGGGCTTCTCAGGTGCTGGGGAGGCAAGTGGACTCCCTCCCCGACGTTGGGACCCAGGGCAGAACTGAATCCGGGGTTGGCTGAGGGCGACCCAGCGAGGCCTCCTCTGGGCACCAGCTGGCCGTGCAGCAGGTCCGTGCTCACCCGCCGCCCTCGAGGGAAGCGGGTGGAGAAACCACGGCATTTCGGCGCTCGCCCCGGAGCCCGTAGGTGAGGGGAAGGGCCCCATCCCAGCTGTGCACTTCACAGCATGGAGCTGACTGCTGGGGAGGGGGTGTGCCTGCCGCCCCGAGGGAGGTCAAAGGGCACGGGTGCGCCCAAGCACGCGAGGGCACTGCGGACACTCACACACAAAGCGGGGGGACGGGGGACAATCCCCAGGAAGGGAGGGGTCTCCAGCAAGTCTGACTGCAGCGGCTGTGTCTTAGGACGAGCTGTCACTGGATTTCCCTCCTGCGTGAGGCTTCCGGACCCCGAGTTGCCGAGGCTACAGCTCCCCTGGCATCCTCAGCGAAGCCCTCCCTTTTCGTCCGGCTCAGGACCCCTCCTGGGCCGGGCCCGGCAGACGCCAGCTCTTAACACGTTCTCCCGTTTGCGCCCCACTGACCTTGAGGTTGTTGGGGTGCTTGTGCGTCCACGCCAACAGCATGGCGGCAAAGAGGTCCCCGGTGCCCACGAAGACCGCGTCCACCTTGCACATCTCCATGCGGATGCGCTGTGTCACCACGGAGCCGTCGGGGGCCCCTGGGGGGAAGCGTCCGGCAGCTGGGACCCCAGACCCTCAGCCGGCAGAGGCACCGCGGCCCGGGAACCGCCTTGCCCTCCCCTGCACGGCGTCAGGGGGCTCAGCCTGCAGGGATCCCCCGTGCCCCCCAGTGGCTGCCCGTCCCAAGTGAGGAAGTGAGAGACTGGAGCCCCGGAGGGCCACAGGGTGAGGGCGGCCTGGGGGACACCACGCAGCCTGAAGACGAGGGGCCGGAACATGCGGTGACGTGTGATGGGAGCCACGGGGGTGGGGGGAGAGCTGGAGGCGCCGTGCTCCCTGAGGTCGGGGTGCGTGCGTGCACGTGCATCTGTGAGCGTAGCGTATCTGGGTGTGTCAGCGTCCTTTTGCACAGACACAGAGGGGGTGGTGACAGCTACACCTGGCACGGCTCTGCGGGGCAGCGGGTGCGACCCCAGGCTTCTGTGTCATTTTACGCTGCGGCATCAGCATAATTAAACGACTGACACAGCAGAGCGTGAAGGGTCCTCCCAGCGAGATCGGCATCAGCTCTGAGGTGGGGGGGATGGAGGGGAGGCAGGCCTGGGGACACCTGGCTCCCCGGGAGCCGGGCTCCAGCTGGGCTGGTCCACGTGACCCCCGAGCCCGTAAGAGGGGATGGCACCCGTGTGCTGCCAGCACGGTCAGACACCTGCGTGGTGACCGTGGGGGCAGCAGTCAGCACCCCGCGCTCCCCGCACCCCGATTCACGGAAACCTCTCCTGGTTCCGTTTCCAGTCTGATCTCGCTTGGAGCTGTCGGGAGTTGAGGAGACTGGCCGCCTGCCGAGTCAGGCGTGATTTTCTTTCCACCGAACCCAAACCTCGGAAGCCTCGAGGGACGCGCGCGCGGCAGGACGGCGGGAGGGAGCCCAGAGCCGGGCGGGGACTTACGCGTCCTCTGGCTCCCCAGCGCGATCAAGTAGTTGCTGCCCCTCGGGGACGGCAGGTCCGAGCTCGTGATGACCACCGTGTCGGGGCCCATCGCGTGCAGCACGTCCATCACCTGCCGGACACGGGGAGCGCGTCAGCCGCTCCTCGGCCACCCGAGACGGGGCCCTGGCGGCCCTCACCCCGTCTCCCACCGCCCCGCAGCTTCTCACAGAGCCTGCTAGACGGGACAGAGACAACTAACAGGGGCCACACCCTGGGCCCCGCCCCTGCCCCGCAGTGACAGCTCTGCCAGGTCACAGCCGTCCCAGTTCCCTCCAGCCTCAAGTCCAAGGGTGCATGTCTACCGGCCCCACCCTGCACCCCGCCTGTGCCCGATCCCCAGAGGAAGGAGCCAACCAGCCAGGCCACCGTCTTCTCTCGCCTGGGCTCCGGGGCGGCGGGAGCCGTGCCCGGCAACCACCAAGCGGTGGGCGCTTCCACGCTGTCCATCCTGGGAAACTATGCCCTCCTTTATCCACTCAACAGACGTCTAGTGCCCCCTCCGCAGCAGCACGCCGGGGCAAGATGCTCACTGGGGTGAACTGGGGCAGGAGGGGTGGGAGGTGGGGGGCCTCGTATCAGGCAGGAGGCGACGCCACCACTAACCCTCCCCTCATCGGCCCGGGGCTGCAGGCTGGGGAGGTAACCGGCCAGAGGGTCACCCGGTAGTGAGGAACAGATGTCGCTCTGGGTGGCTTTTTTTTTTTTTTTTGAACAGCTGTAGGTGGTCCCGTTTTCCTCGTGCAAATGCCTCAGAGAAGTGCCTGCGAACACGCCCTGCGAGCGCAGGCTGTCCCCGGCCACACACTCACACGCGTGTGCACACACGCACACCCAAAGACCCCACACGTGCGCACACACTGCATGCCCGCGCATGCCCCCGGCACACACATGCACGTACGTGTACTCCCACACGCCACATGCACACACACGACGCGGGCACATGCCCCAGGCGCAAGCATACACACCCCCTCCACCACACGCACGCGCACGCACACACATCACACGCACACTGCCCCCCACACTCGAGGCGCGCCACCAACCCAGCACCCACCCCGCACTGGGTACCAAGCTGGGCGGGTGTGTTAGAGATGGGGTCACTGTGCCCACGGCCCTGCTTCTTGCCCGCCCCAGGGTCACCTGGCTCCGAGACCCCCCAACCGCTGGGCCAGCTCAGAGCAAGGCCCTCCGAGCAGGGAAGGGGGGTCCTCCCAGCCTGCTCTCCTGCCCCAGTGAGCCCTCCGCCTATCGGGGAAACAGACACAGCCCCACGGGCCCAGGGGTGACCGCGACTGGCCGCCGCCAGCTCTGACCCAGGGACCCAGCTCCTCCAGGTGTGTGTTTCCTGGACCGGGAAGTGAGCTCGGCCTCTGAAGAGGCCCAGACGCGGAAGGTGTGCGGCCCTGGCAGCCCCTGGTGCTCTGGGCATGCAGCGCAGGGGTGGCAGACCCCACCTAAGGCTAAATCCCAGCAGGAGACCTATGGACCCTCAGCAAGTGCCGAGGGAAGGTGGAAAAGAGCTTTGAAGAAATCTCGCCCAGGGATGCGGTGTCAGCTCCTGCCTGAGGCCCGTCCGGCATCCTGCCTTGCGGACTCCAGAAATGCCCAGCCAGCCCCCAAAGATACGGGTCCATTACGTGCAAGAAATCCTCCCGCGCACACGCACACACCCCACACGCACTCTCACGCGTGCATGCAGACACACCCCGCACACACACCCCGAGCCTGGGGTGATGACCACAAGCTCGGGAACACCAAGGACTGCCAGCCGCCTCCAGAGGCTGGGGCAGGAAAGGATTCTTCCTACAGGCTTCGGACAGAGCACGGGCCAGCCGGCCAGCCTGGACTCCTGGCCTCCGAAACCATGAGAGCAAACCTCTGCCGCTCGGCCACCCCGTCTGCGGCACTTTGCGACGGCCCCAGACGCTCATTCAGAGACAGCTGTGACGAGCAGCGGGCGAGCCCAGACCCAGCAGGCGCTAAGCTGCAGGTGACCAACCAAGGGGCCGAAACGGAATCTGCAAAGGTTCCCCGGGCCTCGGGCGGCTGGCTGATGGGAAGCCACATGCTGGTCACACAGGCGCCCGTCTCCTGTGCCGGAGGCGTGTGGCTGTCCCCTCCCACCGTGAGCAGGGCTGCCTGTCCCACGCCAGGTACGGGAGGCCTCCTTACCGCTAAGGCTTCTTCCTGGCTGTGGATTTTTCTCCCGCTCAGCAACCTGGAAGGCAGACAAGCACAGCTGAGCCATCGCCTGTAAGAGCCCCAGGGCTACCTACGGCGCACTGGTGACCCCTCCTGCCCCACAGGGAACCGGCTGGCACCTGCCCGCCATCGCGGAGCAGGCGGCCACCGTGTCTGGGGACCAGTCAAGAGTCAGTGTGAAAGGGGACTCACGGGACTTCCCCGGTGGCGCAGTGGCTAAGACTCCGCACTCCCAACGCAGGGGGCCCGGGTTCGATCCCTGGTCAGGGAACCAGATCCCACACGGGTGCCGCAACTAAGCCTTCGCATGCCACAACTAAGCAGCCCGTGTGCCGCAACTAAGACCCAGCGTAACCAAATAAATTAAAAAATAAATAAAAATACATTTAAAAAATAAAAAGGGACCCACACATCACGGGAGTGGGTTGAAGTTCCAGATTGTGGCTAACGTTTACACATAACAACGGGGAAGGACGGCCGCGTACGGTCACAGCACACGGTGCCACTGAGGGCAGCCAGCGTCCTCGCAAACAGCTGCAAATCTCAGTGCCCTACGCTCTTGAGCCACCAACCGTCGGGGACCTCCAGGTGAGCTGCCATCCCCCAGCATCGATAGGCCCGGGTTAGGGAACCCCAGGCCCCCAAGAGTCCAGGGGCCCCATCCCTACTTTACAGGGCGGCCTTGGGACCAGAGGAGGGGATATCGCTGCTGGCCTAACAGAGCCGAACGCGATGGGGACCCACCCACCGCAGCGCTCACGCCCCAAGGCCACAGGAGCCGCTCCTCAACTCCCCGGGTGCCCGGCTCTCCTGTCCAGCGGGGGGGCCGGGCATCCAAGAAAGGCCCCTGGAAACAAGGCGCTGGGCAGCGGGGCAGGCATGGTCCTTTCAACCTCGTGCAGAGATTTGGGACGTGGGTTTCAGAGCTCCGGGGCGGCGGCCCGCGTCCCATCGCCCGTGTCAGCCACGTGCGCCCCCGGCTTTGCCACAGCGCCTCTGCCCCCTTCTGTCCCCAGAGGCTCTTGCTGCCTGGGGACCAGCATGACCACAGGGAGTTGGGGGGAAAGGGCTGCCCACTGCGGCTCACAACCAGCGCCGCCCTGGCGCTCAGGCGGGCCGGCAGCTCCCCACCCCGCAGACCGGGACGCCCCCCATGGGGACGGGGGGCGGGTCTGACTGCTCCAGCCGATTCCAATGACTTACTCAGCCTCAAACTGGTTGGGGGTGATGATGTCTGCAACCGGCACGACCTTCTCCCTGTAAACCGGAAGGAGGTCCTCGGGGACGTACTGCGGGAGAAAGACAGCAGCAGGCTGACGCGTGAGGGGTGAGGGAGGGGCGCCAGGGCGGCCCGCGCCGTGGGGACCCGAGGCAGGGCTGGGGCAGCCCCTCCACCCTGACGATGCGGTCAGGTCCCCACTAGTGGCTCTCCACCGTATCCGTGTGATGACACCGCCCGCTCAACCCCCACCAGCGTCGGGAACCCAGGCCCACAGTCTGTGGGCGTGTGGCTGGTGCGCTGAGAGCGACGTTTATGTTTTCAAACGGTTGGGGGCAAAGTCAAAAGAAAAACAGCACTCTGTGACGTGTGGAAATCAGAGGAAATTCAAAGCTCAGTTTCCACACCTGAAATTCAACCAGAAAACAGCCGTGTTCGTTCTTTTGCAAATCATCTGCGGTCGCTCGAGCTGCAACAGGGGTGCACGGCCCTGAAATACCTCCTCAGGGGCCCTTCGCGGAAACCTCTTCTGCCAGCCCCGGCCTCTCCTTCCCGACAAGGGACAGGGACGCGCCTCTGGCCCGAGGGCAGTGTCTCGCCCAGGCAGACACTTTCAGAGTGCTGCTGTCCGCAGCCCCACGGCCCGCACCCCAACGCGGGGAAGCACTAACCATGGAGCCTTCTCCGTTCCACTTGTCTCCCATCACGGGGTCGCACACTGCGGGACAAAGGGCATCTTATCAGCAAAAGCGGCGGCGCCGAGAGGAGCGCCCCACGTCTGACTTGCTGTTAAGTTTCACACGCACAACTAAAGTGGGAAAAGCACGGCCTCCTGTCCTCATTTACCTCCTTACCTGGCATTTGGCACTCTGCTGTCCGGGCCCCACCTGGGGAGTCCCTCACCCCACCCAGGGACCGGGTGGTCACACACCCCACCCCGACACTGCTCACAGCCCTGTGTCACCAGCTTCTCTCACCCGCCCCAGACAGACGCCAGGTTCGCCGTGAGGACGCCTGTGAGGCTCTCGTCCCCAGAGGCCCAGCTGCTCCGGAGCCCATGTGCCGGGAGGAGGAGAACGTGAAGACGGGGTGCCCGGAAGGAAGGAGGCTGAGCCGCCCATCCCTGGGGCTCCCGGCACCTACCGTACACGAGCCTGGGGCTCTGCTGCTTCAGCTCCCGCACGATGTCCACCACCATGGCCAGGAAGGACTTGTCTCGCGTGTAACCTTTGGGAGGGACAGAGAAGTCTCGTCGCCCATCACGCCCATCTGCCCAGAGAAGGGCAGGCAGTGCCCAGACCCTGCGGCCGGGGCCAAGACAAGTGCTCCCACAACTGTAGGTACCGGGGGACACCGGGCATTTCCCAAAAGAAACGTTCACTTTTACATGAAAGGAAGAAGCCGTGGGTGTACGAGGAGTGTTCTCCTTCCTCTTTTCCATTTTCCAGAATCAGCATGTTCACTTCTAACCACTTACATAAATAAAAGCAGCCATGTGGTTTTGTAAATGAAACCAACACACCAGGTGGCAGCGTGTTGCTCATCTGGGTGTTTTTGTCGCAGACCCCTTCCCAACACCCCACCTGTCCCCCGCCGTGGGCGTGGAAACCCCGGTATGGAGACGTGGCACAGCCAGGACCCCCAAGGTCACGCGACCTGGCCCGACTGAGATCCTGATGGCAGGACCATCCCTCCTCGAGGGAGGCGGGGACCAGGGAGCAGCCCAGGTCAGGGGTGCTCTGGGCCTCCCCAGCCCACCCCAGGTGGGCGCCGGGCCCCGGCTCCGGCACCCCCTCCCCTGGGCCTCACCCGTGAGCACGTAGTCATACTTGCTCACGTTGTTCAGCTTCAGCCCGTCATACAGCTCGTGGAGCTCGTCCGAGTTCAGCACTTGGCCCTTCCAGTGCGAGTAGCCTGGTGGGGGGGAAGCAGAACACGCAGGCCCTGGGGCGTGGGGCACGCGGGCGACACGGCCCTCGGCAGGTCCACCCCGAAAGCACATCTGGCTCCGACACGTTCTGGGGTTGTTATGACTGAGTCCGGGGTCCACCCTCCCACCCAGCGCAGCGAGGGCCCAGCTCTGCAGGCCGCCTGAGGACGCCTGTGCAGCCTGCACCGCACCAACAGATAGGACGCAGGGCTGCGGAACTTCTCCCTGTCCTCGGCGGGGCACCTGGGAGGGTCCCCATCGTGTCACGGTCCCTGGCTTTGCCAGCCTCTCCCGTGCACGTCCCCCAGCCAGGCTGAGCTGCTTGAAGACTGCTGCCTGCGCACCCTGGCAGGCAGGGGCTCCTTGCACCCCCACCCCCATCCAGGCTGAGCTGCTTGAAGACTGTTGCCTGCGCGCCCTGGCAGGCAGGGGCTCCTTGCACCCCCACCTCCATCCAGGCTGAGCTGCTTGAAGACTGTTGCCTGCGCACCCTGGCAGGCAGGGGCTCCTTGCACCCCCACCTCCATCCAGGCTGAGCTGCAACTGACCCAGGTCTCGGGCCAAAGCCCGACCAAGGGCCAAGTGTAAACTGGAGAGAGGCTGCGGCCCGGGGTTCCTGGCCTGACAGGCACCGGGTGAAGCGCCCACGGGGCAGGCAGGAGGCCCCCTCGAGGTCACTTGGGGCGGGCGCAGCCCACCAGGGACACCCCGCAGTCCGCCCGTCTCAAGTCCATCCTGGCAGCCCCTACGCCAGGAGGGACCACTCAAACGGATGGGTGCCTAAGCACACGAGTAAAAGCCTCAGGAGGGCTCATTTCTATAACGGCAAAATCGAGTACAGACCACGCGAAGCAGATCTCGGCCACAGCCCCAGACCCTCCCTGCCGTCTCGGGTGTTGCCCTGCGGGTCCCGCGCTGGCTGGGCTGTGGGCCTGGAGAAGGGGCTGCGGCGCCCTCTGTGCCGTGGGGCGAGGGCTCTCCTGCCGCAGAGGGGCCGACACCCGACAACACCTGTCAGCAGTTCTCCAGGACGGCGTGGCCTCTGGTGGACGCCCATTAACCAGTCGGGAGGGCCAGAGGCAAGGAGGGTCCACCAAGGCGAGGTGACCCATCTCTCGCAGGGCTGTCCCCCAAGGCTCAGGTGTCTGCTAGGAGCCGGCAGCCTCTGGCTGTGTCCCCGCAGGTGTTGCTGCCACAAAATCCCACCGGCCCAGGTGGAGGAACAACGGCCCTTCCTGCCCCTCGGTTTGCCGAACATCGTTCCAGACATGGTGGTTTTTCCTTTTTCTTTTTGGCTGCGCTATGTGGCTGGCAGGATCTCGGTTCCCCGACCAGGGATTGAAACGGGGCCCTCAGCGGTGAAAGCGCCGAGTCCTAACCACTGGACCGCCAGCGAATTCCCAACACCGTGCGGTTTGACTCCGTTGCACATGTACTTCTCTCGTCCTAGGGCTGCTGTGACCAAGAACCACAGGCGCTCCCACAGTTCTGGAGGCCGGAGGCCGGGATCACGGTGTCGCGGGGCTGGTTGCTCTGAGAGCTCCACGGCCGGCTTCTCCTGCGTCCTCACGTGGTTGTCCGTCTGGGTATGCGTCTGTGTCCTAATCTCCTCCATGGGCACCGATCAGATTGGAGCAGGGGCACCCCAATGACCCCATGTACCTTTTAACTGCCTCTTTAAAGAGCTTATCACATCGGAGGTCCTGGGAGTTAGGACTCTGACACATGAATTGAGGGGACACAGTGCAGCCCGTGATGTGCAGTCACCCCCCGCCCGGCGGACCAGCTTCCTAACATGATAAGAAGGTTCGGGATCCCTCCTTTTACTGCCCCCCCCAACCCCGCCTCTCCTCTCCAAACTCAGGAGACCCTTCTGAAACACAGGGGCACTCTGGTCCTCTGTCCAACCCACCCAATTTACAGTTTACAGATGAAAAAACAAACTCCGCAGAGGCCGAGCCGGTGACCCCCAGGGACCCAGCTCCTCCCTGCACGTCTGCTGCAGGCACCTGATCCTGGTCCGCCAGGGGGTCACCACCAGGCCTGGCAGCAGGTCACGCCCCAAACCCTACGTGCCTGGAAGGCTGGCCCTACCCCACCCGCCAACCTCCAGCCCCGCCCAGTTTCTTCCAGCCGCCGGACGGGCTAGGATCTTGGGTAACAGGAAACTCTTGCCAAAGGAACAACCACAGAACACCGGCTGCTGCTTCAGAGCCCAGCGCTGCCCTGGAGTGGCGGGGGGTGGGGGGTGGGGGGAGGGCATCATCATCTAATGTCTAAGCCAACTTGGCTCTTTCACTTAAAAAAAAAAAAAAGAGGGTAGTTAAAACAGCCAGTAAAACCCGTAAGCTCTGAGGGGGTTCACTGGATTGACAACTTTTGGGGACGTGTCCAAATGGCACTGTGCCCAGCACTCTGAAAGCAAAAGCAGGAAAGGATTTTTAGTGGGAACTGCAGCCTTTTCATCTGAACCCAGTGTTGTTCCTCCTCAACTGATGACTTGTAACACCCCCTCCCTTCCAAGAACCCCACCCGGAAGAATCGGGCTAAGGGGAAGCACCCTTCCGCATTATCTGGTCGGCACTCTGCCAGCAGTTTCTGGGACCTTCTGTGCTCTGAGATTCCGTCAGGGTTCAGAGTAATTTCAAAGAAGGGATGTGGGGATGTTTCCAAGAACCGAGAGGCTTTGTCTCCTTGCCAGCAGTAGCTCAGGGATCCCAGGTCAGGGCATCTCTGAGGCCATGGGGGTGGGGAGCCCAGGGCCCTCGCCTGGGGGGGCTTTCCAAGGGCTGTGACCCTCACAAGCCCGAGGCAGCAATCACACAGCTTTCTGTGCACAGAAATCCTTGGGGTCCCCGTGCACGAAGAGACACACACACGAGCTCCCCGAGGCTCTGGCTTTTAAGAGCAAGTTGGGATCTGCTCTCCTCCCAGTCCACAGTGTCACCCAGGGGCCCAGAGCAGGTACAAGGATCGCCATCCTTGGTTCACGGAGGAAAGCGGGGGGCCGAGAGGTCATGTCACCCGCCAGGTCATCCAGCTCCAAAGCAGCCACGCTGATTCAAACATGCAGCCGGCAAACCCAGGGCCCCCCAACCCCCGTCTGCACGTGCTGTGCAGCCTCGGCCAGGACCACACCCCTGGCTCCATTTCCCGTCTGTAAGGTGAGGGACCACTTCCTACGCCCACACTCAGCTCTGCGAGGACCGCGGAGGCTGACGCCTTACCTGTGTGGTTTGAAAACTGGACAGAGTTCACTGCATCGACCTCAAACCCCAAAACCTGCAAGACGGACAGAGACGGAGCGGGTGTAAGACAGCTGGTGGGCTTCCACGGACCCACGGCAGGTGCCTGACAGCCTGGGGCTGGCTGGAGGGTCTCCGACGTGGAGCACAGGAGGTGGGGGGGGTCTCCCCAGGTCAGCCTCAGCACCCGCACTTCCAGTGATGTGCGTGGAGGTGGCGGGAAACATGTTGGGGAGCAGGCACCCCTGAAGGGCCGGGGCTCAGAGGCCACTGCCTGCCCGCCGGAACTCAGCACATCACTTCTGGGAATGCCACCAAATGAAAGCGCTCAGAGAGACCAGCAAGGCATCCATCTGTTGGGACACAAAGAGGGCAGTGAGGCCGTCTATGTTCCGGTCCCCAGGCCAATGTGGGGGGCGAGGCCAAGGGCTCCCAGTCCCTCCCTGGGAGCCTGGCTTGTAGCCCCTGCATCGTCACGTGCCAGCTGGGGAGAAAGAAGGCGCCCAGCCCGGAGCCACAGACCCGCTCCCGGACAAGGGAGGGACCCCACCCCACAGGGCCAGCCTCATGCGGTCCCGGCTCAGGTCACCTGGCCACCGGGGCTCGGCCCCCTCACCTGGGCCACCAGCCTCTCCAGAGGCGCCGGGGGCAGAGCAGTTAAGGGAGGGGAGGGGTGGCGCTCTGGTGTCGAGAGAGCCCGAACACAAGGTCTAGAAAGTTCACTTCCAGCAGTGAGAGCAGGTGACTGGAGAAAAGGTAAAGCCAGAACGGAGCTAAAGTCAAGTTTATGAAGTAGAAGCCCCCCTTCTTAATGAAGGGGACAAGAGGTTGTGTCTAAAACGGCCGGACGTCTCCACAAGTCGAGGCTGACAGCTGTGCACTCGTGACACGGAAAGTCCCACAGTGGTTTTTCCTTGTGCTTTATCTCTACTTTCCTAGGTTTCTGCATTGAATAGGTCTTGGTTCCTTCGGGTGAACTGAGGTACAGGACAGCGCAGATCCCCCGCGGGGACGAAGGCACATTCCCCGTGGGGCCCCCTCGCCCCTCAGAGGTGGTGGCCTCAGGGCCCAGGACCCCCGCCGGGCCCCATCGGCCTCTTCCAGGCTGGCGCCGCCGCCATCGCCGTGGGCAGACCCGGGACGAGGGCCCCGCGGTGCGGTCCCCTCCCCGCCTCTCAGAGCGCCCACTGCATCGCCCCACACGGCCGGCCACCCCAGCTGCCAAGGAACGCGGCCGGCACGGCACCGAGACCCCCGTGCAGGGCCCTGTGCGCAGGGTACAGCCGGCAGGCCCCGCCCACCCGGGCGAGGCCAGACACGCAGGCGTCCGCCCAGCGGGAGCGGCAGCCAGGGCTGCGTCCTGCGGCGCCAGGCGGCCACCCCCGAGGGGCAGAGCACGGGCGACCGACTCAGGCCTTCTTTCGGGTCCCCCCACCCCTGCGGAGGCAAGGGGCTCGTGCGTGGACTCTGGCCACGGCCGCCTTCCCACACCCAGTCCAAACAAGCTCAGGGCCAGCCTGCCTCTGGAGCCGCCACCGCGTCAGCACAGGGATTCGCTGCCTGCCGGAGCCTCCCGCGGGCGCCTCCCGTGGGCGCCACCGCTGGGGGAGGGCCTTCCCACCCACGGGTTCTGGGGAGGGGCCGAGCTGAAGACCGCGTCATCCTCCAGGACCAGGCGCGCCTGGGAGCCGCGGGCAGCGGCCCTGGCACGGCCCTGGCACCTCTGCCTCCCCGTGCGTCCGCCCCCGCCCCCGCCCCCGGCCACCAGCGCGGCCTCTCGGCACCTCCCACGCGACCCTCCACTTCCCACCCCCGCCGGCCCCTCCCCACCGCGCACACGGCTCCCCAGGGGCTGTCGCTGAGCCACCCTGGCACCTGCCAGGGTGAGAGCGGGGCCCCCACCTGCAGAACCTCTCGGAGAGACGGAGGTCGGGAAGAGAGCATGGAAACCCAGGGCCGTGGCTGCCCCAGGGGCCCCATCGTCAGCCCCTTTGCCCTGGCTGCGCATGCCTTCCTGGGGCACCAGGAACTTCCCAAGCCCTCCCTCCCTCTTCAGCTGAACGACACCAACCCACCCTCAGGTCTCACCTCAATATCGCCAACAGGCAAAGCTCCCCGGCCACCAGGAGAGCGTCTCTCCGGGCGGTGAGGGTGGCGACTCGGGGGGCCCTGGGTGCGGATGAGGACCACACCCCAGCCCTCCAAGGGCGCTCCCTTTGTGAACACGTGGAACTACACGCTTATGACGTGCATTTCAACGTCTTTCTAGAAATTTCCAGCCAGCGTTACGAGGGCTTAAATAAAGCAACCATCAACAGTCTTCTCAAACTAGAAACTGCAAACTGACACTTTGCAACTTTACTTGCCAGATTTCATGGCCTCCTAGACGGAGCTCGCCGCATTCCAGGTCCCTCAATTCTAGTCAACTTCAAAGAAACAAGATCTGAAGCAACGACGACACACATCCTGAAAATCCTGACAAAACCTCCTGCTCCACTCCTTCTGGATGCATAGATAATCCTTTAGAGCCAGCACATTCGAAGCCACTATTCTCTGCTTTTAAATGACAGCGCTAAGCCCCTGGGCTGGCATCTCCATTTCACCTACCAGCAGCTTATGAGTTGGCATCACAGGCTAGTGTGAGGGCAGGGCCGGCGGAAGCAGCAGGAAGACAGAGCACAGGGCCAGGCTCCAACATGGGAGCCCCCGGACCCCAGAAAAAGGAGGTGCCTGTTGTTAAAACCTAGTGTTCAGCTCAACACCCCCCACACACACCTTCTGCGCTCAGCTCTGGGATCTGGGACTGCGACCCCGGACATCACATCCCTGCTCAGCCAGGGGCTCCCGACGGAGCACTGAGGGGAAGAAACTGGGAGACGGGGAGGGTCCTGCCCCTGCTGGTCACTCGACCCCAGCACTGCTCTTCACCTGCAGAAGGGGGGCCCCCAGAAGCAGCTGTGGTCCTTCCATTGCTCCCAGCACCCGCACCACACAGCCCTACACATCCCCCCACCCCTCAGCTTTAAGTCCCAACCGTAGACAGACAGGGTGGGTGGGGGGTCCCAGGAGGAAGAGGACCAGGCATGGCTTTCTCGACACCAGAGAAGCCACTTCTGGTCTAAGCCATGTTGCGACCTAAGCCTGGTCACAGTGCTTTGCCCCTGAACAGGTCTCAGCAATTAACGATCTTAAGGGAACGAAAGAATGCAGGAACAAACCGTTATTAAGCAAGAGAAGTGACAATAGCAAAGGAAATCAATCCGCTGTCAAGACTGCCAGTTCTGTTTCCCCCAGCTCACCCCTGGCTCACCCTTGCACAACCCCATCGAGTGTGGGTGGAACCTCCAGGAGAGTCCAGTCTACTTACACGCGCACCCTTTAGGAGCAGAGTTCTCTTCTCCCAAGACAAAAGAAATAAAAGCAAAAATAAACAAATGGGACGTAATCAAACTTAAATGCTTTTGCACAGCAACGGAAACCATCAACAAACCAAAAAGACAACCTACAGAATGGGAAAAAACATTTGCAAACGATGTGACCAACAAGGGCTTAACTTCCGAAATACACAAACAGCTCACACAGCTCAATAGCAAAAAAAAAAAAAACCAAACAAGCCAAACAAAAAATGAGCAGGAGACCTAAATAGCCATTTCTCCAAAGAAAACATACAAGTGGCCAAAAAGCACATGAAAAGATGCTCAACATCGCAAATTATTCGAGAAATGCAAATCAAAAGTACAATGAGGTACCACCTCACATGGGTCAGAATGGCCATCATTAAAAAGTCTACATGGGGGCTTCCCTGGTGGCGCAGTGGTTGGGAGTCCGCCTGCCGATGCAGGGGACACGGGTTCATGCCCCGGTCCGGGAAGATCCCACGTGCCCCGGAGCGGCTGGGCCCGTGAGCCATGGCCGCTGCGCCTGCGCGTCC
>NC_041221.1:13279616-13300209 GCF_002837175.3 Physeter macrocephalus | reverse complement strand
AGAGGCCACAACAGTGAGAGGCCCGCGTACCGCAAAAAAAAAAAAAAAAGTCTACAAATAACAAATGCTGGAGAGAGTGTGGAGAAAAGGGAACCCTCCTACACTGTTGGTGGGAATGTATATTGGTGCAGTAACTATGGAGAACATAGTATGAAGGGTCCTTAAAGAACTAAAAATAGAGTTGCCATATGATCCAGCAATTCCAGTCCTGGGTATAAAGCCAGAAAAGACGAAAACTCTAATCCGAAAAGATACATGCACCCCAATGTTTACAGCAGCACTATTTACAATAGCCAAGATACGGAAGTATGAAATAAAATTTATATTTTATGGCAAGACAAGAAAAATTTAAACATAAAAAAATGTTCTCTGCCCTTTGGCTTCCTCTCTCCCCCCACTTTGCATCATATATCTGCATCTACAAACCTCCCCGTCGGCAGAAGTACCTGCTCAACCATAAAGAGCAACATTCTTCCAGCATCTACAAGACCTTTCCTTAAAAGATAACATTCTTTCTTTTTTTTTTTTTTTTTTTTTGTGGTACCTCCCCGTCGGCAGAAGTACCTGCTCAACCATAAAGAGCAACATTCTTCCAGCAGGCCTCTCACTGTTGTGGTCTCTCCCGTTGCAGAACACAGGCTGCAGAACACAGGCTCCGGACGCGCAGGCTCAGCGGCCATGGCCCACCGGCCCAGCCGCTCCGCGGCATGTGGGATCTTCCCGGACCGGGGCACGAACCCGTGTCCCCTGCATCGGCAGGCGGACTCTCAACCACTGCGCCACCAGAGAAGCCCGACATTCCTTCTTGATCTTGTAAGGGGTCACATGGATTATGTAAACTGGCAATAATATGACATTTGATGCCCAGCTGTCTCCAAAAATTTATGTAACTGTGCCTTGACTTCTAACAGGCCTAACAGTTCTCAGAGCTTTCTGAGATGCTCTTCCTGGGTTATAATCCTCAAATTTGGCTTGAATAAAATTTTCCATTTCTTTCTTAGATTGACGGATTAATTTTTCATCCACAGAAGCAACCTAAGTGTCCATCAAGAGACGACTGGTTTAAGAAGATGTGGTGTGTGTATATATATTCATTCACTCATTCATTCTTCTTCTTAATTCAGATTTATTAGGAGCCTACCCAGTGCTGGGCACTTTTCTAGGTCTTGTGAAATAGAGTTGAACAAAGTTAAGTTTTTTGTTCTCTTAGAGCTTATTTATGCACACACGCACACACACACAGGAATATTACTCAGACATAAAAAAGAATGAAATGCTGCCATTTGCAGCAAATGGGATGGCTCTAGAGATGATCATACTAAGTGAAGTCAGACAGAGAAAGACAAATATTAGATAATATCACATATATGTGGATACTGAAAAATAATACAAAACCAGAAATAGACTCACGGACACAGGAAACAAATGTATGGTCAGAGAAAGAGAAAGGAAGGTGGGGAAGGGGTAAATTAGGAATATGGGAACACGTCACTACATATAAAACAGAGAAACCACAAGGATTTACTGTATAACGCACGTAATTATAGCCAATATCTTGTAATAGACTATAATGGAAAATAATCCGAAAGAATATATATGTATAACCGAGTCACTGTGCTGTACACCTGAAACTAACACAATATCGTAAACCAGCTATGCTTCAATTAAAAAAAAAGCAAAGCAGAGCTCTCTGGCTGGGGCGGAAGAGGAAGTCGGCGTGCTCTGGACGAGAAGACACCGTGCACTGCTGGCCCCGAACTCGGAGGCCCCTTGAGGAGCGATGCAACTGTTCAGCCATAATATGCTCACGCGGACGCCAATTATATTTACATCAGCAGGTTTGGTAACTATCCCAGCTCACGCTCCTCCACTAGTTACTGCATTTCACGGCAAGGCTCACTCGCTGCTGCGGCCGCATCCTGGGCTCTGGAACCAACAAGCCTGCCTTCCCACTCAGCTTGGCAGCTGGTGGTCAGCCGGTGGAATTACTCACACCGGGGAAACCGGCCCTGCCCCACCCCTGCCATTTTCATCATTTACCAGAAACAAGACTCATTTTAAGAAAAACGAGGAAGAACTGACCAGTTCAGCGCGGAGAGGGGAGGGGAGGGGAAGTGAGGCCTCACGAGATAAGGAGAAACACCCCCTCCGGCCTCTCTCCTGTCCGCTTCCCCCGCTCCGGTGCATCCCCCTCCTCCACCGTCCCCAGCCCGGCGCCAGCCAGGGGCAGAGGCTCCTGGCATTCTCTGTGGAGATGGCCCAAGAGGGCCTGTTTCAAGTCCTCGCTCCCATCCTGGGAGCCTCTGTGCCGCCACATTCCCCTGGTCCCGGGGCCCCAGATGCACCTCACTGACCCCCAACCTTCGAGGGCTGCCGTGGGATGAAGCCCAGACCCCAGGCTGCACGTCCCACCGCCTGTGAATTCCACGCCGCTTCCTGAAGCCCCCAAAGCTCTGCCGCCTCTGGCCTCTGCGAGCTCCCCTCCTCAGTGTAGAAAAAGGTCTCTCGGCCCCAAGCCCCTGCTGGAAACCGTGCCTTCGCTGCCCCTGCTGGAGCGCCTGGACTTGCGGGGATTTGGGGACTTGGAGCTCCCCGCCAGCTGTGACCCGTGGGCCCCGGGATGCAGGCCGGGGGCCAAAGCCGGGCCTCAGGCTCCGAGAGCGGAAAGAACTAGAGCCTCGGCCGAGAAGCACCACACCCAGCCGGCCCGCTGCCCACTGGGTTCGCGCAAGTCCGCACGCGACCACGTGAGCACAGCTAAGGCCGGGGACGCGGTCTCAGGCCCGGGAGGCCCACCGAGAGGCACAGGCAAACTCGAGGCACCTGGGCGGGGTCCCGGCGTCAGGCGCTGCCCCTCAACCCCACGCTCCCCCGGGGCAGGGGAGACCCCAACGACTGATGCGCAGGCGCACCCGGGGACAGTGGGGCGAGGACGGCGAGGTGCGCCGGAGGCGTCCGGCCACAGAGAGCAGGGACGCCAAAGACGCCGTGCACACAGGCCCCCGCCCCTCGCCCCACGCAGCCCCGTGTCCACCTCTGCGGGCAGAGCAGCCCTCCCCGAGGGCAGCTACACGTGCCGGGGGGCTGGGCGCCGTGCTCGGATCCCGCGGCCTGGGGGGGGTTATGTGCTCCCGGCTGCCCGCCTGGCTGCTGCGTCTTCAACCCACTGCTGACGGCCAGGCACACAGTGAGACCCCGTCGTTAACTCAGCAGAGCACCAGACGGCAGGAGCCGGGGAAGCTCAGACCACGCTGGTTCCCCCAGGGTCGGTGCTGGGCAGCGAGAGGGGTCACTTCGCCATCTTCAGAAACCCTCACTGTGGCTTGTTTTGCAAGACCTTTAGTCACTCTCCTAGGAAACCAGCTTTAGGAAAGAGGGGACAAAAGAAAGCCCATGCCTGTGATGGGCCTGATCAGCCTCAGGGCTGGGTGCCTGGCGTCCCTCACTCCACCCATGCCTGGTCAGCCCTGCCACTCAGCTCAACCCCCAACCTCTAGTCTCCAGTGGGAACTCCTACTGGAAACAGGCCTGTGTCCCCCCGAAGCAGCCTTAAGTCCCAAGGCCACCTGCGCCCCATGGGCACTCTCACCCAGCATCACAGCCCCGGACCCCATCACCCCAGCCCCAGCCCTGCTCCCAGCACAGTGCACCCGCCCCGGCTCCCAGGCCCCGCACACTAGCCGGTCATGTTCAGCTGGGCTGCACTGCAAAGCCCTAAATAAAAGGAGGGGTTTCGCCCCAAGTTCCCAGCAGCACTGGCATGAAACGGGGGACAGGAAAGCAGCTCTGGGTCAGCAGGGGAGGCAGGAACTGCCCCTCCGCGGCTGACCGTGCGATTCTAGCCCAAGGCCCGTGGCCTGACACCTCCTTCCCTTCTTCTTGAGAAACTCCATTTATTCTACTCCTTGGCGTCACTCTTCTGGATCACTCTGTGATCTTATTTCAAAAGCTCCGAGTGGCTGAGCACCCGGGGACATCCAAGCCCCTGAGCCCCACAGCCAACAGTCCCTGCTGTGTGCAGTCCCGGAAGCCACCTGCTGGCAGACGCTTCCGCCCCTTCCACAGAGGTCCCTGTGAGGGGCGGTCACGGCAGCACAGACAGGGTGCCACAAAGAGTACAGCAATGCCGCACAACACAACCGCACAGGTGTCCACACACGTACACACCCACACCTGAGCATGCACACGTAAATGCTCACGCACATGCATACACCCACACACACCACAGACAATTAAGTTCTTGCTTTTCTGCATGACAGGCAGAGAAGGATAACAGAAATCTCAGTCCCAAACTCAGAGAGTTAGAAAATAAAGATATTAAGCAATTCTGGACCTTCTTGGGAAAATAAAAGGTCGGAGAAATAATGAAGCAACACCCAAGTTCCAGGATTGGGACACACTGTGGATGAGATGGGGACTTCCAGAGGGGAAGCAAGCAGATCCGTGTGGCCTGCAGAGCACAGAACGTCCCAGAGGGCGGTCACAGGGTTCCAGCCCCAGTGCGTCCCCCGCCAGGAAGTGCTGGGTGGCCTGAGCGGGGCCAGAGGGAGGTGTGCTTTTGGGCGTCGGCTCCCTTGCACTGTTTGCCAATGCATGTGTCACCGTGAAAAATGCGAAGGCAAAAACTATGTCTTTTAAAGGGCAGGTGACATTCCTCCAGTATCTTCCAAATGCAGTTCTGCTGCAAAGGTCATTTTTATCCCAGGAATTCTAAGGAAAAAAAATGTAAAGATTTTCCAAAGGACCAGGTATTTTGACCACGAATCAAGACATCTTCTGAAGAAGATCACCTTGTGGCTCAGAGGGTTCTTCACTGTGAGAGGCTGGAAATAAGCTCCTTATGGTTTGAAGCGCCTCCTGGGACCCAGTCACGAGCCTCTAGGAGAGGCTGGGTGAGTCGTCCTCACGTGCACATGTGCTTCTAACACCCCAGGACCGCCCACCGCTGCTCAGCTCCTGTGGCCATGTCACTAGGCAAGGGAGGGGCCTGTATCCAGGTTTTCAGGCCAGGGGCCTCTCAGCACACCCACTGCCACCAGCCTGCCTCTTCCTGCGGGGTGTCTGAGCCAGTCCGCTGGCAATCAGGCCTGGCTTTGGGGTCCCTGTACAAAGAAACAGAGTCTCCACCCAGCCCTCTTAGATGTCTCAGTTCTGCTTCTGTACCGAGGGGCCAGGAAACTCAGAGAATGAAGTGGATTTCTGCAGGCCCCAAACTGAGACGTCCCCCTAAACCATCTTCCGGGGCCGCCTGTGGTCTTGCATTCCCATCTTGGCGACGTGGTGTTTAAATGGGTTCTGAGCTAAGGTCCCAAGTCAGAATCTCAAGGCCACAGAATTCCATAATTTAACGTCCCTGCCCCCAGCATGGCCCTTCAAGGAGGCACCATGAGCCTCTGGTGACCCCTACCACAGAGGTCACACGTGCCTTAAAGCAGCAGTGCCAAACTCCAGACACAGCCTCAGAAGGAGGGGTGCACCACAGAGCCGGCCCGAAGCCGCTACCTAGCCGGCTGGACACCTTCAGACGGGCTCGTCCACCCAGCAGAGCGGCTGCTGGCAGGAAAAGCACCTGGCCGCCGGGCTGGGAGGGAGACACAGGAGCCGCAGCTGAACAGGCAGCCTGACGCCCGCCAGTGCCATCCTTCCCAAAAAGGACAGCTTTTGGATGTTGTGTCAACTTCTGGGCCTTTAATTAAACCTCCAATGTGTGCCACTTTTAAAGTTCTCCAAACAGGCTCCTTCTAACCTACAGTGGATTGAACTGTGGCCCTTAAAATACATGTTGGCTGGGGACTCACGCACATACCAAATTGGTACCAAATTGGAAATACGGTCCTTTAAGACACAATCAAGTTAAACATCTCGAGATAAGATCATCCTGGATTATCTGGGTGGACCCAGATACACCCAATGACAGAGGTCCTTATAAGAGACACACAGGAGGGGCACATGTGACAGGAGGCAGGGATTGGAGTGATGCTGCCACAAGCCAAGGAGTGCCCGGAGCCCCCGGAAGCTGGAAGAGGCAGGAAGGACCCTCCCCTCCAGCCTCTGGAAGGGATGCAGTCCCGCCAACATCTTGATTTCAGACTTCTGGCCCCTAGAGCTGCGGGAGAATAAATCTGTGGTTTTAAGCCCCCAGTCTGTGGCATTTTGTTGCGGCTGCCCGGGGGAAACGCATACATAAGCCTAAGCTTCGTGTCCCTGCTGGATTTTCACCAAAATGGGAAGCAACAGGGTAGAAGAGGGTCTGTGCGGCTGCAAAAACAAGGGAGGAGCTGCTGGATCAGGGGGCCTGGCCGACTGTACACACACACGCACGCAGGCGCACGCGTGCGGGGGCTCCAAAGAACCATTCTACCTCCAGGAGGAAACACGCCCCCCAGCGTCTGGGGTGAGAGGAGGCCTCACTGGGTCCATCACCCCTTCCCTTTCCTTTCCCCAGAATCAAGGCCTGAGCAGCGGGAGGTCCCTGGGCCTGCGCAGGGAGGGCGCCCCAGATGCATCACATGGCCTGACACCCTTGACTCAGCAGCGCCCTCTCCAGGGACGGAGGTGCGAAGACCACGAGCCCGCCCTCGCTTTCCTTGCTCGCTGCACATGCGGGATCATCTTGCCCACGGCTCTACCTGCTGTGTCGCTGGTCACAGCGCCAGTGCTCCCCTCGGCCCCTAAGGTGGACTCTGGACTCGAGGCCAGAAACAGATCCACAACCAGGGTCAAGGGTCTGGTCCTTTCTCTTCTGTATGTTTTCCTCTGCCCAGGGAAGGCAGCTGCTCGCGGGCTGCCCACCAGTGCGCTGTGAGGACCTGGCAGAAAGCAGTTTGGGAACCAGAGCCCTGAAGCCCAGGCTCGCAGGCACCCAGCCGGGACAACTCTGGGCCACGTCCACCTGGGAGCGGGGAGTGGGGGTCCCCCTGGATCGGCCCCCACTGCGCCCCACCACGGCAGAGCTACACCCGGGCAGTGTCCTGGGAGCCTGGCACCATCTGATTGCCAAGAGGACTGTTCTCGCTGTGCAGACGAGGCTTAGACAGTCTCAGGAGGCACTGACGGTCCCCGAGTCGGATCTCCAACACCAGGGGCACCGGGTAGCCCCCCAGGCGGCCTCTCCATCCCCCCCAAGTGCATCTTCCCATCTCCCCACGTCTGTGGGGCCCAGCCAGACCCCACCTTCTCCTGCCATTTCCAAGTTCTCGTCCCATACTCAGCTCTGCGGACAACCATGCCTTTGGAGTCTCCAGCTGTATTCAGAATATATTCCCCACTCAGCACAGCTGTGGGAGTTAAGGGCTGGCTGGCTGGCTGGAACCGTGCAGGGAGAGGCCACTTCCAGGCTCCACCCACCCCCAGCCCATCCTGAGCTAAGGCTGGTGGGCCTGGAGCCACCCATCTCCCTGCATCGCCCTGATCCAGCAGCGCTCACACATGGGGAGGGGAGCAAAATGCCTGCGTGGGACCCCATGGAGCATCCTGCAGTACTTACAAGAGCTCCGCAGCCCGGGCCCAAGCAAGAGCGAGACCCATGAGAAATCTGGACTCCAGACAAGGAAGCACTAAGTGGTCAGCAAGCTAAGGAATCTCTGGAAATTGTTCTTGTTATGAGCTGAACTGTGTGCCCCAAGCTGGACCTCAAACAGGGACCGTGTTGGTGCTCAAGCCGCAAAATAAAGTTTACTGTCGCACAAATCTAGAGGCTGGAAGTCCACCATCAAGGTGGGCATGGTTCGGTGGAACATGTTTTGAGGGCCACCCTCTCTGACTTTCTCCTTCTCCTCAGCCCTTTCCACCCTCCAAGACTACGTCTTATTTCTGTAATTAGGAGGAGGAGGTAATGAGGGCAAAGGACATGCGTAAGGAACCCTAACCCACATCCAGTCCTGAGGGGGGTCCTGGCCTCCCCGAGATGCCCCAGGCACGCTTGCTGCCACCAGCCCTACCACCTTCCTGTCTGGTCTTTCTGCACAGTGAGGGGTACGAAAAGCACCCTCGGGCACTGGGGCCACCTCATTCAGCAGCCAGCACCTCCCAGGCATCTCCCAGAGACGTTCACCCTCCCTATGTTCCCTGGCCCGAAAATGACGTGAGGCAGGCGTCGTGTCCATTCTACAGATGAGGCAACTGAGCACCAGAGGGCTCAAGGCGGAAGGTAGCTTCTTCAAGGTCACGGGCTAAAGAACTGCCCCTCCTCCTGGGCCTCATAAGCCTCCAGGGGAGTGTGAACAAAGAAAAACAAAGAGCCTGGCTCACTTCCGGTTCAACTGATACAAGCCTAAGTCTAACCCACTTCAGTCGCCCACCTGAAGAATTCAGGATAAAAAAAAAACCCTGGGAGGCACTCTGTGCCCTAAGATACTTAGATGCATATCTCAGAAAGAATTTCAATGACGCCAAATTCCTGCATCTTCCTATACTTAGAAAAGCACTAAAATCATTAACTTAAGGTATCTGTTCTTCCTGATTAGCCGTAACCTTCTACCAAGATGTATGCTTGACTGCATGTATTTCCCAGCTAAAAAAACATCACATATAAACTGGTTTCTCCCCAGCCTCTTCAGAGCGGCACCCTGAGAGGCTGTCTCCCGGGCTACAATCCTCAGTAAGTCCGCGGGGGGGCGGGGGGGGACCTTAAACTCACAAGCCTCATGTTGTGTGTTTCTCTTTAAGTAGACAGAAGGAAGTGCAGGGATGGATTAAATCAGAGGCAGAGGTGTCACCCTCACCCCAGGGATGACACGAGGGAGAGGACCACCCCCTACCTATGTCCCTCAAGCCCACAGGTAAAGATGCTGGATGCTGGGCACTGGGGAGACCCCAGGCAAGAACCGAGGTCCAGTCCTTAAGAGGCACTTCCCCCAAGTGGGTGGTCCAGAGGAGCACCCCGTCAAGTAACTGGAAAAGGACATTCCGGTGTGTTAGTTGAGAAATTCAGGAGAGTGTGTTAGTGCCGGGAAATTCAGGAACAAGGTGAGCAGAGGAACAGTATGCCCCGGGGAAAGAGAAAGAGAAAGAAGGAAGTGGCCGCAGGCGGGTGGGGAGGAGGGAGAGGCAGAGGCTCAGGGAAGCCGGCAGAGGCCTGCTGCACCTCTGCACACCTCTGGGAAGGGCGGCTCCCCAGGCTCCCTCCCAGTGGGGGGCGGCTGCCACCGGTGTCTGCCGGGGAACTGCCTGGTTCCACCTTCCCGTCTGCCCCTGCTGCAGGGACCCTGCGCTGCGCTCCCCGCCCCCCAGCATGGTCCCACCGCACCGGCCCTGCCCAAGCAATCAGTGACCAAGAAGAGCTGGGGCCTCCGGACGGTGCAGGCGCACCCCAACCGGCCCCGCGGTCTGAAGCGCCACTGGTCAGAACGGGAGGGCCAAGGGCCTCCCATGATCCCACAGGTGCTCACACATCAGTGGCGGCTGGGCAGGTCCCTTGGACTTGAACCCCTGTACCTTTCCACCTTCAGTCTTCATTCCACTGCTTCCTCCTCAGGCGACGGGCCTGCTAGCCTCAGGTCGGCCCTCAATCTCTACTGAGGTGGTTCCAACCCTCCCCAGGGTCCCTCCAGCCAGCCGGCAGCCCACAGGCCATTGTGAGTGGGTGGCCCTTCACGTCCCTGAGGGCCCAGAACAGGGACCTGGCACACACAGCAGGGGCCCGACACCGGCTCCTTACTCAGGGATGGTGGGGCCCAGGGACAATGGACCAAAGGTGAGTGGTCCGAGAGAGCCACCACCTTGCCCGGACGCCCAGCCTCCTCCTGAGCCCGCAGGGCAACGAAGTGCCAGGGACCCCGATGCGGACACCCCAGCATGACACCCCACTGCACCCAGGCCTCTCCCTGCCCCTCCAAGGGCCGCCCAACCGTAACCTCGGGGCTGCGACAGGAAGCAGCAGGTGCCGGCTGATGAGCCAGAGAGACGGTGAGCCCCTGACCGCGGACAGGCTGGGGAGGCGGGAGGAAGCCCGCGGGCACCCCAGTAAGGAAAGGGGGGCACATGTAACGAGCGGCTTCTAAAGCCAGACCCTGCACGGGCCCGAACTGGCCGCTGGGCTTTTCTTCTCCAGAGCCAACACCGGCAGGGAGGCCTTCTCCGCCCCATCCCCTGCCCGGCGACCACCTCCCCGGAGCGGTCACTCGCAGGATGGAGCCCACCACCCTTGCCGCCCGGGGCCTCACTGCGGGGCTCCTCCTCCTCCTCCCTCTCAGCATCCTGACCCACAGGGGGCGGGGACGGAATGGGGAGCCCACCAGGTGGGCAGTGCCTCCACCTGCCTACCCAGCGCCCTCCTTCGCGGGGTCTCCGGCCGCGACGCCGCATGTTCTCGTCCCCAGGGTCGGGCCGGTGGGTACGCACCGCTCGCGCGGGGGCTCCATTCTAACCCAGGGCCCGCATCCCCGCCCCGTCCCACCGCAAGGGTCCAAGTGCTGCCCCGAGCCCCGCCCCGCAAAGCGCCTGCCTCCCCCGCCCGCGTTGGGCACCCCGCGCTCCAGACCCTTGGGGCTGCCCGGCCAAGGTCACGCGGCCCGGCTGCGGCCACCCCTTCGCGGGCCCGCACGGCCGGGCGCGGGGACACCGCCGGCTTACGTAAGCGTACCTGCAGCGGGAACGTGGCCGCCCGGTTGCCCACGTAGCCGCGGACGACGTGGCTCTGAATGGAGAGCACCCGGCACTCCTCCTCCATGCCGGGCCTGCCGCGGCGGCGCGGGGCCGGGCGGGGTCAGCGTCTCCGCCGCGCGCTGGGTCTGCTCTCCGCTCGGCTCCGGCCACGCTCCGGCTCCGCTCCGCCACCGCCCCGCTAGGCGCAGGCGCTCCGCTCGGGCGACAGACCGCCTCCCTCTGACCTCAGCGCGGCTGGAAACCCGCGGGTCCGGCGCTGCGCCGGGGCGGGCCGGGGGCGGGACCGGGGTGGGGCATCCGCGCGGGGCCCGCCCCCCGCCCCTCGCGGGGGACAGGGAAGATGCAGAGCGCACCCTCGGCCCGGGCGACCCAGCCACGTCACTCAGCGCTCCTGGCACGTGGGCGGCCACCCTCCGAAACCCGGCGTGCACTCTCAATTTTACCCCGCAGGGCACTGCAGCGCCGGCCGGCCGGCCTTCATCCTTCGGTTCCTCGGGCCATTCATTCACTCCTCTGAGGTCGCCCCCTGGCCCTGCGCCACGCCTCTAACCCACACTTCCCGGCGCCGCTGAACTACTAGGCGGTCAGACAAGGACTCCCACGGAGGAAACGCACTGGTGCGGCGCCCCGAGAGTGGGTGCGGGCAGGGGTGCCAGCAGAGGGGCGGCCGGGCTGGGAGTTACCGGGAGAGCCCCCGCTAGGGCCCCGTGGCGCGCAGTGCCGGGTCCCCACTCCAGGGCCTGCAGGTCCTGGAACCCCCGCGCGGTCCATGGCCCCTGCGGCCACCACGCGGACCAGCGCTAGGACGCACGAGCCCCGCGACCGCCCCGCAGGACCAAGGATCCAGGCCCACCTTGTCCATGGGGGCGCCCCCGCCTAGGGCACGCAGACCTGATCCACGCAGAGTTACCCGGCTAGCGGAGACCCAAACTGCCCCACAGAGGCCTGGGGGGCGGACACCTCCACGGTGCCATGAGACCCTTGGGGACCCCCAGGAGCCCAGTTCCCCAACCCGTGACACGTGGCTGGCCCTCTGCCTCAGGGTGTTCTGGGCCTGGCCACCTGGCCAGTGTGCACCGCACCACCCCTGTGCAATGTCCTCTTTCAGAACCTGCAGGCAAGGGCAAACCCACGTGGTGGGAGCCCAGCCTGTTACTGAAGGCAAGTTCCTGTGCCCACGCACAGTGAGGCCAAACAAACGGAAAAGTTGGAGTTTGGCGCAGAGAAAGGTTTATTGCAGAGCCCAACAAGGAGAACAGCGTGGCTGGTGCTCAAAACTCTGAACTCCTCCATGGTTTTCAAGGAGAAGTTTTATAGGCAAAATTGGGGGTGAGGGCTGCAGGGTGTGTGACTTCCTTCTGATTGGTTGGTGGTGAGGTAAGGGGGGTTGGTGGGGGGGGTGGTGACCCAGGGATCTTGTGCTCAGCCTGAAGTTACCATCCTCCACCTGGGTTGGGGCCTTAGTTCCTGCAGAAGAACTCAAAGATATTGTGCCTTGAGGAGAAACCAGGATCCTGCTTTAATCGCTGCACTATAGTTTCTTGATTTTCCTCCTTTGTTTCTGCATTGCTTACTTCCCTAATTAGCAACTGTTTGAATCTGCTCTTTGATGTTCAGGAAGGTCTAGGAGGCTGAATGAAGCCTATTTCCTACAAACCAGAAATGGGGGACACAGAAAAGATATGTACCTGGGAGGACCCCACAGGGTCCTGCTGGGTTTCAAGCACCGTGGTCATGACCCTGCCCTTTATCTCTCACTCCCAACCTGCTGCCTCTGGGGTTTCACCCTTGCAGACACAGTGATTTCCGTCCCCCTGGTGACCCAAGTCAGCAAGTTTAAACCTCTCTAGCCTGGTGAGAACAGTGGATGCAGTGACCCGGCTTCTGCCTGGGACAATGAGGAAGGGGGCAGGGTCTTAGCCATCCAGATTTTAAAGAGGAAGCACATCATAGTTAATAATAATTGTTGATTAATAATAGCTAAGGGAATTCCCTGGCGGTCCAGTGGTTAAGACACGGGACTTTCACTGCCAAGGGCCCGGGTTCGATCCCTGGTTGGGGAACTAAGATCCCACATGCCGCGCAGCGTGGTCAAAAAATAAAAATAATAATAATTTTTAAAAAGATCAAGGGACTTCCCTGGTGGCACCGTGGTTAAGAATCCGCCTGCCAATGCAGGGGACACAGGTCCGAGCCCTGGTCCTGGAAGATCCCACGTGCCGTGGAGCAACGAAGCCTGTTCGCCACAACTACTGAGCCCGCGCTCTAGAGCCCGCGAGCCACATCTGCCGAGCCCACACACCGCAACTACTGAAGCCCACGTGCCTAGAGCCCGCGCTCCACGAGGAGAGAAGCCACCGCGATGAGAAGCCCGCGCACGCACAGAAGAGCAGCCCCCGCTCGCCGCAACTAGAGAAAGCCCCGCGCGCAGCAATGAAGACCCAAAGCAGCCAAAAAAAAAATAAAGAATACAGAACCTAAGAAAATGTAGTTAATACACTAGGGTGAGCTCTGGACTCTGGAGCTGAAACAGGAGGGAAGGGGGCAGGGCACAACCTCTGAAAGAATGACATAGCCCTTGAGGTTAGACATAACCTTCCTAGAACCAACTAGGTCCAAGACGGTGGAAGATTTGACTTCCAGTAGACCTTGAGCCTCACTGTAAACTGCTTGTAATGCGTTAGCATATGCTAAATGACACACCTACAGGCACCGTGATAGGTCCGAGGACGACCATAAAAGGTCAAAAATTGGGCGGTGGCCCAATTCCTGGAACTCTCCGCCCCTTCCCCCAAATAGTTGGAATGAGCCTCCCACTCATTAGCCTATGAAATTATCCAACCCATAAAAACTAACCACCCCACATTTCAGGGTCTCTCGACTTCCAAGGCGGCCCACCCTCTGTCTGTGGAGAGTGTTGCTCCCAGGGCCGCTCTCACTTGCCAGATGACCCCATGCCCTGGCGTCGCTCTTGCCTTTGGAGACAGCCTGCATTCTGTCTATGCTTTGTGTACCTCTCTAAATAAAACCACTTCTTACCTATCACTTTGCCTCTCGCTGAATTCTTTCTGTGACCAGACGTCAAGAACCTGAGCTTCATTAAGTCCTGAGACCAGGTGTGTGATCTCAATTAAAAGACAGTGGGCTCGAGTTCCAATCTGGGTTGTGGGTTTCAGAGCCACACATCCCGGGTTGGATCCCAGCGCCTCTGACGGCCGTATCACCTCGAAGTGACAAGTTAGATCAACCCTTGGACTCAGTTTCCCCATTTCCTCAAGCAGAGACGTGATCATAGTAACCACGTCCAAGTGATGTTAAGGGGAGTCAGCAGATTGGCCCACGTGGAGCTGAGAGCAGGGCCTGGCGTGCGTGCGTGATTTCAATAAGAGTTTCCTTGTTGATACTTCTCCAGGATTCCCCTGGCCCTGCTGGAACAGAAGCTGGTGGAAAAGTCCACTTTGCTCTCATGACTAATGGACTCCGGGAGCCATTTTTATGGGATGAAGAATCTAGTCTGAAACCCTTCCGTATTTACAAAGTTGCTGCATCCTTTTGGGAACAGGCTTTGGGATGTTTCCCAGTTTCAGAACGTCTTAAGAGACAACAGCTGAACCTGAAGCCTAGATTACAAGTTTTGGTTTTTTTGTTTTCTTTTAATTAGAGTAGGTTATTTACTTAGTTTTTGCTTAATCTTAGGAAGAGCCAAGATTTTCTGAACCTTTAAAACACTTCGGGCTAGTGTCTTCAAAACACTAGACAATCCCCTAGATTCTTTCCTGGGCTGTCCGGGTGTCATTTGACTTTTTAATCCTCAGTCCTTGTCTGGTTTGAAGCTCCCCTCGCCGTCTTCGGGTCACTGAGGTGACCCCTCTGACAGCCTCTCAGGCTCCACCTGAAACAGCTCCCAGGCCACCTGGACAGTCCTCCCCCAGGAGATCGTGGAAGTGTGTGCTAAGTTTCAGTGCTAGTCTGCGAGGGGTTGTCACTAGTCAGAGGCCCCACCCACAGAAATAACGTCAAGCCTTACACTCTTCCCTGCCAACCTTCATTGCAAGTGTTTCCTTTCTCTCCCTAGTGATACTCTAATTAAGAAAAGATTCAAAATCTGGGCCAAAACCCAAGAATTTTAGACCCTCAAGGGGCCTCTTGGGCAAATGATTCACCAAGAAAGAAAAGAGAGAGAGCAAGGGAATTCTCTCTTTTACTGTGAATTCATCTTCCACGGGCGTTTGGATTGGATTTTCCTGCCATCTAACTGGAAGCAAAGTTTGCTGTCCTAGATGGTTTGGGATTAACTTTGCTGCAACGGCTGCTTTTCTTTCTATGCACTGTGCCTCGCAGAGTTTCTTAAACATCATTCACTGTGTCTCTAGTTATAAGAGAAACTCGTGTTGTAGAAAGCTGGGGAAGATTACAAACACTACAAAGAAGAAACCCCAAACTCCTCAGAGCCCCATTATCTTAGGGTGTGTAGCTTTCTGGCCTTATTTCTATGCATATCTGCCTGCTTTTACATGATAACCTGGTAAGTATCTGATACATGGTAAGTGCTCAAGAAACATATTGATGTTAGATATTTTAAACATTGGGATTGTAAGGTACTACGTGTATATGTGATATTATCTTTTCTTTTTCTTTTTTTTATTTTAATAGATCTTTATTGGGGTATAATTGCTTCACATTACTGAGTTCGGTTCTGTTGCACAGCAAAGCGAATCAGCCATATTTTCATGCTATCAATGGTGTCCTCCAATATTTCTCCGTAGTCTTTCATGGCTACATTATTTCCATCATATGGAGTTACAAGAATTTCTTTAATCCTCTATTATTTGATAGTCAGGTCGTCTCCAGCTTTTCAGTGTTATAAATATTTCATTGGACTTACTTGTAAGTAAATCTTTGTTTGAATTTCTGGTTACTTTTTTAAAAAAGATTTATCAATTTATTTATTTTTTAAATTTTATTAAAGTATAGTTGATTTACAGTGTTGTGTTAATTTCTGCTGTACAGTAAAGTTACTCAGTTGTACATATTCTTTTTCAGATTCTTTTCCATTATGGTTTTTCACAGGATATTGAATATGGTTCCCTGTCCTATGCAGTAGGACCTTGTTGTCTGGTTACTTTCTTAGCATAGATTCCTTGAAGAGGAATGACAGGTAAAGGGGTAGTTTATCTTAGATTACTAATATATATTGCCAAATTATACTCTAGGAAGGTGTGTAATTGACACTCCTGTCGGCAGCTGATGATAATTAGCACAGACTCGTCAGGACTAGGTATCTGTATTTTTAAAGAATCCTTGAAAATTGGAAAATAAAAAACACATGAGACATTTTTAGATAAGAACTTGTGTAACGTCTCCCTAGACTTTTATAGAAGTTATATATGCAAATAAAAGGGATTGATCTAATTGTAGAAGCTGGATTTTTAGAGTGCTAACCAAGAATTCCAAGAATGGAGACATGGTTGAAATAAAGAGGCATTTATTTGGGCTTTGTTAGGACTGCAGCCCGGGAGACGCAGATTCAAGAGGCACTTCAGTTGTCTTCTGCAGGACTACAAAATGGGGGAGGCTTATAATGTCCCCAAACCGCAAGGTTACAGAACTTGTTTGCCAAGAACTAGGACTGGATCTGGCTAGAAGTAAGGGTGCTTGTTAAACAGTAATTGGTTGGGGGGCTTCCCTCGTGGCACAGTAGTTAAGAATCCACCTGCCAAGGCCGGGGACATGGGTTCGAGCCCTTGTCCGGGAAGATCCCACATGCCACAGAGCAACTAAGCCTGTGTGCCACAACTACTGAGCCTGTGCTCTAGAGCCCGCGAGCTACAACTACTGAGCCCCTGTGCCACAACTACTGAAACCCATGCTCCTAGAGCCCGTGCTCTGCAACAAGAGAAGCCACTGCAATGAGAAGCCCGTGCACTGCAACGAAGAGCAGCCCCCCGCTCGCCACAACTAGAGGAAGCCCCTGCGCAGCAACGAAGACCCAACGCAGCCAAAAGTAAAATAAATAAATAAATAAATAGATCACTAGGTAAAAAAAATCAAATCATCTTAAAAAAAATAGTTGGCTGGGGTTCCAAACGATTGTACAGTTGAGAAATGGGGGGACTTTGAAACTACAAGGCTGCTGCTGGCAGCAACGCAGCCAAAAGTAAAATAAATAAATAAATAAATAGATCACTAGGTAAAAAAAATCAAATCATCTTAAAAAAAATAGTTGGCTGGGGTTCCAAACGATTGTACAGTTGAGAAATGGGGGGACTTTGAAACTACAAGGCTGCTGCCGGCAGCTCCCAGCAGCTCCCGGCAGCTTTTGTTATGGAAATGGTTTGTGGTATGCTTGAGTTTGATACAGTTCAAAAATTCAAGTTCTCAGTGATGCAGGAATGTTTCCGTCACATCCACAATGGCCTCCCAGCTCCATTCTGGATGCCTGAACCATAGTTACTCCATTTAAATTTTATTTTATTTTATTTATTTATTGGCTGCGTTGGGTCTTCATTGCTGCACACAGGCGTTCTCTAGTTGCGGCGAGCGGGGGCTACTCTTTGTTGCGGTGCACCGGCTTCTCATTGCAGTGGCTTCTCTTGTTGTGGTGCATAGGCTCAGTAGTTGTGGCGCACGGGCTTAGCCGTTCCGTGGCATGTGGGATCTTCCCGGACCAGGGCTCGAACCCGTGTCCCCTGCATTGGCAGGCGGATTCTTAACCACCGTGCCACCAGAGAAGTCCAGTTACTCCATTTAGAGTTTTAAATGATCTCAAATGTGTCATCTAAAGGTACAGGGTCTTCCGTTTGCTTCTGAGATTGTGCCAAACAGGCCCGTCCTTCTCAGCCCAGGGCTGACCCAGACCTGGTCATGCAGCATCAGAGCCTACGAGAGCCACTGGCTCACACAACTGCAGTCCTTTATTAAGGTCTGCTCTGGCCAAGGTGCGCCCTCAGCTCAGTAGTGCCTCATCTGGAAAACAGGGGTAATGACAGCATCCCTCCCGCATACTTCCTGGGGGAATCACATGGGGGCACACGATCAACGCTGCTGCTTAATAAAATCAGCGTCCTCGACTTGACTGTTAACTCCATTAAGGCAGGGACCCGAGCTCTCTGTCTTACATCACAACATCCATACTGTGCCTGGCCGGTGGTAGTCAATTAATGTTGTGGGGTTTTTTTTTGTTTTTTTTTAGCGGTACGCGGGCCTCTCACTGCCGTGGCCTCTCCCGCTGAGGAGCACAGGCTCCGGACGCGCAGGCTCAGCGGCCGCGGCTCACGGGCCCAGCCGCTCCGCGGCACGTGGGATCCTCCCGGACCGGGGCACGAACCCGCGTCCCCCGCATCGGCGGGCGGACTCCCAACCGCTGCGCCACCAGGGAAGCCCGTCAATAACCGTGGGATGCAGGGAGGGAAGGAGGGAGGAGTGGAGGGGTGGATGGATAAATCAACCAACTGGTAATAAAAAGGCAAGTCTCAAAAAATCAAATATAAAATTACCGTACAACCAGCAATCCCACGTCTGGGTATCTGCCCCAAAGAACTGAAAGCAGAGACTCAGATGGATATTTGCACACCCATGTTCCATAACAGCACTATTTACAAAGCCAAACAGTGGAAACAACTCAGATATCCATCAAGGCATGAATGGATAAACTAAATGTGGTGTATACATAGAATGGAATACTATTCAGCCTTAAAAAAGAAGGAAATCCTGACGTACGCAGCATGGATGAACCTTGAGGACATTATGCTCAGTGACATAAACCAGTCACAAAACGACAAATACCGTATGATTTCTCTTACGTGAGGTACTTAGATTAGTCAAAATCGTAGAGACAGAGAGTAGAGTGGTGGGTGCGGGGGTGGGTAGGAATGGGGAGTGAGCGTGTAATGGGTGTAGAGTTTCAGGTTTACGAGATGAAAAGGGTTATGGAGAGGAACAGTGGTGATGGTTGCATAACATTATGACTATATTTAATATCACTGAACTGTACACTTAAAAATGGTTAAAGTGGGGCTTCCCCGGTGGCGCAGTGGCTGGGAGTCCGCCTGCCGATGCAGGGGACGCGGGTTCGTGCCCCGGTCCGGGAGGATCCCACGTGCCGCGGAGCGGCTGGGCCCGTGAGCCATGGCTGCTGAGCCTGCGCGTCCAGAGCCTGTGCTCCGCGACGGGAGAGGCCACAACGGTGAGAGGCCCACATACCGCAAAAAAAAAAAAATGGTCAAAAGTGGTAAATCTACATTCGGTATACTTTACTGCAAAAAAAAAGGAAAAGGCAAGCAAGCTCAGTGCGTTATCAAATGTCATGAAGGCAAATTCTCCATTCTAGGAGCTGACACATCAAATTTAAGCAGAACAAACCCAGTGACAAGCCAAGGGTGGTAAAACATAACGTTCATTTAGAACAAAGCACAAAGCTAGAGGTGTGGCCGGGGGTTCTGAGTCATTCCAGATGCTGGGAAGCTGAGGCGGGCCCTGGACACCTCACCCCAAGCAGAGGGCCCCGCGAGCGCCTGGGGCGGCGGGTGCTCTGAACTGTTCCTGCTCCTCGTGGCAGCCAGTCTCCAGAGGGCCTCCCCAGCTGTGAGGCCCCCCTCCCCTTCGTCTTCCCCGTCCTCTTCCCAGGGACTTCCCTCCTTCCTCGGAAGCTCCAGCCTGGCCTCCTGTCTCCTCTGCCCCGTGCTGACTCTCCTGCTGTCCAGCTCCCGGGGCACCAACACAGGGCGCCCGTCGGACAAGAGGCGGGCGCGGCCTCCCGGGCGGGGCATCCGCACTGGCCCGCAGGCTCCTCGACACGGGCGCAGCACCCGGCGGCACCCCCGTGGCCCATGCGTCTGTGACCGGGGCTCTCAGGCTCCGCTGGACGCTGCCCAGGGCGAACCAGGAGCTTGGCTGTAGCGCGGGAGCTGCCTTGCCACTGGGTGAGGAGCAGGCCAAGCAAGTGCGGGGCCAGCCAGGCCCTGCCCTTCAGAGCAGACTGGAGGGGAGGCGGCAGAGGAGTTTTTTCCCCAGACGACACTGGTGCCCGTCACAGGGTCACACATTGTAGGCTTCATTTCTACGCAACGTCCAGAATAGGCAACTCTGCAGATCCATAGAGACAGAAAGCAGATCAGTGGCTGCTCACGGCTGAGGTTTGGGCAGAGAATGGGAGTGATGGCTAAATACGGACATGATTTTGAAGGGTTATGCTGAAAATGTTCTAAAATTAGATTACTCTACGGATGCACAGTTCTGTCAATATACTAAAAATCATCAAAATGTATATTATCTTTTAAAAAAAATTTATAAACATTTATTTATTGATTTATTTTTGGCGGTGTTGGGTCTTCGTTGCTGCACGCGGGCTTTCTCTAGTTGTGGCGAGCGGGGGCTACTCTTCGCTGTGGTGCGTGGGCTTCTCATTGTCGTGGTTTCTCTTGTTGTAGAGCACGGGCTCTAGGCACGCGGGCTTCAGTAGTTGTGGCATGTGGGCTCAGTAGTTGAAGCTCGTGGGCTCTAGAGCACAGGCTCAGTAGTTGTGGTGCATGGGCTTAGTTGCTCCGCGGCACGTGGGATCTTCCCGGACCAGGACTTGAACCCGTGTACCCTGCATTGGCAGGCGGATTCTTAACCACTGCGCCACCGGGGCAGTCCCAAAATGTACATGTTCAATGGTTGAACTCTGTCATATGAATTATGTTTCAATAAAGCTGTTTCTAAATTTTTAAAGTAAAGGACATTCAAAGCAAAACAAAAAGAAAAAGAAAACTGAATTCCTCGAGGAAAAATCCAAACTTAGAAAAGAGATGCACAGGGAGGTCATTCTTTCAAAACTGTTTTCTTTCTTTTTCCTTCCTTCCTTCCTTCCTTTCTCCCTCCCTCCCTTTCTTTTTTTCTTTCCTCCCTCCTTCCTTCCCTCCCCATTTCCTTCCTCTTTCTTTCTTCCTTCCTTCCTTTCTTTGTCCCTTTCTTCTTTCTTTCTCTCTCTCTCTCTCTCTCCCTCTCT